>NC_081408.1:693174972-693502097 GCF_030272615.1 Cryptomeria japonica | reverse complement strand
TTGTAACAGTGTGTGACTAACACTAGGTATTATGCATTACTGCAACTGCACTTTTTTTGAGTCAGACCTATTTGCCCAATGCCTTCACACTCTATGGCCAGTGTCTTTTTTGTCCAATTGCAAGTCCCAATAACAAACTCTATGCATGTCTTTCTATCTTCCTTATGGTATTTGACTAAACTTAAATTGTCTTCAACTTGCTCACATACAATGAAATTTACTCAACTTGCCAACACGATACAACACCATCTCAACCAATCCGATCTTCTTTTGGGACACACATCATCCTACATTTCCGTCTAATAAATTTTCTCAACTGTTGACATCAATGACAAACTAATGCCAACAATCTCTCCATTTGGCATTGATGTCAACCATGCTCATCTTGTCCCCCTTTGACAACAATGGCAAAGGGCAAGGCAGCCAACTGCCAACCTCGCTCATGTCTTAAACTTCTTCTTCTTAGGTGCAACTTCTGGAGCAGCATATATCTTCTTCTTTTATTTGATAACCTTTTTTTACAATACTTTGCAATATGGCCAAAATTGTTGCAATTGTAGCATGCCATGTTCTTATTAAATAGAGGAGTAGAGGGGTTTTTGTTAAGCTAATTTGTTCTCCTTCTACACTCAATACTTCTACAAAACTGTTCTTTGTGCCCAAAGTTACGGCAGGCATAATACATCGTGTTTATGTCCAGTTGAGAAATGGGATAGTTTATGTTTGACTGATAAGATTTTCTTCTCCAATCCAATTTTTTGTAACCAATTGAAGGAACAAAGGAATTTCTCTTTTTCCAAAGGGGGAGAAGATGAGAATGATTGAAATCTATACCAAAGGGGGAGATTATTGGCATTAGTTTGTCATTGATATCAACAATCGAGAAAAAACATTGGATGGAAATGCAGGATGATGTGTGTCCCAAAGGAAGATCAGATTGGTTGAGATGGTGTTGTATCATGTTGGCAAGTTGAGAAGATTTCATTGTATGTGAGCAAGTTGAAGACAATTTAAGTTTAGTCAAAGACCACAAGGAAGATAGAGAAGACAAGCATGGAGTTTGTTATTGGGACTTGCAATTGGACAAAGAAGACACAGGCCATAGAGTGGTGAAGGCATTGGGCAAACAGGTCTGACTCAGAAAAAGTGCAGTTGCAGTAATGCATAATACGTAATGTTAGTCGCACACTGTTATAGGGATAGCATAACACATCTTTTTTATTGCTATCGTTGTTTTGTGGGTCAACAGATTGCATTGACCAAGGTAGCTGCAAAACTACAATAAGAGAAGTGCATAACACAAATGTTATCAATGTTTTGTGGGTCAAAAAATTGTGTTGACCAACATAGTTGCAAAACTACGACAGGAGAAGCACATAACACATAGAGAGTGCTATTGTTGTTTCGTGGGTCAATAGATTGCGTTGACCAAGGTAGCTGCAAAACTATGACAAGAGAAGTACATAACACTGAGAGTGTCATCGATATTTCGCAAGTTAACACTTTGCATTGACCAAGGTGGTTGTGAAACCACAAAAAGTGCATAACCCTAAGTGTTAGTCAGACTGCATGAAATGCCAGCTCAGCACCTCGCTCATGAATCCAACGTGGATTCCTCCTACATGTCGACCATTTGTGAACACAAGGATATAATGACAAGCTAAATACCACCTAATTGTCAGATGCAAACCACCTGCTAGGGTCTATGCCCTATTTTTATAGGAGCAATTTTTGAGTTTGAAATTCAATCAATCAATTAGTGATGTTCCTATTTCACTAAATATACCAAACTCATTTCTATTTGCTTACCTAAGGGCCACCCTTGATATGCATGATCAACTATGTGAGTTTTATTTACATCATATGGTTGTTAAATACAAAACCACTTGGAACCGATTGATGTCTGTGAGGGATGTTAAAATAAAAGCACTTGCGTCATTCATTAGGAATAAACATTAGAAATTATTTCCCCTTTGAATCAAAACAAAGACAAGGAATTCTAACAGAGTGATGGAGGAATGGATTGAGCTTATAGAATACACAAGTGTATAGAACAAAATCCTTGAATATAGAGAAAAATATTACAAAATATTCAAGGAAATGGCTTCAGGAGAGCTCATTTAGGAGCTAAAGAAAAAAGAACCCCGCTCCATTTTCAACTATATAGTATTAATATACAGGAAAAATTGGTACATGAAGGCTTCTTTCGAAAATCAAATCACTTGGCTCCTGCTATAATTTCATCTTCCCCTTCTCTTGTATCCAATTCCACATTGGTTATAAGAAGGTGAAAAGAAGTTAAGGTAGCATAACAACTTCCTGCACTCATCTTGAGAGGATGGTAATGCAAAAACTTTCCAGAACTTTACAATAGTTACAAAAACTTAATAGAAATAAACATAAATAAAATGCAAACCACAACACAATGATAAATATCCACTTTTAGATTTGTGACCTAATGATAAATATACATAAAATGTGGCCTTTAGGGGCACTATCCCAAACCCCTACATGGGGCGAGGGGAAGGGGGGATGGGAGGTGGGGATGATTCCTATAGACCTCACAAGGTGGGTATGCACCCTTGCGACCCCCGACACTCATTTATCAACAATAACCTTTTGTTATTGCAAGGTTGAGACACCATTTCCCTAATAAGGGAGACACAAGAATTGGCAAAGCAAGACATCTGAGAAATAACATCTATGTAGAAGGGATTCTACCTGAGGCAGGGGAAAGGCATAATTGAACCGATGGCTTACAAAGTCATTGCTTCACAATATATCATGAGACCTTGAGTTGTTTGAGGATAAACAAGATGCTTACTTAGAGGCTGTGACGAATCTTAAAAATGTCCTCATTTTTTTGTTTTTAGCTTTATATTTTCTATGACATTCTTGATACTTTTAAGACATTACCTAAACTTTTCTAGCCATCTTAAGTATTTAAGCATAATGAATGGTATATATCATGTTGATAAATGAATGTGCGACTTTGTGAATGTTTATGGAATGTTACGCAATTTGTAGGTCATGTTAGTTATCTACTCAATTTTGGTCATCAACCTTTTAATTTATGAGTTTTTATCTTCAATTTCCCTTTCATTTTGTTGTAATCTCTATTTTTTCTTTGCTCTGGTCTTTTTCCATCTAAGCAAACACTTCCATTTTATTCCACAATATTATATCAAGAGTCACCCAAGTTGGAGTTGTAGGTTCCATTTGCGGGTTGCTCTTCCAAGTACAGATTGGCGTTTTCTTATTTATTTTTATAATGACCAGTTGTGCCAATTGGTCCAATCCTATTCCTTGTTGTTGGTATACCTACAATTGGCTTTCCTTGGAAGTCCTTAACTTTATCTTTTGATCCTAACTCTTTATGCTAATATTCTTTCAATTGCTCTTCCAATTCCTTAATTTTTGAAGAGTTGCCTTAGTACTAATTTCTTCTTCTTCTTTCAAAAACAAATCCTTTTCACCCTCCAAATGCATGCCTTTATCAAACTCAACTGAAGAAGCGGGTTCCTCTTAATGCCTTGGGTTGTGAGGACGCTTAACCTTTTTCTTTGTTGTTCCCTATACTTGAATAGGTTCTCTCTCTTTAAATTAGTCTCAACCTCAAGGACACCCTTCTATGTAGAACGCATCTATCCTCTCATAGTTTCGTTTTCCCTTAGGCGGTGCAAGCATTTCCTTGGCTACTTATGCCTCTTGGTTTCATTTTGGCTAAGGAGGAAGAAGATGCATGTTTCTTCTTTCATGGTTTAGAAACAAAAGGGTTTTATTTGGAAACAAGGTTACCAGGCCCTGGTGTTGTGAACTTCTCTCCAAATGGTATAGATTGATTTTCCTAATGATGGCTATAGGTAGGTGAGGCAATTTGTGGAGAGGAGGTTTATTTCCCTCTATCTCTACCTCTGATGGTTCATTCTCAGCTAGTGGCTCACTAACCTTAGGTGGAAAAATCGCTTCTTGTGCCCTAATTTCTTCATTTAGCCTAGGCATCAAGGTTCTATCATAAATTTTATTGCATGCACAAATTTATTCCTAGGAAACATTTGGAAATTGAGCATCTAAACTCATTTTTATCAATAATACTACTAGACAATAGTGAGATAGAGCTAACTAATTATCTTTCTTTCTATATTGAACAAGCATCCTCTTTGTTAAGAAAATGGTGTCTCAACCTTGCAATAAGAAAACGTTATTGCTATTAAATAAGTGTGGGGGGTTACAAGGGGGCAAGGCCTCTTTGACAATGGGTTGGGGGCAGTGGGCCTCAATGGGGGTTCGAGGGCAGCACCCCTAAAAGCCACATTTTAAGTATAATTTAGCATTGTAATTCTTTACCATTTATCATTAAGTCATAGATCTAAAGGTGGATATTTTGTGTGATTTGCTTGCCCTAGTAGGCAGCCCTATTTTATGAAAGCATTGTATTACTATTATGTATAGCGATGTATTCCAAGAGTTTGATATCTATTGAGTTGCCTTTAGATCTTCGTTGTTGATACTTGTGTGAGAAGTTTTCTCTAAAAGTATATTGTAATTTGTTGTTTCTTTTTTAATAATATATTGGGCAACTTTTGGAGTGTGGGTTTTCTCTCCAAAAAGGATTTCCCCATGTAAATCATTATGTTGTTGAATGCATGCTATTTATATCTTTTTTTGTTATTTATTTGTAATTGTTGTAAAGATCTAAAAAGTTTTACATAACCCTCCTCTCAAGATTAGTATAGGAAGTTGTTATGCTACCTTAACTTCCTTTTCAGATGTATCAGAGCCTGACCACCTTTATTTTTAGTTGTGGGTTATTGGATTTTTTGAACTAATCTAGTTTTAAATGGGAGCTTTTGTAGAAGATACTTTGTGATCTTGTTGTAGGAATTTTCATATAGCAAGTTTGTCACGAAGAATAGAGGTAGAAAAAAATTTTGGAACTAATTTTGAGATGTGAAAACTTAAGATAGGTGATCTATTAATAGATCAAGATTAGTGGGATGCAATTGATGAGGTCTTCACACCTACAAATCCTACTTTAGCTATTTAATATGATGTTATAAATCATAAAGCCAAGAATCTAATCAGATTGTGCTTGATAGCCTCTATTTTAATCAGTGTCCATGAAGAGTCCTCTATAAAGAAGCTATGATAGAAACTTGGTGAGATGCATCAAGCCAAATGTTTAGTGAATACGATTTTCTAGAAGAAGAAATGTATTCCTTGAGGATGGAAGAGGGTGAAAAAATTATAGAACACCTAGACGCATTCAATATGTTGGTGGCTCAATTGGCATCTATTGGTGTCAAGATGGATGAGGAGAAATGTCAAATCTTGCTTTGTTCTTTGTCTGATTCGTGGGATTCTCTTTACTTTTTGAAGTTATGGGGAGGAAGTAGGCATCAAAGACAAGGACTCGCCCTAAATGTTCATGGAAGATCTAAGAAAAAGGCAAGAAGAATTAGAAGAATAATAAGCCCAAGTCTAAAGGGTAATCCAAATCTCCTGAAAGTCCAAAGTTATTTGTTGGAATTGAGATAATTCTAGACATTTTGTAAGGAGTGCAAAGAAGAAGAAAAAAAAATTGATTTTAATTATGAGTCTAAGAAGGAAGATGGTGTTGTGTTCATTGCAAGTTTGGCCACTCATGTAGGTAATGATGCATGCTTAATTGACTTGGGTGCATCTTTTCATATGACCTCTAATAGAGATTGGTTTTTTAATATGAAGAATTTAATGGAGGTGAGGTGTGATTGGGTGATGATTCTCATTTAAGTATTGTTGGTTGTGGTAAAGTTAGAATCAAGTTTTCTGATGGTAGAATAAAAAGGATTACCGGTGTGTTGCATATCCCTGGACTAGCACAAAATTTGTAATTTGTTAGCAAGCTAATAGATGCAGGTGTGCAAGTAGTCTTTTTTGATGTAGGATGCAAAATAGTCAGAGGTGCTATGATGATTGCTAGAGGTGTCAGATTTGTCACATTGTATAAGTACTTATGAAAAATAAATTTTTGAATACGTCATTGGAAGAGATGAAGGTTTCACCTTCAGCAAATGGTCATGGTTTTTGGGTACTTGTTACTCTTTCTTCTGGATAAAAGTAAGTTGTAGATAGGAGCAATAATATCTGTGAATAGCCCAATGATGTTCTCTAGACACAAAAAATTCATTAAAATGTCCTCCTAATTAAACTTATCTTTGACCATTATCAAGTGGATCCTTATTATGAGAGTTGAGGAAAAACAACTCTACAGCTCCCAAAGATCACCTGCATGCAAACTTGTCACAGAAAGAGAGAAGCAAAAAAGCTATGGAGACCAGATTTCAGAGATCCAGAAAAGAGGAGTCATATTGATTGTGCAACAAGAATGCAACTCAATAATTACAGTTGTTATGAAAATACAAAGAGAGAATCCTTATGAAAGGATACTCGAAACCCTAAAGGTGAAAACCTTAAAGAATTATAAGATTCCTAAGTTTCGCTTAAGCATAGAGTATAATAGACTAATAATTAAATAAATAATTATTAGCTAATAAAAGATATCTAACACCCCCCCCTTAAGATCATCTTAAGGAGTAGCTAAAAAACAACTAAGGACTTAAAAAACATGTAAAAAATGTAGGAAAGCAACAATGGGTCCTGACAACTAGGCCTGATGAGTTACCCAAGTACAATAAATCTCTGTAAAGTGGAGAAAATGGAGAAAACCCTATGGAAACAAAACTCCTCTCCAAGAAGAGATGAAAGCTCAAGTGAAGGACTAAGAAGCCTCCAAACAAGAGCGTTCCAGAATATAGGAACAAAAAGAAAAGAATGAAGAACACCACTGAAGCATAAAATAGCTGCAAACATTATCGAAGAGTAATTGCTGATCTAAAGAACCTCCACTGAAATAGAACATGACCAGGTAGAGAAGACTATAATCTGCATGAGTGCCCTCAAATGACACTACTCGAATCAGATGGCAAACAAAAGGCAAACAACTGAACTCGAAGATACAGATGGCATGAAACACCAAAGCCTGAAGAGTTGATCAATTGAACCAACAGGACACACCTCCCCATAATGATGAAAAGGGAGAGAGATAGGTACACTAAAAAGAACGGCCAACAAGAACTACATGATGAAGAACCAAGAACATCGAAGGTGCAGAGAAAGTACATAGTGTTGTGGAAGTGGAAGGAACACTCACTTGACACACATCATGAGGCTAATGTCGTGGAAGAAACACTCACTTGACAAAGGTAGATGGCAAACAAAAGGCAAACATCAACCCCCCCATGGCACTTTATAAGTAGTGCATGTACAATAAGACACAAGATGTGCAAGATCTCAAGTATACAATGCATGGTGGCACTTTATCTCAGTGCATTTGCATAAATAAAATGCTACAATGAGCAAAAGAGACAGAAGACTGGAAACAGAAAGAACAGTCAAAGACGAGACATCCTACTCAAAGAAATAGATCCCAGGACCTGAAACATCCAAGATATTCACCAGAGTGTTGAAAAGCAAAAAACTGAATAAAATGTACCTGGAGCAGAATTTGGAAAGAAAACTCATATGAATGGAAAGAACACAGAACAAACTTTCCAATGATATAAAGTTTTCGAAAAACAGAGTTTGCATGCTCAAGTTATGTCTCTCGGAGTGCAAAAAAGAACCTCTGGCTTTGCCAGCAAAAAATGCCATCAAAAAAGAAGAATCAAAAGTTCAAACATCCAGATCTAGATAGAGCTCGGAAAGAGCTTTCCGACGATATAAGGTTTTTGAAAAAGTGCCTCCATATGACCAAGTTACGACCAAAATAAGGAAAAAAAACACTCTTGTAGGGCATAAAGAGGGTACGAAAATTTTCTAATGCATTTGCAGGTACAGTCGTACGGATTTTTGGGCTTCAAAAAATGTGGCAATACAAAATCATGCCCTTGTCATTGAAAATAGGCAAATTATATATCAAAATTCATAGAATCAGCCTTCTGAATCCAACTGTGAGGTCTTTTTGGCACCAAAATGTACAAAAAAATCAACTACCTCCAAAAATGGAAGAAAAAAAATTGCACAAACCTCCGAATACTCAGATCTGAAGAACAAGGCCCAAAATCTCTCATGAAGAGAACAGGTGCATGCAAATCTGGAGCTCTGATACCATATGAGAGTTGAGGAAAAAACAACTTTACAGCTCCCAAAGATCCCCTGCATGCAAACCTGTCACACAAAGAGAGAAGCAAAAATGCTATGGAGGCCAGAATTCAAAGATCCAGAAAAGAGAAGTCATATTGATTGTGCAACAAGAATGCAATTCAATAATTATAGTTGTTATGAAAATACAAAAAGAGAATCCTTATGAAATGATACTCGAAACCCTAAAGGTGAAAACCCTAAAGAATTATAAGATTCCTAAGTTTAGCTTAGGCATAGAGTATAATAGACTAATAATTAAATAAATAATTATTAACTAATAAAATATTACTCTTAATACTTATTATATAATAATCTTATTATTCATTATTCATTATTTCGTTCTTCATTACATTATAATATCCATATCATAATCCATCATTACTCTTCTTTCATAATTATTCATTAAATCCTTTTAGTAATATTATTCTTCATTAATTCATTTAAATCCATTAATATATTTTATTATTTATCTATTTATCACCTCCCACTTCTATCCATTTCATCCACCTATTGAATGTGGGATAAACACTCTTCATATCCTTTATCCCACATTCATCTTGATGTTGGATTCACCCTTGAGGACAACTATAAAAACTCAGCCCCTCTCATTTCAACCATCTAACGTTTAGTCTATCTTTGCATTTTGCATTCTTGTTATCTCGCATTTTGCTTTCTCTTTCAATCATCTTACATTCATCATCTTGAATCTCCAATAAATCAGAGCTTCATGTGTGTGGTTCTGAGAGCCATTTTACTTACATAAGATCTTGATTTAAGAAGTGCAATGGAGTAGTTTTGTCATAGAATGCATGTGCGTGTTAGTTTAGATTTTTGGTTTGCATGTGTGTGTTTTGGCAAAAAACTTCATTGTGGATGTTGGAAGTCTGAATCTTTGATTCGACTCATTTCCTCCATCTTCATGTTCAATTCTCAAATATTAATAGTTAAAGTTGTAACCTTTCCTTTCTTGATCGATAATCATTTTTTCCTAAAAAGAGTGGAACCCAAATGTTTCTATAGTCTCTCGAAACTTATCGGTTCTAAAAAGAAAAAATATGTTATTAGCAAGGCAAAGAAATGGATTTACATTGAGCTCAAGCACATTTAGCTCCTATGTAAAATAGTTAGCATCTCCTAGAAGTGTTAAGTCGTATTTGCTTCCTTTGTTGCCTTCATTGTCATAAATCTTACAACAAGATGTTCAAGTATTTAAAACTCAAACTTGGAAGGAACCATGAAGATATAAACAAATGTTAAGATTACAAAATCGTTCCTTTGATAGCTCAATCTCCTATCAACAAAATGCGTATTGCAAACAAGAAGTGCAAAGGGTTTTAAGCTTGAAGGAATGTCCAAAATTTACAATTGGTTCCCTAACTTTAAAAAGTATTTTTCATTGTTTTTTCTTTACACTTGTTATCCCTTGGATGTTGTCCCTATACCACCACGATGCAAGATCCTACCATGTGAGATCATGTAGGTGTCACCTTCTTGCCATATCATTTGACTTGATATATTAGACAAAAATTTCTTTATTTTAATAAGGTTATTAGACAAGAAACTTCATTCTTTTGGTTATAGTGATTTCATCATGCAAGATCTTGACAAGTGTCATGATCTTGGTGGCATTGCTTCAGTTGATGGTCGAATTTGTTAATCATATTTTTCAATCATGTGTTCCCTGAGTAAACAAGATCTTTACAGATGTCATCATCTTGCTATATCAAGCTAATTCAAAAATTGAACAAGTTCATTTGGATAGTAGGCATTGTTAGTGATGCCTCAAGATATGTACATCTTAACTACGAAAGAAAAACTATAGTTTGCCTAAGTAACCCATTTTATGAGACATAATTTTGTATTTATGACCAATATGAGAAAGTTTATCCTTATTTCAATTTTGTGTTTTCTAAAAGTGTGTATATTGCGATCAGTTATACCCTTTAGTTGTTGCTAAGTTGTGCCACTTTTACTTCTCAATATTAATCATTTTATGAAGGGAAAAAAACAAGTTAAATGGGATTAACCAATCTAAAGTTGGGCTAAGTAACCTATGTCATATGATATCACTCCTTATAACCAATATGAAAAAATTCATCGTTGATCCAATTTTGAGAAAGTCCATTCTTAATTTAATTTTGAGAAAGTCCATTCTTAATTTAATTTTGAGAAAGTTCATCCTTAATTCAATTCAATTTTGAGAAAGTTCATCCTTGATTCAATTTTGTGTTTTCTATAAATATGCATACGGTCATCAATTAAACCCATGCTAGGTTGTGCCACATTCGTAAAGATGCAATAGTCACTATCTCAAGCTATTACAATATCAAAGATATGAAAGGACAAATTAGTCATTTCAGGTTGAAAAGCTTTTTATCATTGATTAACCTACAGTAAGGCATTTAACAAGGTTAGACTCGTGACTAACGCTGAAGATTAGAACTCAGAAATAAAAAAAAACTAAACCGCATTTATATCTAGGATCAGATTCAATATACAAGTCAACTTTGAAATACCATCCCAAATATGTATCTAGCCCCAATTTATAATTTTAAAATTGATCTCTTTGTTGTATCTTAATCTTCTTGACTTGGTCAGCACCTCCTTCGGGATTCGCAACATGTGCTTCCTCCTGCCTCCTGAGGATCCTTGCCTTTGGCCGCTCTCTCGTTCATTGATAGCTCGATCTTTTGGCGTAATGGCAACAGAGATTCCAACAATCGCTATCAGAGCGTTGGTTTACGGGTTCGAATCCCAGGAGGCCTCCTTCATTCCAACGGTGTGGAACTGTCAATGAGTGTTGAGGGAGAGATTGTTGACTTCGTTAGCACCTCCTTCAGGATTTGCGACATGTGTTTCCTCCCACCTCTCGTGGATCCTTGTCTCTGGTCGCTCTCCCATTCGTTGACAGCTCAAGCTTTTGGCATTACGGCAACGATGATTCCAACAAATCTATATCGCACCATTCTTTGTCAATTTGAGTTCCTTATGCTCTAATAAAGAAATTGACGTCATATCACATTGCAATCCAATTAAAATAAGGGTTGTATCAAATGTTTGGTAACTCCCAACTTCATTTTTCAAGCATTCCAAATTGTTTTCCTTGCATCTAACACCCTACAATTTGTCTTTGGCCTTTATACTACCATTTTTCATTTTATTCTTGCCTCCATCTGTTCTTAGGAGCAACAATGGATAGTCTACTTGCAAATGGATGTTTGATTAAGTTGAACAAAGGAAAACAACGCGTGTAACCTTGCTCAATGCCAACTACACGTTGTCCAGGTGTGGGTTGCTTTAATCTTGTGTTATTTGTGTTCTTTAGCTAAGATTTCAATAAACAAATCTGTTGAGTCTGTGTTTGGAGTAGGATCGGTACAATTTTGTTTTGTTGTTGAATTTCAGGTTGCTTATGTTTCATGTGTTCTTTAGTAGCTTTTGATCATTTTCATCTTCAATCTTCATTATAGACATCCTCACCTCTCAAACCCTCGCAGTTCGAGGTCTCCTATATAAGACTCAACCTTCTTTAGCTCAAAAAAACAGCTTCAACTCTTATCAAATCTAGACATGGGTTGTTATCCTTTGTTCATACCTTTTGACACAAGTTTATGCTCATCCTTCACTACAGGCGTTTTGGCCTATTATTGGTGCTTAAAACAATCACCTATTTCCGTTTTCTGCTTCTCTTTACTATCCTAAAGGTTTTCCCATTTGATAAATTCGTGAAACTCTAGCTTAGTGCGCTTTCTTACCACACTCCATCAAAACTCCCATTTTGATTGGCATGGCCTCAGATAAATAATGTTTTACAAGAATTGCATATGAAGCACATACTTGAAGTTCCAGTTCATAGCAATTCAAATTCATAGCATTCCATTTACATTTTGTGGTAATTACATTGTCACTCTTTACTCAAAACTTTTAAAAATGGAAATGAATGCTTTTTTCATAATAGATACATTGTTTGTTTTTGCATTTTTCATTTATTTTCAAGCTTTGTATAAAAGGCATCAAACAACAGCAAAAAACAAAAACATTAAAAATCCATCACAAAAACTCAAACATAGAAAATCCATCACAAATACTCAAACATAGAATGCAGGTTGTAGCACACATCACTCAGCCCATGCAAAATCTAGGTGAAGTCTTGGTGTTTAAACAACCTGATACAACTCAGGCTCAAATAGATATTAATAAGGGATTAGGGAACATCGTGCTCAGGTCAACTTCCATTTCTCCTCTCATCATAAGCCAATCAAATGCTCTTGGAAAGCAAAGGGTTGGAGAAGCTAAACAATTCTCTAGAGTGATCGAGCAAAGGCAAGGGTGCCAACAACCTCCTCGCTGTCATCTTGATCTTCAATTAATTGATCCGCAACGTAGTTTTTAGGCAGTAGACATGCTTCTGGCAGCCTTTTGCAGCTTCCTCTAGCAGAATGATGCAGATCTTCTACATATACAAAAATCCCAATATGGATATTAAAATGAGCTACCACTCTAATCAAATCCAAGTCAAAAGAGAATCAAAATAATCAAACCAAAGCTTAGTAAGTGGGATTTAATAAAGTCAGCCCACTTTTTCCCACTGTTGAAATTAAGTCCTCAATATGCCCCAAACCTCTAATAGATTCTCAATTTTATACTGATGTTGGGTCTATCCAAATTTTGAAAGAGTAGAAGGGTTTCTACAGATTAAACATTATTTAACTTGAACTTATCCAGAGATTGTGCTGGCAGTGTCCTTGCATACAAATTAGGATACGTACAATATGTTAGTGTGTGTTTTTGATGTGCATGATTGCGTGATTGTGTGATAAAATGGATTGCTAAGACCCTTAAACAGCAACCACTGCTATGTATGGGGGAAATTGGTAACCATGACGGTTTGCAGAGGAAAAATTAGAGACTAAACTGAAACAACTTAGTTGCTTAGGTAAGAGTAACCCTCAAAACCATTATATCTAACTTGCCTTACATGTTTTGAATAAACTCAAAGGCAAGATAATTGTTTAAGGTGCAATATAAAGTAGCAAGTAGCAGCAATTGTTGATCTAGTTTCATCAATGGTGTGCACTCCTTTAACTTTAGACAGTCTTGCTAAAAGTGTGTGATGGGGGCCGTTGATTACTTTTGATCAACAAAGCACGAGCATTGATAAAAAAATAAAGCAACGTAATAAGGATACACTAGCATTAAACCTCATCATCAGATGAAGACAAATCCACATAATCAGGTGTCTTGCTTTGTTCTAAAGATCCTTGACAAGAGTGTTAGAGTGTGATTGGTCAACAAAAAGGTGAAGTGGGCCCATATGATATTGAATACATAATATGACCCGAGAGTGCAATGTCAAGAAAGCCACAAATTCAAGTTGATATTGCATGTGATTGATGGTCTGCGACTCTTGAGGGTTTGTCAAAAAGTATCAATAAAGATTGAACAGTAATCATCAATCACATAAAAAGCCCCATTGATCAAAGGCATATGATCCATGACTGTGATAAGAAAAGGAAAGTGATATTCAATTAGGATCAGACAACCACGAACATCACCAAATTGGTGGCAATTAAAACATGCAAAATTTCCAGAAGTGAAGTTGAGCAATATAGAACATTATGAAATGCAATACTACATGCACCGCACTCCACTGCAGTCCAAAGTCAATGTGAACACACGCTTCAGTGAAAAAGTTGGAGGGGGGGGGAATCCAAAACTTGCCAAACAAAGAGGAAGAAGAATTCTAAATAATTTTTAGTCTGTGGCTGCCATTCCTATGTTTAGATTTTAGTTTACATATTATAAATGAAAGAATGACACTCAAATAGACTAAAACTTGATTCATTAACTTAATGCTATCAAAGACTTGTATGCAGAACCCTTTCTCAAGCTATTTCACTTACAAGTCATACAATAATTAGTTTATGTTTAACAAACTTCAGCAAGTCCTTTACCAGATGTAATCATGTGAACTCTTGAAGTATTCAATATAGCTGCTATGATTATCCGTTTTTCATATCAGTGTTTATGAATTTATTGTATCTTACACTGTTCTAATTGTCCTAAAACTGGTTCTGTGATCTAATAGATTATGTGCAAGATTTCTCTAAGATGTAGGTAGAAAGGTTGATCTCTTCTGGCACATTGCACCAATTTCCCATAGTTCATCTTAATTTCAGTATTCTCTCTTTTCTCAGTCTAGTTAGGTTTAGCTAAAATAAAAGGAAACTAGCCCATTCCAGAGGTTAATTAACTGAGAGCGTTCCATATCAATAAAAATTTCCCATGTTGCCATGAATTGTGGACATAAAAAGAGGTTGGAAAGTAATTTTCAATCAGACAATTTCATTGGACAACAGGGACCAAGGAAATAGGTGATTGGTTGAGTCTTATGAGTTGAACCAAATAGAGGAGTGGGAACAGCGACCATTCACTAGTCATTGGTGTAGGTTGAGTCTTTGAGGTAAGACATGTGTAATTATAAATTAGTAATAGATTTTAAACAAATAAAAAACAGGCACTCTAGTTTTGAGAAAGTCAATGGTAATTAGTGAATTGCTACATAAATCATATATCAAAGACTCGGAAACTTTTGCATCTCTATGCTAAAACTCATATTGAATCAATTCTTATGCATGGCTTCGGATGTCAAAAGGGTATATCATTAGTTTACAGGAATTGCATGATATCAGGGGCCTTCAGATGTAAATGCTCTGAATTTGACTGGGTTTGAAGTTTGAAACAAACAGTTGCACTAAGAAATTCATTCTGAAAGACAAAATAAATAACCATGCAATCACAATACATCACAAATATCAACTACCCCTCTATTGTAAGGCAATGATAAACAGAAGCTAGCTTCCAACGATGACCGTCAAAATATCTGTTTTCAAATAATGAGCTCTTAGACAATTAGCAATAGGATTATACATAGCATAAACACACATAAATATCTTTGAATTTAGTTATCACTGTCAAAAAAAATAACAAAAATGACTGATCAGATTCATACAAAGATAAAACTACCAGGCAACAAAAGCAGAATAACCATCCATTCATTGACCATGTAATGTGCTATGAATATAAAAGATCAACATAACCTGCCTTAAACAATTTCCTTTAGATTCATCAAATGCTGGTATCGCGTGTGAAATAAGACTTCCCATCTCTTCGCTTTGACTAAGTAAATCATGCAACGAACAACAAGGCAGTTGCATATTAAATGCATAAAAAATATTGTTTTGACATTGGTATGCTGAAATTTAGTATCATGATGGAAAGGAAAACAGATACTACTTGGTCAAATGCACAATTGAATAGATAGCATCATATAAACAATATTTGGGCCTATAACTCACAATGTTCACCTGAGCTTTGACATTTCAGTCACCATAACACAAGCTCCTTTCTGTATAAACTATTTAAAGAAGTGAATGCTACAAACCTTAAAAGAATTGCCAACATTAGAAATCAATGATCAAGCTTTTCTCCACAAGGACAAATCTAACAGCAGCAAATAGCTACTTTCTTCAGTTATAAAATTAAAAAATATATTAAATTAAGGTTTTCTTTTCTGAAGTTAGACCATTTTCAACAAAAGGCTCTCCTCGTGTGATCTCTTGCCCATTAATTCCACAAAATGGAGTCTCGTACATGGGCTTTGGGAGGGGCCGGCCACCAAAGTCCTCAGGGAAACAATCAAATACTGGCCCAAAATTAAACTGCACTACACAGGAGGGTTTATTTGGAAGAGTATACATAGAAGCTGCAGGGTAATACCTGCCCGCAAATATATTGGTGAAAGCAGTGTCTTGACATTTACCATTCTTAAAGAACAAAATCTCACTTCCTGCACAAAAATTCGCATGGTGAGATTAATAGCAGCAAGAATTGATTATAAGTTTTAAGTATACTTGTCAGATTGACAAGACACATAAACAAATTAATCAAAAATGGCCAATAGAAAGAAGAGTGGCACGGAGCATATAAATTTACTCAACAATCAACACAATAAATTCCAAAGTTTATTTTCCAACAATACAGTGCAGAATAATACTGTTCAAGCTTAGCAAAACAGAAAGGACTAAACATTAGCAATTTCCCTTCAATGTAAACTGACCAGTTCAATTATTTGGATTCCAGAAATAAAAAGAGGAAGAAGCTAATTAAAGGAACAAGTTCTAACAAACAAAATCACAGAGATGGAGAAAATCTAAGTCATTATTAATTTTTTCTCCAAATAACAGCCACCCAAAATCTCTAACTTCCCAATCTCTAAACAATATTAACCAAAACTGCATGCATTATTGAGATCAATAATGATAATTACATAGGGATAAACTTTCTTATGAATATGAAAATTCATATAATAAACAAAGGGTCCAGAAATAATTAACACCAAGGACATAGCTATCAAATCCTGAATGCAGACAGCAGCCGCAGCCAGAACAAGTTAGGGTAGCAGTATTATTCAAAAGAAATTTACCAAGGGCATAAGCTCGTAAGAATTGAAAATGACCTCTTCTGATGAATTTAAGCATACAATTTTGTCTAAGGAAAGGTAATGGAGCAGAGACATGTATTGATTGATCCTCAATGCACTCATAAGGTCTTGTAGAAAGCTTTACTGAACAGCTAAGAAGCTCAATCCAGAAAGATTCTTTGATCCATAATTTCATCAAACTTTTACCTAGGAAACTATAAATCACGAAATTCACTTGTTCTAACTCAATATATCAACTACGCCTTAAGGCCCAGTTGGTATGTGAATTCAACTGGATGTGAATCATTAAATATCATACAAAATGACAACACTACGCTGGAAAACCTCCATTAATGGAGGAAAAATCAAGTGATAAGAGCCAATATTACATCTACCTCATCCATATTAATCTGGAAAAATCAAGCAAAAAAAGAGATTGCAATTCAGTGCCTGCTTTTGCTTTGTCAAGTTTCCTTCAGAAATGGAACTGTATTTTCCTTGCTTTGGTGGATGCATATAAAGTTAAACATTTTCAACCTCCTTGAGCTACAGGTTTTCAAACATTCACTTATGTTTTGGGAAGATCCTACCATACTGGTAGCTTCCCTTGTGAAATTTGAACATCAAATGTTGTAATTGCTCACTTCCAATGTTGTTTCTTACACATATGAAACCACTAATTAGGCAATCAGATTCAGGACAACCTTTCTAAAACAGCCCCTACAGTTGCAAGACCACAATTGAATTTTCAAAAATGACATTGCTGATTCTGAAACCATGCCTAACAACAGGAGACAGTTGTGACTGTCATAAGACAAGTACTTACACTTTCAAAATTTGGAAAAAAAAAACTCTGATTCCTATTCTAGACTTCTGGGTCTTTTAGGATCATACCTCCTCTCTTAGAGACTTTTGGTCCTACAAAAGGTTGTTGGGAAGTGAGGAAACAATTCCCCCACATTCCCCTTGGAGTACCATCAGGCTTGCTTAATTGTTTGCCCCTCATGTCCCACTTGCCAAGACTCTTCCTCCCCTTGTAGTCCCTCTATGCTTCAGTTCTTATTTCCCACTTGCCAAGACTCTTCCTCCCCTTCTAGACTCTCTATGCTTCAGTTGAAACACAACATCCTCAGAAAATTACTTGCTTGTGTTCTATTTCTTCATCCAACAAGGATGGCTCATACAACTGAAGGTACTCACAATTGATCACTGAATGGAATCTCATAAACAGAGGTAGGTCCAATTTGAACACATTTTCTCCAACTGCCTCCAAGATGGTAAATGGGCACAATGGATTCGATTGAATGAATTATGTACATATGATGTCTTGCTTATATAGGCAAGGTTGAGAGATAGGATTAGACAAGATCATGACATGTGTCTTAATCCTATGACATGAGACAACTAAGATGACAAATATTAAGTGACCTAGGACACAAGAAGTAAATGAAATAAAATAAGATCTCATCAAAACAACTAAGACTTTTGAAAAAATTCCTAGGACCTAAGCAAACTTAAACATATGAATAGGACCTTCTGGTGAACTAGTTAGCTAAAATACCTTATTCACACCATAACCTTATAGTAATAATGTTGAAGTTAATATATATTAATATATTATTAATTTTTAAAATTATTAACATTGTGTATTAAAATATAAAATATCATTTTCAGTATTAATATATTGACAATTGACATTGAAATGTTAATGTGTTAATATATTCCATTTCATCTAGTATTCATTTCCATATGAATATAGTTACACTACCTTACATACATGTTACCATGAAAGTCTTCTAAACATTACCGAATCGGCGGAAAATCCTTGCGTATCCAGGTACGATGCGTTTCCAAATCGGATTCATATACAAAACGTCTGTGGAATCAAGCAGGGTACAATATTCTTGAAGTGGATTTCTTTAGAATCATCATGCAACGTACTTGGCCGATTCCAACTCATACAAGGGGTTTTCACAGCGATTCCAATGGTTGATAAAAAAATTCATTGACTTTTCTTTAACCGTTTTAACCATAAACAACAATATTTTTCAATGTAATTTCGCAAGCAGTAGCAGATGAGGAAGACTTTGATGGCATGGTTTGCATGTGTGTCACAGGACAACAAATATTCTGTTCAGGTCACACTTACAAATTTCCCCCACCCTTGCCTTTGGAATATCTCGTCTTCCATTCAAACAGCCTCGATGCCAGCAGTAGCCAGTGGGGGGTATCCACTCCTCTATCTCATTTCAGACTTCATGGCTATTGTCTTCCATCCATTCGAACAGCCTCCAGTCAGGATAGTGGGAGAATAGTCCAAATGTTGCATTCCGGATGAGAGTTTTTGTTTTTCTCTTCTTTGATTAAACTTACTCTATATAAGTTTTAACTATAATTTTAGGTTTTTGATTTATTAAAATTTTATTAAATTTAATATCATCTATTATTATTATTAAGCTTACAATCATTTTAATGAATTCTATTGTTTATTAAATTTAAACTTAAATTAGTTATATTAAATTATGTTAATTAATATTAAATTAATATTTATTGTTAATTTTGTTATTATTATGTGTGTGTTATTTTATGAATGTCGTATTTAGTATTTATATTAATAGGATTTGAAAAATAGTGATAGGAATATAGTTCTACTTTTATTTTTTAATATTTATTATTAATATTTAGCATGTTTAAAAAATAAATAATATAGTATAATTTGTATTAATATGGTATTAAGATGGTAGTTAATAAATTTAATATAATATGGATGTATATTATTATGGCATTAATATAGTGTTTTTAGGTATTAAATATGTCTATATTTATGATTTTATATGTTTATTAAACAGGCGTACCCAAAACGTACCCAACCCCCTTCAAAAAAATTTGTCATACCAGCATACCGAAACTACATACCCATACCCGTATCCGTACCAAATTCAGTAACTTGGATTACATATTTAATTATTAAATACATTAAGTTATTAACATTACACGTTAATATATAAAAGAATTTTGTCAAAGCTTAACCTCTGTTGCCCTATCAGTCTTGAACGAAAATAAATATGTTCTGATGGCTCTGTTCATGCTCTCGCTTTAGCAAGGGATGAGCCTCAGCCTCAGTTCACAGCTAATTCAGCTTCCTCCAACCCTAAGGACTGTAGGTAGTAATAAATTGGAAAAAAATGTTTAAAAAATTGTCAAAAATGTGCAGGCTTTCTACCAAAATCTGTTAAGTTTGGTCCGGGTGCGCCTAGCTTTGTCTGGCCAAATAAACCCAAAATCTGAACTAAGTGTGGGTGGCACCTAGATCTGGGGGACCTTAGCCAAGAACCTATGACATAGGAGATTTGTAATGTTTCTCTTAAACAACCATAGCATTTCCGCCAACATGCAATCTATGAAGCAAACCCTTCAAATGTTGCCATAGCTTTTGAGTGCAGATTCTGATAAGCTCAGTGCGAGTTAGTCTGTGTGAGCTATGTCAGTAACCCTGCACATCTCTTGGCAAAGGTGATATAATTGTGGTAATGTAGAATGTTCTGAGCACAAAAAACTACATCCCTATTGTAAGCAATGGTTTAGGATATGGAGATGGTCAATTGTTACGTTCTTCATAAGAAACATGGTGCCTTGCTACTTCTCCTAGCTGCCGATTACAATGTTAAAGCATAGCATGAGGATTGAGTAAACATCCACAGATTCCTTTGTACTAGCTTTACATCAGATTGGGAGGATAAAAACCCTTGTTTTGTATTACTTGGCACTGAATAGTGGTATAACTCAGTGCATGAATTAACTAGGTAATTGTAGGCAACCCAGTTAGAACTTCCGGCTAGAACTTGTTCATAGAAAAAAGTTTCTTGATATAGCATAACTTCATTATATATAATCCGTTGCAAAAATAGCAGGAACTGCAGCCCTATAGTTGATCATATTTCATAGCAGCTAGCCTCATTGGTTCCACCTGCTTTGTAATAATTTACAGTTTATGTTACATTGTAGCTTAATATTTGTAGTGAGTAACTGATTTTGAAGATTTGAACTTTTAACTGTATAATAATGCACCATGCAGTGTACACCATAATCAGCAATCTCAAAATAAATGAGGATAATCCATGATTCAATATTTGTGGCAAACACTCTCTTATCTCTATGCAATTAGGATGGCTTTAAAGTTTAAATGTTAAAAACAAAAATCAGTTATTCCTCAAATGTAAAAAAAATCAGTTATTCCTCTCTTTTTACTGTGTTTTTTGGGTTCCCAATATTTTCCCAGACTTACCATTTTTCCTAATAAAAATTTTAAAAAACTGAAAATATTTTTATCTTTAGTTTGCCAAGATATTCCCAAGAAAGAAATTTTCTTCTCTGTTCTATACTATTGTTCTTACATACAATGGCATTAGAAGCACCACATAGAAATGGAAACCATCAACCAGATAGATCACAGTGCAGCAAGAGCGGCATAGAAATGAGCAACATAATTTCAGCAGTCCACTTAAACATTAGGCATAAGAAGGGGAAGTGTTGATTGTATAATAATTATATGTGCAAACCCCTGGTCCGAGCTATTCTCTGTGCCTCACGAGTGGAAATGAGACTAACTCTTGGAAAGAAATGTATAAATCAGATTCGAGCTTTGCATATATCAGAACATAAATTGATTCAAAATTGCTACTTGTAATATGAACTATCATATTTCTTGGGACACTTTTGCACACAGTATGAAGAAAATGTTAGAAATCAATATGGGAGTCTCACTTCAGCAAAGTTATTTGGTCATTTTAGAGTTAAAAAGACCCTAATGATATTGAAGAAGTACTTATTTTGGCCACATCTAAAGTCCGATGTTGCAAAATGCATCATAGCCAATATTGTCTGTACTATAGCCACACCAACCAACGGGAAGCGAGGAATGTATACTCCTTTTACTGGTGTTGAACAGATCTTGGGAATTGATTTCCATGGATTTTCTTTTAAGTATACCTAGTGGCTAGTACTAACTACTAAGTACGGTAATTATTGCGTGTGTGTCTTAGTGGATAGACTCTTTAAGATGCTGATTCTACTGCCTTGTAAAAAATACTACCTCAACTTTAAAAACAACTTACTTGTACTTTCATAATGTACCAGTTCATTTTGGAACCTTCCCGCTAGCATAGTAAATACAGATACCAGATTCTTGAGTAACTTCTAGAACTAAAGTTGTTCAAGTCCATGCTTCTATCCTCAAACTAATGGACAAACAGATGTAGTGCATAGATGATTGTGCATCTCATACGAGAATACAACTCTAGGAAGCATCAAATTGGGATGAAATTCTATCTTTCATTCTGCATAGTTAACATAGAGCTTTGCTCAACTCTAATGAATACAATTCATCCAAGATTTGTTTGGTTTCCAACTATTGGCTCCCATTGATGTAGCCTATCCTATGCCACCTTCAACTGCAATGATATTTATAGAGCATATGTACAGTATACCAATAGCAACTACAAGTACAAAGCATACTGCCAAGGGCCAATGCTAGATACAAGCAACACAACAATTGGCATCAAGCACCACAGCAATTAAAAATGGGTGACAATGCATGGCTCATACACTATTATTTAAAAGGTTGGAGACAGTGCTCTTGAACTCGATCTACCAACTTATCTTGGTCTTAGTCTAGTTCTCAATGCTAAACTCTTGCACCATTATTTCCTACCTTTATCAGGCACACCTAATGTTGTAATATTACCTCGGTCAATAGATAAATACTAATCCTAATTTTACCATGCCAGCAGAAGCAGATCAAGTTATTATGCCCAAGTCAAATAAACAAGGAAACGAGCAATTCTTATCTACTAATTGTCCAAGTAAGTCAAGTTCCTTACCAAGGGAAATGATTTGCTAGATAACTTGGTATCATACTGTAAAGGAGGATTTGCAAGAGAACTCGTCAAAATGGGGACCACTAATTATTGAGGAGGATTTGGTATATTGGTACTTTGATCATATTGCAGTATAGCAGTTGTACTCTATGCCACAAGTGACCTTCACCATTAACTTCAGGTCATCTCAAGCACATGTGATCATACTGTAAGATCCTAACTCTCAAGACTTTATGCTGCATAGCTAAGCCAGCATTATCAACCATATTCAACACAGATGTTCTATGGTGAGTACAAAAAAATGATAAAGCGAAAAAGAAAACTATCAAAAGACAAGTGTTTGAGCTAATTTGAACAGCCAAAACATCTATTTGTCTAACTCTCATGTGTCTACCTCTCATGTATCTTAACATAACATAGATAGTCTTTGAACAAACATGCAAAGTTAGAAACAAAAGGTTATAAATTTGATCGCTTCAATAACTGTAAGGAACCTGGCATAATACAATCTTGCAATACAGTTCTCGCATGTTCTTCTATTTGCTTTCAGTTCTCAATTTATCACAATATCTTGATCTTTGTTCTTGTGCACCTACATTCTAACTTTTGCTGTTATGTACTCTAGACTTGGAGGCATAATGCTGCATCTACCATTATGTCTCCTCGCATTTAATGCTCTTATTAAAAAACAATTTTGAAAATGGCCAAAGTGACCCCTGGAACTACTGATTAATCCTAATCAACCATTTCACGTGCCTAATTTCATTTGTATACTTCAGTAAATTAAAAAAAAAATACAATTGTCTTTTTAAAATTGTTTAGTAAATGAATTTTAAATTTTCCCTTTTCTGAAATTTACATTTCTATTCAGATACTTAATGTTTCTGACCTTTATATCCATAATTTAAAAATGGCATCATTGTGTCACTGCCAACACCAATACTTGTCTGCCACAGCTGCAATTGTCGTGATCTCCATTTCCTGGTAGTCTTGGTATGTATTAAAAGGATACTTAATGTTTCTGACCTTTATATCCATAATTTAAAAATGGCATCATTGTGTCACTGCCAACACCAATACTTGTCTGCCACAGCTGCAATTGTCGTGATCTCCATTTCCTGGTAGTCTTGGTATGTATTAAAAGTATTTGATTCACTGTGTATTAAAGGCAAGAGTCCGGTCCCTCATATTTGACTATCTATTGGATAATTTGAAGGGAGCTGCAAAATGTTTTTTTAGTGGATCTCCAAAGTGAATGTAATTAGGAGAAATCTTGCCAAAGAAAAATATTCCTAAGATTCCTTAAACTACTAGATGGTTAGCAGAATAAAATGAGAAAACCTTGTACAGTCTGCCATCAACTTTATAATAGATGGATAGCAGCCTAATAAACATAGTGTTCCATGGGGGCACACCCCTCCTTAAAAAAACCTCTAAAGTTTCCAGGACGGGGACATCCCTGGGATGCAGGGACAAGGAAGAAATGTCATGTCTCCAGTCGGACATTCTTAAGAAATAGACAATTTCTTATATATGTGTGCAACTGAAATGATAAACAAATGCCAGATCCTACTTAAATTAATTTATGATCATCAACATGTATTAATGTGCAACAAATACTGAAGTCCAAAACTCCAAATAGGATGAAAATGCATCTCAATTAGTCAATAGGATGAAAACCTCCAAATCTCGCAAATCCAAATCGCTTCAGCACAATTGTGATTTCTGAGTAGAATTGCATCCAATAAGTGACACAGTTTTCGTCCTCAGACCCACGATGGAAACCAAAGGGTTTTCACCTCCAATCGCGAGCATGCCAAGATTTTCATCCTTGAAGGCACTCAAACTTAAAATTGACAGAAAAGGTAAATGACATAATCAGATGAATTGCCTTGTGCTCCTGCCTCCTTTTATATAGTTGCCTTTTTCCCTGGGGCCCCCATTTATTTAATTTTATTTTTATTTTTATTTTCCCTCAAAGTATTTAAAAATACTTTTTAAATTGCATCCAAATACCCCTTTTGACTTATATTTTGAAAAAACACTTCATTTTTAATTTTAAACGTTAAATAATATTTAAATGGCCTTTTTCTTTATTAAGTAATCAGGCCTACTCAAAATATTATCTTATTTTATTTTTTAAATTTTGAAAAGGGGGCATAACAAGATATGCCCCCACCAACCACCACCCCCAAATTTAAACTTCAAAAAGCAGTAAACCAGGAACCCTAAATTCGTTCTTTTGATATCATTGTTAAAGCTCTATAAATTTTATTCTTACCAACAGAATTATCTGCAATTAAACTTCACCCCACCTACTTGAAGATGTGTTGGCTAAAGCACTTCTAACGGCCCTCTTGTTGCCTATTCATTGTATTCAACCCACTTCCGGCATCTCTATACTTGAATGTTGCTCAAAGACCTTTTTATTGGGCAGTCCCACGTACACATTTTGGTTGTTCTATTAGAGTTGCTATTATGTCCATTGATAAGGAGATCAAACCCAAAGCTTCTGAGGCCACCTGTTTGAAGATTTTGTATGCTGTTAAAAATTCTGAATTGGAAAGATTAAACTTGGTTATAATCTTATATTATGTAATATGCGTAATTATGTTAATATAATGTAATAATATATTTATGATAGAATATTAATGATTAATAATTATTGATTATTGTTTACTACTAGTTTAAAAACTGAACATATTAAATTTTATTTTGATTATATTAATTTTAATTTTTTTAGGATTCAATTCTAGGGGACCGCACCCAAAAAGCTAAAGCAACAAATTACAAAACAAAAAACACTAAAACTATATATGAGAGCCAATCAAGCTCAAAACAGCAACAGCAGAAGAGAACTGAACAAAAAAAGCATTCTCACAAACAAAGGAGACCAAAGAAATCAAAACCTAAACAAATTAACAAGAAGCCTCAAGTGTACCCCCAACCACCACCACCTTGTGAGAGAAACAGGCCATCATACCACTCATCTTCATCCACAAACACCCAACCAACAAACACCTTGCCAAAAGCCCTTTGAGGAAAACTACGACCTATTGTGGATCAAGCCGAGAAACATGGCTCTTAGTAGGCAAGGCCAAGATATGGACCTTGTGAATCTCTTCATTGCTCAACACCTACCAAGTCACCTTATTTCCATCCAAATCAAACAAGATGAAAGAGCTCCTAAAATCAAGAATATAATCAATATGGAACACCACTTGCTAGTGAATAAAACTCCTCAAATATAGGACAAATGGAATGAAGGCGTTTAATAAATTGATTAACCTCCACAAGTTGTTAAAAGATAAAATTGGCATTATCAACCAAATCATCCAAAGCTGCAATCAGTGGGACTAGTGGGCTCATCATTGAGCCCACCACCCCATCCAGCTGTTTGCAGCGATGCAGTTCAACCAAACCCTACAACACCCACATATGAACACCCTTTGTCAAAATGGCTTCTTGTATTTTAGCCAAGAAACATTTTCATAATAGTTTCTTTGGAGAACACAAAATCGCCACACTCCACATAATCCATCCCCAACACACTCTCCATGCAATGAAAATTTCCTCATATTATAGTCAAAAATCTTTCACTTGCAATAAGGGTCATGACTCCTACAACCACATTGATATTTTACCATCCAATAAAGTGCCCAACACAACTAAGCCATGCATAAACCAGAAACCATTGACCAATGCTACACGAGAAAAGAGCTATAACCAAAATATTTAAGAAATCGCCTCTAACAAGATAAATCATAGAAATTAGAGTGCAAAGAAGCCAAATTCATCATCCTCAATAAAGAATTTAATCCCAAACCAATATTTTACTCCAACATAATAAATGGCATACGTTGTGTTGTGACCATTTCACACATCGCCCCATCACAAATGGGGACCCCCTCTTTTGCTTTAGTTTTAGGGTTTTGGTTAGGTTAGGTAGTAGTCCGATCCTTTAGATGAGATGAAGATGTTAGAACCAAGCATAGGGATTGCTTAGAGATCCAAATCAATGATGTTGTATGGAGACTTAGACTGTGAAGAAAGCTTCAAACAACGACTAAGGACCCGTTGAGTTGGCAAGGTGAGTGATTTTTGCTCAATATTTGGTTAAGTCAAGTCACAGTCAGTGACCACACAAATCCCTCACTTGGCCTAGTTGATAGTCAGCGACCCCCCAAAAGTCTAAACTTTCTCAGCTAACAATCAATGACCCCTCAAAAGTCCAAACTTTTTCAGTCGATGTCTCCTCCAAAACCCGATCTCCCCTTTGCTTAGTCAATGACCCCTCCAAGGTCCAATCTAAGGTGATGATGTTTTGATAAGCAAGACGAACATCTTTTGAAGGTTAAAGCTTGATGTTTGAAAAAGTATAGGCAATTGAGTAAGTGAAGTTAACTATCTTTGAGCACTGTCAGTGACCTAGTGAAAGTCCGAACTTTCACATTCAATGCCCTACCTAAACCATGACCTCACTTTGAGCTCAGTCAATGCCCGGTGAAAGTTCCCGCCTGAAGATGGAAGATTAAGATGAAGTTGACGATCAAGAGGATGATCAAAGAAGATTAATTCATGGCATTTCAATGTGAAATGAAGACATGTTTGCACCTCAGTCAATGACCCCCTAAAAGCCCAAACTCTTCCAATCGGTGGGGTGCCAAAAGTCTGAACTTTTCTTGAGCCCAGTCAGTGAGCCCTCAAAAGTCCAATCTGCCTTGACTTGCTCAATCGATGCCCCCTTCAAAGTCTGAACTTTCTTCCAATCCAATCAGTGTCCTACTAAAAGTCCAAGCTTTTTCAATTTTGCTTAATTTAGTGATAGAGATGACATTGAAGGCACTTATGCCTAAGGTAAAGGGCCCATCCAAGAGAGAGACGTTTTTATTTAAATTTGAAAGAAAGGCAAGTTGGCCTTGTCTTGGGAAACGTGATTACAAACATTTAATTGGAGCAACAAGTTGACTTAATGCAAACCATAGACACATCTTATCATCTCTATAAAGGCTCGATTGATCATTTCATTTGATCAATCCACGATTCTTTGCTTCATGAATAGCAATCTTACTCGGGCTATGTGAAATTCCTCCAACAAGTGATAGCGATTTTGATAAAGCAAAGGCAAAGTCATTCAAAGGATAGCAATTTTGTCTTAACCATCAGCAATTTTCATCAAGGCAAGGCAAATTCCACCCAAAATCAGCGATCAAGACCTCAAACACCTTGCGAACTTCATTAAAGATCAGTGAATTCATCATTGCAAACAACAAATTCAATAGAGAGATCAGCAATCAGCAAAACCATTAGCATTTGCTATCAAGAGCGCATTGATATAAAAGGCAACTTTGCCAAATAAGCGATCAACTTGAAGTTACCAGTCCATTTAGAATTGATTTGCAGGTCTGAAGTAAGTTTATTTGATCATTTTCATTAAAATCAGACCCTTATTATGCACTGGTACAACTTCATGATTACTATTTACATGTGATTCTAATCATAAGATGCTTTGATTCATTACATTTTGATCATCTAACATGTTTAAGGATGCAATTCATTCAATTACATGACAATTTTCAGGTTATAGATAAGTCTAGGATTTTACTTACACCTAGGATTTTAGTAGTTCTTCAGGATATTAATGATCTTATATGCTTTTAGGAAGAATTACTAATCTATAGCGTTTTATAGGGCATTAAAATTATATCATCACCCTAACTTAGACGCCTCTTTCAGGTAGAGCATGGCAGCCCCTAAGGCAAGAACGATCTCCAAGTAAACTCTCATCAAGGAGGACTCGAGAGGAGTGGCGCCTGAAACCAAGATCACTTCATTTTGGAGCAATGTAGGAGACACCAATCTTGGACAGTTCAATATAATGAAGTTTCAAGGTCCCCTATACACAAGCAAGCCATCCGAACTCTCACAAAAGATGATTGAGAGCAGGATAGTGAAGGCGGCAGGTTTCCTTTCGGCCATCCAATGCAACAAATTGATAGTAGAGTGCGCCAAGCATTATGATGCCAGCAATAGAAAGGTGGTGGCACCTGATGGTAGAGTACTTGCTTACCTATCTGAGACAGCTATCAGCGAACCTTTCCACATATCCAAACCAAGTGGCATGATCTACAAGAGCAAAGGAGGAGTGCAAGCAGTTTATGATTACAATCCCGACAGATGCTTGGGCATAATCAACAAGAATTGGGTATTGAAGACTAGACCCAGCATATCAAAAGTTCCTAGCAAGCTACACATAATTGATTTTAAGGAAGAGTTTGGTGATTTGATCACTCTACTCAACCGAGTTACCAAAAGTCCTCAAGTGTATCAGTTTGAGAACTGGATGTTCTACTTTATGGAGACAATGTCAAATGGAAAGGAAAAGATCAATTGGGCAAGAATCATAAGCAATAACATTGACATAAAGTTGAAGAGACTTTGGCGCACTAAGACATTCCACATGAGTTCCTATCTCATATATTCACTTGCCAGAGCTCATGAGTATGCCGGATTAATGTATAGAGGTCCAGTTGGAACGGGAGTTGGAGAGATGAGAGCATGTGAATCATATACATAGCTTCACTACCCTAACAGAGCACACTATAGAAGGGTGAATGATGCTTTCACCATTCACCTGACAAGAACATAGAGGCAGCATACATCAAAGGTTATCCCTGCAAGCAAAAGAGCTAGTAAAGAAATTTGGTGCCTGGTATATCCAATTTCCCAAGTTCGCCTACATCAGAGCACAAGGATGCTCTTGTCCACTTTGCATGCTACTGGGATATCCTACCAACAAGATAGTACTACTTGAGTTGGTAAGACAGTTGACTACATATGATAAAGTGCAGAAGAACAGACACGAGACAAGAACTGCTTTTGCTATTTCAATTGGGCAATCATTGGAAGTGTGACCATCCCTACAGGCAACAGAGAAATTGGAAGAAGAGTTTAAATCTCACTTCCTCATTCCATACTTCTCCAGAGACAAATTTGACCCTCACAACAATATTAGAAGATCTAATGGAAGGAAGCATAAGCATCAGTTGCAATTTAGAAGATCATTGGATGAATGCTCAAGATGATTTTGAAGAAGAAGAATGTGCTCAAGACTATCAATTGACATCGTCAGGACATGCAAGGTCTTCAATATTCCAACCAAGCACAAGATAGTGGAAGACACCTTCAGCCAATATATGAACAGGAGAAAAATAAGGAGGTGAAGGTCAATTGGATTGACGTAGAGATCACCAATTTGAAAGATTTGATGAAGCCGGTTTTAGCACACACAAAACAATGGGTAGATATCTAGATCTAGAAGTTGAAGAACCAGAATATACAACCAACTTTCAAGATGATGGGAAAGGTTGAATCCTCCAATGAAGAGACAAAAAGTGCAAGCGTGAGTGGAAGTGCCACCCAGTCAACTCACTCCAGAGGATCAAAGAGAAAAGAAAATCACAAGGAAGTGCCTTCAAACAAAAAACATATATCAGGTTCAGACCACCCATCCACTAGTACTTCTCCCATGCACGAAGTGGAGATGAATCAAGCAGCTATTCAGGAGAGTCAGCCACCTAGAGTGAGCATAGATCAGGGAATGAATGAGTCCATGGAATCAATAATTTGGAATAGTAGATGTGAGAAAGCAAATAAAGGTAAACAACCACAGAATCAAAGCAGTTCACTTTCGCATGAGCAAGTTAATAATGAAGAAGGCAAAGATGTGTATGTGGATATAGAGAATGAAGATCAAGAAGGACTTCTCCACCCCGAGAAGATCCATAACTTAAGCAGGTACATGTAGGAGAAGAGAAATCTGCTATCCCAACATGGCTTAGGGAAAGATTAGCGAAGGAAGTTATAGTGATAGATGAAGAACCTTTGGATGACTTGGACAATTTCTTGAACAGAACCGAAGAGCCTGCTGAAAAGAAGAAAACAACAAAGATGTCAAAGATGACAAAAGATAATACAGGATCTCGAGTGTTACGAATTGCCATTCCAAGAGTAGATAAGCCAGAAGGCGGGATCACAGCAGAGGAATATGATTTGCAGACTATTCATTTCCTGAACAGAACTGAAGAGCCTGCTAAAAAGAAGAAAGCAACAAAGATGTCAAAGATGACAAAAGATAATACAAGATCTTGAGTGTTACGAATTGCCATTCGAAGAGTAGATAAGCCAGAAGGCGGGATCACGGCAGAGGAATATGATTTGGAGGCTACTCATTTAGGTCCTCCCACAACTGAACAGGCATTAGAAGACATGAATGACACAGTGAAGACAGTAAATGATATGTTGAGATTGGAAGTGGAAAAGAACAAGAAATTGGAAAGAGAAGTGCGTGCATTAAGAAGTTACTTCCAGCAGTTCAAGGAACCGTTAAGGCAGCATGATCCTTCAGCTACGCCACCACCATTGCTTCCTCCAGACTCAATCGATAATTTAAAAAAGATGGGAACACTTGATGGAGACGTGGATAAATAAGACTTTCAAGAAGACGAATACATTTGTGAAAGAATTAGTAAGCATATTTGATAGAGTTGTAAGTGTTCTTGACAAAACTCAAGTTCTCATAGCATATTTGATAGAGTTGTAAGTGTTGTGAGCATATATGATACTTTTGTTTTCACCAAAGATTATACCATGCCAAGATTGCAAGGAATGAAGAACCTACCCAAGCAAACTTTGACAAACTGAGGAGTGTTGACAGTTGGACAGTCCCCTAATTTCCAGCAGTGGTATAACTTGCTTCGCATGAGGAAGGTCATTTTCGAAGATATCAGCAGTGGATGCACCCAAGTTGATGGAGCAATTAACTTGATACATGATAAGATTGTGAAGGTAGCTGAGATCATACTTGACAAGGAAATAAATGAAGGAATCCACATTGATGCTGATCAGCTAGATGAAAGAGTGATCATATTCTTTGGAGTAGACGGATAACCTTCTGAGAGACAGTTGGATAACATACACGCATTCATGGTACTCGCCAGCAAGACTAGAGATTATGGGCCAGGATGGGAGACAACCTTTGCCTCTGCCTTGGACAAAGTCTACTTCATGGAAAAATAGTTGAAGAACTTACCTACCGATCCAGAAACTGAGATTGAATTCATGATGTCCAAATTCGTTGAATTTGCAACAAAAGAAAAGGATAAGGGAAATAAGCTTCTAGAAGATAATTTGTTATAATCCCATGTGGCATCATGTTTCTTATTGGGGATTTTTCCTCGTTGTTTGTGCCAAATAGATGTCATATTCCCATTGGCTGATATTAAATAATTTGCAATAAGATTAGGTTTTGATATAGCACACCCTAATTAGGGTTTAAGTGGCAAGATCTTGGCACTTGATTTTGATTTAATCTTGGCCATTCATTGTATCTAGGAGCACTACATAAGCCCAACTCATTTCATTTGTAAAGGATTGATTAGAAGAGTTTTGAAGAACTGTTCCTTAGATGCTGCAGAATTAATAAAATCATTTAAGTGTTGGTGAGTTATTGATTTTTGGAGCATTTGCTTGTTTCTTCATACTTCTATGACAGAACTTAATATTTGAAAAGACAAAAAATATTTGAATAGAATTTGCTTCAAGTATTTTAGATGAATGAAAAATACATGTGCATGATTGATAGTGAAGCTCTCATTGTTCATGCTACTAGTACTACATCAATGGCGAAGTATCTTGCGTAGTCGACTGAACTTGTCTAAGCTAAAGTTTAACTTCAATTACTATTTGATCATTGATATGCTTCATCTTGAAGGTATCTATGCTTGTGGTAGTGATTTGAAAATCATCAAGCTATCCTAAGAAGATTGCACTAGCATTGTGGATATGTTCATAGCATGTCAAAGCAAAGCTTAGTTGAGCTCACTTGAAGTCATCCATTGTCTTGCATTCTTAATATTAGCATAGTATTCCTAAATCTTAACCCCTTTTTCACTTTTTTTATTAAGATCATTAGTAGTAGGAAAGAGCGATATTGCAACATCATTCAAAGAATAGAATCACTAAGGCTTGAGTTGATAAAGAACTATTGCATAAGTCCCCTTGAAGGTACAGAAAACACATCACACCATTGAAGCTATCCAACCTTGGAGTCGTCTCAAGTGAACCTTCACCATCTTCAGCATTTGAGAAGTCTTTGTTCAAGAGAGGATAGAGTATTCAATACTTTATTCTGTGTTTGATAGTGCATGAAAACACCATCAACACGTTGGAGAAGGAAAGCCAAAGGCAAATGACATACAAAAAAAGGCAAAACCATAATGGGCAAGTACTACAGCAAAGTTTTCAAGAACCAAACCCTATCATGTGTCTAAGCAATCACTTGCCAAAGCAAAAAAGGATACTTGATCAAACTGCAATTGGCAAGGAAATAAGCAGCACCATTATTAATCTAGTAGCAATGAACAAAACTAACATTCTCAAAACAGGTACAAAGCCACCAACAGCTAGAGAAGCCATGAACCATGACCTCCCATTCGACTTCATTATTTGATTTCATCCCAAGGAAGTAAGAAACACCTTTAGTGAGACGACTCCCAAAATCCCAAATAAGAATAGCAGCCCCAATAAGACAAGTATTGCCACAAACAGCCCAATAAAAATCCAACTACAAAGAGCTCTATCCAAAGGAGACCATTGTAAACCCTTACCAAATTAAGAACTATTTGCCCCTTAACGAGAATTATCATTCAATATTATTTCTTAGATATTATATAGATAATATTAAATATATTATTCTCGTTAATTGGCAAATAGTCTCAAGTCAATGACAACTCTTTGAAGCTCCATTTGATGACATTGCTTGAATCAATCCTGGTCTTGCTAGCATTGATGTTCCTATCTAAGACTTCAAAGCTTTTCTCATTAAAGGTGAATCCTACTTCCTTGAGGTGAGACTGAATAATAAGGACAAATAGGAGGTAGTGGCTCACAATCTCTCTTTGTCTAGTGTAGAAAGCTAGTGGTCAAAAGGTTATTTTCAATGTTATTGTTGGGCTTTCTCATGTTTCATGTCCTAATTGACAACTTAGCAACGTATTGAAAGAGGCTATTGGTCTTAATTCTAGTTCAAGAATACTAGCTTTGTTCATTACTACTAAAGTAATAATAGTATTGTTGATTTACTTGCCACCTAGGGCATTGATCAAATATCCTTTTCTACATTAATGAGTGACTATCCTAACATGTGACATAGCTTAAAGTATTTCACTTATAGAACTTGCCCGCTGTGATTTTATGCTTCTTCCCCTAATGGCAACCAGATATTAAAACATATTCCACTAGCATATGGCCTCTTGTCATGGTAATTATTTTGACTTATCCCACCAATAAAGGCTTTTTATGTGTGTGTTGGCTTCTCCTTAATGTGGTGTTTGTCTATGTGTCTAATTTACACATGGATTTAAGCTATTAAGTATTTGATGTGATGGCAAAAATAGGAAAGATGGAAGTAGGCATGATCTCTATCATTGTGGAAAGATTTATGATCATAGAGTGAGGGAAATTTTCTACTGTTCAGATTTTGTGTTGCCCAATTTAATGAAGAGTGTCCTTGGTTTGGAAAATGTTAAAAATGGTGTTTATGTGCTTCAAGGAAACTAATACAAAGGACTTCCTAGCCAAATTGAAAAGGTTATTTCAATGGAGCACACTTGAATGTGGGTTGTTGGGAATAGTCAAATGGCCATCACAAGGAATTGGATGGGGTGGTAAGCACAATGATGGCCCTACGCTATGGTTCAAACAATGCTGGTAGTGAAGTAATTCACAATGTTTAGTTCCTGGCCTTGGCTAATAGAGGTAAAGCTTCTCAATTTGAGTGGCAATAGGTGGAAGTTGGTACCCTAAGGACTTTTGATTAGGTGTCCACTAATGAAAATGGGTGGTATGATGAAGCAATGGTTTCATTCAAGTGGTGTTGGTGCCAATGGTTGGGGTTAAGCTTAAGGCTCCTACCCCTTGTAGCTTTGATTTGGTCCTTTTTGTTTCCAATGTCTATGAAAACATTTTGAAAATTAATTTATTTATTGTTTTTGTTTCATGCCAAGACGGATCTTCTCTAAAGTTTATAATGGTATTCTAGTACTTTTGCTTTCTAGGCAAGGGCCCCTATATAATCCCAAAAAAATTCAATAAAAAATAAATAAATAAATACATAATATTATACAAATATTAATATATTTATTATTTATTAAAAATAATTTGTATAAAATAAATATTGAACATACTATATATTGTTATTTACCATATAAAAAAAACCCTCATTCATGGAGTTGTTTGAATTAACTTTATTGTTGAAATCAGAAAGAATGTTATATGGATTCCTCTACAACCTGATCATATCAAATTAAACTTTGATGGTGCATCCCAGGGAAACCCAAGTGTATTCGAGGCTCAATGCATTGCAAGAGATATGTTAAGTGCTTTTGTGCCTGTAGCTTCTAAGAAATCGGAGATAACAAAAAAAAGGCTGACTCAAGCTTTCCTACTTGGTATTCAACTTGTGATCCAATACAGCCTCATAGCAACAGAAATTGAAAATAATACATGATGATATTTAATTCAGCTAAAAAGAGAGGTTCCAAAAAACGGAATTGGATAATCACAAGAGCATGGCCTCTTTTAATTTCTCTTTTTTTTCCCTATTAGTCATTTCCTTCAAGAGGCTAACAAGGTGGCGGATAACTTAGCCAACCTAGTGCTACAAAATAATGATACTATCATAGAGTGACCTATTGAGATGGGAATAGCTTGATCAATAAATGTGATATCCTGACAACAAGTGATGAGAGGATATCAAAATAGCATGTAAGTTGGCTATATAACCAAATAGTAATTACCTAGCAATCGTGAAGCATATTGATGTCAGTGTGGTAGCAGAGACAAGCTATGGAACTCAAGATAGAGTGACCCATCGAGATGGGAATAGCTTGATCAATAAATGTGATATCATGACAACAAGTGATGAGGGGATATCAAAATAGCATGCAAGTTGGCTATATAACCAAATAGTAATTACCTAGCAATCATGAAGCATATTGATGTCGGTGTGGTAGCAGAGACAAGCTATGGAACTCAAGATACATTTGGTCTTTGACATCACTAGCTGTCTTCCTAATTATTATCACTCATACACAACTAGAATGGATTTTTCATATGGATTATGGCACAATGAGGTATGCAATCTAAATGGCAATTGGAACTGATTATTTGGAGGTTGTGGTTAGTCATTAAGTAAACGCATATATTACATTTATTCTTATTTAAATATGTGAAAAAATAAGGCTATCGTTAAATCTTAGGCTGAATTTTAATGTGAAAGAAAGATTTTAGGGGTGGTTTGGAGGTGGCCCAAGATTCTGATCGGAAAAACTTATTTCAAGGCTATGATTCATGACCAAGTAAACACTAATATTGCATCTACATTTGTTTCAAACTTTTTTGACTATGTAAGAGCTAGGGTTACAGTGAAATCTTTGGCAGCCAATTATAAGAATAGTGGTGGTTTGGAGGCAGCACTAGATTCTACTTCGGTTCATCCAAGATGCTTCCTTCCTATCTCTAGCAATAAGGTTCATGGGTAAGTTTCCATTGCTTCTTTTTGTGTGCTTGAGGATTGATTCCTAGCACTAGTGAAAGTTGTTGAGGTTTCAAAGAAAAATCAGGGTAATAGCAACGAGGGCTTTTCATCTAAAATTATGGACATCCCTACTTTCAAATGCCTTTGCAAAATCCACCCACCAACAAAACATGGGAAGGCTGAAAGCACAAACAGAGGCATCAACTTCCTCGTTCAATTGGTTGGGACAGGAACAGGCATCTACAACCAAGATGACAATGCTATTGATTCGACCTTTCTTGATGTAATTGCAGTTGAATAGGTTTATATAAGCTGACTGGATAGTACCTTTTTAATTGTGTCCATTTGTTTAGGCTTAATTAGAAAATAGTAATGTTGGCTCCCCTGGTATGGGTTGATGCATTTTTGTAGATAATACAGCTGCCCTGTTTAGAGTCTGAAGCTGAAAGCTTATGTTTATATTTTGAAGTTTAATCTAAAGGAAGTGAGCCCCCTAGCCCACATTCACCAAAAAAAAAAGATATTTATTTTTAATTCATAAAATGTGAGGCAAGTGGCCCACTCCCTTCACATTAAACTTCCAAATTATAAACATTAGTGGAGCATTAGAGGATACAAAAAAAAAATATGAGAGTTGTTCATCATTCTATAAGGCTTACTCAAAATTAGGTCGTTACAGTATGTACATGAGATAAACATATCATATTCAAATAACCATAGCAAAACTATTGTATTAGAAACGCCTCCAAGATGCACATAGCAGCAGCATCGCCCTCTTCACCAAATTTGAAGGAATTTGAAGCCCCATTTTGCACTTTCGATCTCCCACAATGGCAAAGTGTACATGTTACAAGGGCACTTGAGAATGGAGATGCCAAGTCTCTCAAAAGATGAACCTTCCCGAATTTGCCCACACCATTCTTCAAACCCTCAACAACTTCCACAAGAACCAGAAGGCAAGCTTCAAGCTTCTAGAAGAAAGCAACATAAACCAGCACCCAACCCTTATCCTAGATTAGCCAAAGAAAATTCCAAGGTCATCTCTAATCCTCCTCTGACATACTTTTTCACATAATGATAAAACTTATCCAAAGATTTAACTACAGACTTATAATTGACATAATCTACAAAATTTGAAACTAATATTGATGCAACAGTCTTCATTTACCTGGTGTCAAACCTCTTAACTCTAAGTAATCCATCCCAATCACCATTTTAATGGAATGCCCCACTGCACCTAAGTCCATGTTAAAAACTTGTTCCAACTGCTTATCCATTGAAATGTTTAGGAAAAACATCTAGCACTTGTCAAAGAACAGATGAAGTTTAGGTTCCATTGCTTATATTTACCAAGGTGCAAACACCAAATAACATAATGAATGCCACGTCTTCTGAGTCAAAGATATATCCATTCAAACACAACCATGGGTAAGATATAGGCTTGCCAGCTCAACAAGTTATTTACAACTGATAGTTTCATCAAAATGGACGACAGAATTGGGCCAAATAGTCTATGGTTCCATTAGCTTCACAAAGGCAATATTAAACAAAAAAAGAAAATTAACAGGGAAACCTGGGGACACGTCACTAGCATTTTTTGGGGTATCCCAGTTTCAAAAATGTTTTGAGGATGTGGGGATGCCTAATTTGAAAAAAATGCAAGGGATATCCAAAAAACTTGAGGATGTCCCAAAAAATTGAAGGGGGTGGCTTACTGTCCATGGGATGACCTAGGATGTCTCAACGTCCCCCAACTGTCCTGAGGACACTTGGCCATTGCAACGGTTTTAAAGAAGCTAACTTCACATGCCAAAAAACCCCACACCCCAACTCACCCTAAATAAGGAGAAAATAAAATGAAACTTTCTTTGTTTTTGTATTTTTTGTATTATAATTGAAAGTGAAACTTGTAGCCTTTGGGTGATTTGTTGTAACTTTGACGCTGAATTATGAAAGCAATCAAGGACATTTGCTAATTTGTTTGGCTCTCATGTGAACTCTCAATTCAACACAAATATTATGTATTAAGGATCTATAATGTATATGATGGATGCTTTATCAATGTCATCATATGAATATTTGAAATTTTGAATATTCCTATATATTTTAAATTTCTCCTATTTTTTATATGGTTGGCCCCTTTGCCATCCCATGTCATCCGCAAAAATAGTCCAAAAGAAGCCATCCCCAAAACGTGTCCCCCCATCCCCTGCCATCTTCGTCTTAAAAACTTGGTGTAGAATAAATATTAAAAGATATAATAAAACGCTGACCTCCTTAGAAAATATCATCTATTTTCCAACTGTTAGAGCTTTTGTCTCTTATGACATTGACGATAACCATGTAGTCGCCTTCAACCACAGTAGATGAAATTCCATAATTGACCACATGCTAGAAGTCAAGGAGGAGAGCTTGCCTTTGCCTCATTATTTGTATCATTCGTCAATTTCTCCAAAGTTGCACAAACCAAAGCCCTTGAATGATCCTTAACAATGCATCCAACAGTACACAATCAAAATTTAATTTGATGCTCCCAAGCGAGAGACAAGTCCTTATAACATTTTTCCTTATGTCAACCTCAAACTTTACTCTCACAACCCCATGAACAAGGGAATATTAATATATTTATTATTATTTAATATTTATATAATACATTAATAATATTAATAAATGTTATTACAATTTTTAATTATTTAAATTTTCAAATATTATATTTATAATTGAAGTGTGCCACTATCTCCAAATTTTGGAGCATAATCCTCCCATTTGGAAACTCCATGCAACACTAAATAAATATGACCCTAGCCTCATGCCCAATGAAGAAACAATTTGAATTTAATGATAACCATAGCATGCCATTGGTTGAGAACAGAGACATCTTCCTCCTACTAGCTAATCAAATTGCCAATAGATAACATCCCCTTAGAATTTAGTTGATTGATGCCAATAATTTTTTTTTAAATATCGAGAAAACTAAGATCTTGTCAACAGGGTGCTGAACCTCTGCAAAACCTCTCCATAGGACAGACCTGTCAAAGATGTTAAATACCTGTGGGAAGATTGGTCTCACAGGGACCCACAGGGAATTTCAGTTTCAACCATATGAAGTTTAGTTGTTTGGTACACAAGTATTTGTATGTTGTTGTATGCCTGCTGCTATTAGGTTTTGGACTCTAGTGAGAGAGGAATAATTTGTAATTGTAACTCAGAAGCATTATCCCATTTCCTACATTGAAGTTTGGTGGTCAGGAAGCCCATAAAGTGAACCAATTCAAATTATTTGAATTAAAGTTATCAAAAATAATATTGCAAACAGGAAGGAAAAAAACTACAAATATATGAGCAAACGAAGATAGAACTTACCAGGAACCATCTTTGACAGTTCCTCTATATTGCAATAGTAATACAACTGTTTCTTGGACTGATATTATTTATGCAGCAAATATATAGTTTTCAAGTCCTGAAAATTTAAAAGATTTCTACTTGTAGTAGATATATAATTTTATAATGTTATTTGACGATGTTTAACCTGTTAAGTTTGATACTTTCAGATTGAATAAAACTTAGAATAAGGTTAATTAGCTTATTGTTTTCCAGACTTAAGCAATAATAAAGGAAATGAAATGCAAAAGACAAAACACAGTTACCCTGGGAAAACCTCCTAGGAGGAAAAACCCAGCCAAAGGATCCTCAGATCTGATTATGATTTTAATTCAACTGGACATTACATATGATCTGTAGCCTCTTATGAAGTTCGCTGCCTTTAATTATGGATCTGCAGATGTCTTGATGAAGTTCGCTGGCTGCTGTTGGAGATCTGAAGTTCGCTGCCTTTAATTATGGATCTACAGATGTCTGATGAAGTTCGCAGGCTGCTATTGAGGATCTGAAGTTGCCTAATGGAGTTCGCTGTCTACTGCTGCTATCTAGGGTAGTTCACTGGTTGCCAGATCCCCGAATATGGAATTCACTTTTCACCGAAAAATACTTTTCATCTGCTTGTTATGGTGTATTGATAATGAGAAGCAAATGCCACATTTATAGGAGACTTATCCCTTTTAACATGTCGGCCTTCTTTTAACTTAATTAATTATATTAATTCCTTATTAGCTAGGGTCGGCCCTATCAAGGAGGCGTGAAGGGTTTAAGTGAAGTGTGGAACCTTTTGGGTGCCCCGAAAGGTATTGGGCCAAGCCCTATATATTAAGGAGGCGGATTCCAATGTTGCCCAAGGCAATTGGAATCCGCCCGCCCTAATTACAACCAACACTCCCTCTTAATTAGGGAATAGAATCATAATCATAATCTTCCAGCTTGCACACAAGCATAGACTAGATCCACCTTGCATTGCTCACAGAGGGTGGAGAGGATCCTTTTCTACCATCGTACATTGCCCGCAGAGGATGGTCAAAAGGTTACAATACCACCTTACATTGCCCGCAGAGGGTGGTTAACATTTACAATACCATCTTACATTGCCCGCAGAGGATGGTTAAGAATTATACTTCTCCCTAAGAAGTTTACAATACCACCTTACATTGCCCGCAGAGGGTGGTTAACATTTACAATACCATCTTACATTGCCCGCAGAGGATGGTTAAGAATTATACTTCTCCCTGAGAAGTTTACAATACCACCTTACATTGCCCGTAGATGGTGGTTTTATACAATGCAAAGTATCACTGAAATTTAGACTCCCTCTCAATCGGAGTTTCATTTTCCACAATACCAAGTCTATCCCTGAAGTACACAAACTTTACTTTGGATAAAGGCTTGGTAAGGATATCTGCAACCTGCTCATCAGTGCTGACGTATTTCAGCTGAATGGCACCCCTTTGCACCATATCCCGAATAAAGTGATAATGGGTTTCCACATGTTTTGACCTGTCATGAAACATTGGATTGATAGACATTTTAATACAACTCTGGTTATCACAGTGAATAACTGTAGGGTCCCATGGCTGACCAAACAGTCCAGCAAGAAGCTTGCGAAGCCACACTGCTTCTCTGGATGCTACACTTGCTGCAATATACTCAGCTTCAACAGTACTCAATGCCACTGAGGATTGTTTTCTGCAGGCCCAAGAGATCACTGCAGAACCCAAGCTGAAACAAATACTGGAGGTGCTTTTCCTGTCTTTGACGCTTCCAGCCCAGTCTGCATCAGAATAACCTTCCAAGGTTATTGGAGTGTTACGTGGATACTTCAGCCCAAAGCCAACTGTGCCCCGTAAGTATCTTAGAATATGCTTGGTTGCAACAAGGTGAACATGCTTGGGCAAACTCATGAACTGACTGAGAGCATTCACAGCAAAACATATGTCTGGTCTAGTGTTAACTAGATACATCAGTGATCCAATCAACTGCCGGTACTCGGATGGATCTGCAAATTCAGAGTTAGCTGCAGAAACACTTAACTTCTTTAAGTTAGATTCCATAGGAGTAGACATTGGTTTACAATCCATCATTCTAAATCTTTTCAAAATGTCAATAGTATACTTTCCTTGACTTAGAAAGATTTCGTTAGATCTTTGCCATACTTCTAGACCTAGAAAATAATGCATTAGGCCTAAATCTTTCATTTCAAATTCTGAAGCTAATTCTTTCTTGCATCTAATAATGAGTTCATCTTTACCAGTCAAAAATAAGTCATCCACATAAAGAACTAGAATTAACATTTCATCATTGGCTACTTTAAAGTAAATGTTAGGGTCAGCATCATTTTTACAAAAGCCTAGACTTAGCAAATATTTATCAATTCTTTCATACCAAGCACGAGGAGCTTGTTTAAGACCATACAGAGCTTTCTTTAACTTGCACACATGGGTTAATCTATCCTGAATCTCATATCCCTCAGGTTGCTCAATGTAGACTTCTTCCTCAATGACACCATTGAGAAAGGCAGTCTTAACATCCATCTGATGAAATTTCCAACCCTTAGAAGCAGCAATAGCAATAATTGTTCTAATGGAAGTATATCTAGCAACAGGAGCAAATGTTTCTTCATAGTCTATGCCTTCCTTTTGGGAAAAACCACGCGCTACAAATCTAGCTTTATATTTTTCAATACTACCATCAACATTATGTTTAATTTTAAATAACCATTTAGAGAAAACAACAGACTTACCTTTGGGTCTGGGCACAAGGTCCCATACATCATTCTTGATGATAGACTGATATTCTTCATCCATACCAAGCTTCCAGGCATGATGACTTAAGGCTTCTTCAACATTGCAAGGTTCAATTTCAATGAGATTACACATTAAAGAAACATAGTTGGAAAATACCTGAGGTCTCTTAGTTTCACGGAAGGTGCCACTTGGAGCAGCAAATCTTTCAGCTTCTTGAATAGTGTTTCTTACCCAAAGTGGTCTCTTCTTGGTAACGACAATGTCACTAGGAATATCAGTGGGATTCATGGGTTCTGGAGGATCATCATGATCATCTTGAGGTGGAGGTTCAACTTGCTCCCTCTGAATCTCAGGGTTAGTATCAACGTTTATATTTTGATTATCATTAGATTCATCAATAGCACAGGAACCTTTCGATTTCTTAAACGCAATGTCTTCTTCAAATTTAACATCCCTACTTACCTCAACATACCTTTGGCCTGGGATGTAAATCCTGAATGCTTTGGAGGATTCACTGTATCCGACTAGCATGCCTTTCTTTCCGAAGGGTTCTAACTTTGATCGCTTTTCCTTGGGCACATGAACATAGACTGGACTTCCAAAGATCCTGAGGTGACTAATGTCTGGTTTGAATCCCGTGACGGCTTCTTCCGGGGTCATGTTCTTTAGAGCACAATGAGGACATCTGTTCTGGATATATACTGCTGTTCTAGAAGCCTCAGCCCATAGGAAAGTCTGCAAGTCTTGATCGTGGATCATAGCCTTTGCAACCTCCACAATGGTCCTATTCTTTCTTTCAGCAACACCATTTTGTTGAGGATTGTATGGAACACAAAACTCCCTCTTAATTCCTGAATCAACACAAAAACCATGAAAGCTACTGGAGGTGTACTCACCTCCATTGTCAGATCTTACACATTTGATTCTTTTACCAGAGGAGTTTTCAGTTAATGCTTTAAACTCCTTAAATTTACTTAAGACTTCATCGGATTCTTTAGATTTCAAGAAGTAGATCCAAGTTTTCCTAGAGAAATCATCTATGAAGATTACATAATAAAGGAATCCACTAGGAGATGCTATAGACATAGGACCACATAAATCAAAGTGAACAAGTTCTAGTTTGTCTTTAACTCTATTTTCACTTTTATGAAATGGACTTTTAACATTCTTACCAATAGCACAACCTTTACAAGTGTTATCATGAATTTGACTGAGTTTAGGCATACCTTTGACTAACCTTTCAAGGGATGGAAGGGCTTGATAATGTAGATGTCCAAGTCTTCTATGCCATAGTTCACATGATTCCGGGGCCTCATTAATGAGGGCTTGAATAGGGTTAGTAGAGAGCTTATAAAGACTATCATATCTATGGCCAATTATACGAGCAGATTTAAAACTATCTTTCTTAGGCCAAGCAAGAACTTTTCCTTCAGAAAATACAATTTGATAACCTTTATCTTCTAGAGCAGAAATGGAAATTAAATTTCTTTTAATTCCAGGAACAAACAATATATCACTAAGATGCAAGGAAATACCAAAATCTAATTTTAGAGAAGTAGAGTCGGAACCTCTTACCGAATAACGAGCGTCATCACCAATTACCACGTGAAGGCTGGTATCCTTTTCTACTAGGCCTGAAAGATGATCGCAGTAACCTGTGATGTGTCTGGATGCACCAATGTCAATCAACCATGTATTGTTATCTGATGGAACACTGCTAGATAGAGCAGAGATGAATAAGAAGTCATCATTTTGTTCTGAGACTTCATTTAGGTTTGCTTCACTTTGGTTAGGGTTAAACTGACATTCCTTAGCATAATGACAGAATTTGTCACATCTAAAACATCACACACGCGAAGTATCTCTTGGTTTCTTCCAAGGGTGATGGGAACTAAAGGATCTGGAATCCCTATTTCTTTTAGGATAAGGTTGATTCCAATTTCCCTTTTTCTTGCATTGAGCTGCAAGCATGTGATGTTCATCTACATGGGGGCTCTTGGATTGACTCCTTGAGAAGAGGCGAGACTCTTCTTGGATGCAATCATTCTTAAGGCGATCAAGAGAAGGTAACTCCGACCGACCACTTACGGTTTGGATAAATGACTCCCAAGAGTGAGGAAGACCATTAAGGGCAATCATGACAAGGTCTTTATCTTCCATGTTATGGCCAATTAAACCTAGCTGATTCTTTAGTTCTGAAATTTTATGAAGTAGGAAATAACAAAATCTTCTTTAGCCATTTTGATATTAAGTAGTTGTTGTCTTAATATAATTGCCCTACTAAGATTGTTAACTTCATATGTACCTTGTAGGTGGCTGAACATTTCCCTTGCAGTGGTGAATGAAGCAATAGAGGTGACGAGGTGATCTTTGACTGAATCAATGAGAATCTTCCTGGCTTTGATAGCATCCCTTTTGAGTTGTTTCAACTCAGCTGCATCCGAAGGCTCGGTTAGCTCTTTCGCTTCAATGAATTGGAGAAGATCTTCTTCCTCAAGAGCCAACTTGATTCGAACTTTCCATGCAGTAAAATTTAGATTCCCATCAAGCCTATCTTCAACTTTCAGCCCCATTGACCTGATCTGCAAAAGCTACAGCAATCTGGAAATAAAGGAGTATTGAATTTTAAATCTGAAGATTGATCTAACCAATTAGCTCTAATACCATGTTAAGTTTGATACTTTCAGATTGAATAAAACTTAGAATAAGGTTAATTAGCTTATTGTTTTCCAGACTTAAGCAATAAAAAAGGAAATGAAATGCAAAAGACAAAACACATTTACCCTGGGAAAACCTCCTAGGAGGAAAAACCCAGCCAAAGGATCCTCAGATCTGATTATGATTTTAATTCAACTGGACATTACATATGATCTGTAGCCTCTTATGAAGTTCGCTGCCTTTAATTATGGATCTGCAGATGTCTTGATGAAGTTCGCTGGCTGCTGTTGGAGATCTGCAGTTCGCTGCCTTTAATTATGGATCTACAGATGTCTGATGAAGTTCGCAGGCTGCTATTGAGGATCTGAAGTTGCCTAATGGAGTTCGCTGTCTACTGCTGCTATCTAGGGTAGTTCGCTGGTTGCCAGATCCCTGAATATGGAATTCACTTTTCACCGAAAAATACTTTTCATCTGCTTGTTATGGTTTATTGATAATGAGAAGCAATTGCCACATTTATAGGAGACTTATCCCTTTTAACATGTCGGCCTTCTTTTAACTTAATTAATTATATTAATTCCTTATTAGCTAGGGTCGGCCCTATCAAGGAGGCGTGAAGGGTTTAAGTGAAGTGTGGAACCTTTTGGGTGCACCGAAAGGTATTGGGCCAGGCCCTATATATTAAGGAGGCGGATTCCAATGTTGCCCAAGGCAATTGGAATCCGCCCGCCCTAATTACAACCAACATAACCAACATTGATTGCATTAAAAATATTAGAAAGGCTGTGGAAAAAAAGGCATGCAACTCTGACTAATACAGCCAATGCTATGGGTATGTCATAAATATTGGTAGTAAACATGTGATTTCTACCTATCTAAGAGAACTACTACAGCCTGGTAAAATAGCCACAGCACTTTAATCATTGTAAGCATGATTAAATGATTTGGGCAGAAACCCCATAGAGACTAGAAAACCTAACAAAAGAGCAAATAACACAGTAAAGCATATGAGAGCAAACTGTGGAAGCAATGAGCATACATTAGCTGAAAACTGAATCTTCTTCTCACAAACATGAGGTTGATATGACATGGGGATGGATGATAAGGCAGGTGGCAGAATGGATTTTATGATGATGTCAAATGAGAGAATATACAGAATGTGATAGACAATAGAAATTTCAATCTTTGGAGGAAAATATTGTTGCAGAGAGTGCTGATGAACTCAGATTCATGTAACAGAAAAACAAGCCCAATTTTTAATTAGAGGTCTATAAATAGAAGAAGATACACAAGGAGAACATGAAATGAGCAGCCCTTGAGATAAGAGAACTTAAGCATCAATCAACAAAATTACAAACGAAAATGGAAAGGTGAGGTATCCAACTGTAGGGAGGTGACACAGACAAGGTATAAAGAAACACTTTGCACTAATGTCCTATTGGAACAGTGGCTGGAAAACTGGCTTCATGTAACACAAAATACTGAGCAAAACATGGATTGTAATTACGTCAAGTATATTGTAACTATCTTGACAGATTCTTAATGAATACAACTTATAGAGGCTACAAATAGACAAGTTTGGAGAACAAAAAAACAAATTTGAAGTTTGTTAAGGGGGAAGCTAGCATTTATGAAGCAAACGTACAAAAATTTCCTAGTGCATGAATATCCATGTCAGGAAAGCGAGAAAAAGCTATCTTTACTTGCATAACTTCAGCATCGGCTACATTTGATTCTAGGAAAAACAGAGCAAAGATGTAGTTGATGAACATGGATCACCAGCAACAATAACATGGATTTTCAGGCTTCATTCCCATCATATGTAGATCATTTTAATCAGCTTTTGATGCTTCCAAACGAAAACTAAAACAGCAGCAGAAGAATTTATTACCTCAGATTCTTATGGACCCATCGTCCTCAGCTACAATCCTATGACCAAGGACAGGATGTCAAACAACCTATGACGGATGATCCATTTATGTGAATGCCAAAATGCAACAGCATATACCTTCACCTCAAGTTTCAACGTTGGCAATCTTCTGCACCTAATAAATCAGCAAGCCTATTATTAAGGAAAGATCTCATGTTCTGGCCATTCTCTGCCTTTGTATTATCTTAGATTATTAGTATAGCTTGCTAAGGTGTTTAGCCTCTCAGGTTCAGTTTTGTTTGTGTTAATTAAAACAGTATGTATTGTGTTACTAAAGTAGCAGTACACACATAAGTCTTTCAAAATTCAAACTTATTATTGACGGGTAATAAGTCAGTCACAGATCAAACTGCTGCATGTATACTTGTTTCTGTTGATTTCATAAATGACCGCGGCCCCAGTGGATGTCCTGTATTTAACAAACTAAAAAAAGTGTAAAGCAAAACCCCAATATCAGCTATACACTGCATTGGCATATTAACCAGATTTTTCACAACTGCTCCACACATCCAAACCATTCTGATTATGGTTCTCATGACAAATTTCATTCACCTTGGAAGCATACCAGGTCCTTTCGAATCATAGACTCCTTCACAAAGATGTCATGTGACAGAAATTCCAGTACTAACACAAAGCAGACTGGGGTGATAGTTTAAGATAACCCAAAAAAAAGCATGAGAAACAAAGAATGAACCTAGACTAAACCAACCCAACCTACACATGTAACCCCCACCCACCAAACTAACCTGGCAACCTCCAAACCACTATTAAATTTTGTGTTCTTTTAATTCTGATTGTGCACATAACATTGATATTATGGTTAAAACCTTCTTTATACTTTTTCTATTTTTATTTTAAGTACAGACATACTGCATGGAGAGAAATCTACCAATTACCTATGGCTGCGTTTCTGCCAAATCAATAATTGTAGAAGACTAAAAAACTGTGTAAGTTGAAAAAAAATCTCACTTATATCATACGGAAGATGATCCCAAAATGCAGCAATATTCTAGGTTATTATAGATCAGTCAGAGAAATCAACAAAGGAGGATGATGCTAGTTTGCTATTTTTTAATGAGAATTAAAGATATACAAATGATGGCATGATAAGTAATACAATAATGTGTCTTTCATCATATTCAATTGTATATCGTCTTAACCTTGATATCCCATTCGCCTTCATAAAGTTGGACATCTGGACCCTGGTAGCCACTAGCACAAGCTCAGTAATCCAAAGCTTCTCAGAACCACAAGCTAAGAGTTTATAAACCTTGTTTTGAAACTGAAGTCCCTTTAAACAAAAAGGGAAGTCAAAGTTTCTGTTATAGGCTGAGTAATTGTTTCTTATACGTGTGCCTTTGAATATGGATATTGTAGTGTGGATGCTCCCTGGTGTTGGAATTGACTTCAACTAAAAGAAGAATGTTATATTTTAATGTTGAAAGGCTTTCGGATAAAAAGGTGTCACTTTTTTGCATCAGAATTTAAGAGAAATTTTGGACTGCAAGACTCGTCGAGTTGTCTATTTCTGAATAGTGCACATAAGTCCTTTCAATTAAGTTTATAATTTTATACCACTCAGAAAAGAAAAAACTATCTCGCAAACGGGAGAGTAAGAAAATTAATAAGGAAATGACCAAATAAAGATTTATAACTAGAAAAACAAAAATATCTGGTGAACTGGAGGAGAGGGGAAAAAGAAAAGACAAGAATATGAGCAAATACAGATATAACTTACCAGGAACCATCTTCGGCGTTTCCTCTGTATTGTTACAGTAATAAAGCTGGTTTTTATGCCAAGCAAGCGGAGGAGGTTTGGGAGCATAATCACTTCCATTGGGTAAATTAATGTAAAATCCAATAACATCCCCCTCCCCATAAGCTTCCCCATAAGGCTCTCTGACTGCCTTATGAACCTTACTACCCTCCAAATCTCTATAGGAATAGCTGTTTGCATCATACCCAACAGGAGCCTGAACATCCCCTTTCTCTGTAGACCAACCCAACCTAGTATGCCCTGTTTCCCCAAGGCGCACAACCTTGATCTCGAAATACCATGCCCCTTCCACAACGCCCCTAGTAGCCCTTACCATCCTGTACCCCTTAGTGCTAGAAGCGGTTAACCTATCATCACTCAGCTCAACTTTCTCTGCCTTGTGTATTTTGGACAGACAAATTCTATTGTCTGGTGCATCATCAAGTTTATCAGGAACCCTAACAACAGGGGTTATGTTGACTATATCTTCCGCTGCAACTGTACCATTGCCAGCCCTGTTCTTCTTGCCCCCTTTCCTTGAAGAGGATTTGGCCCACACATTGGTGTTTCTCTTCTTGCTCTTTTTGCTTGCAGAGGCAGAAGACTCCCCATATGCACCCATGGAAGCCAATGACTTCCTCTTCTGTGAACCACCTTTTACTGGGCCCTTGGGGGTGATGGGCACCATTTTTTCTATATCCTTGTCCTTACCCAGGATTTCTTCCTCCAGTCCATTTTCATTATACCCACTTTCATCATCCCCTGTTTTGACCATTTCCTCGGTTGGGTATTCAAATTCATCCTCAAGACCAACACCCGCTTGCTCACTGAGCCTCTGTGCATACATGCTACCCCCATTCTGCGTGTAATAAGGTCTTCCATCTTCTCCGGAGGAAGTGGTCTCAGTCTGAGAGGAACCATTGTGAAGAGATTGCTGACTATGATGACCCTGCTGCTGTTCTAATTGCTGATGTGGAATCCCATTATAATCCTCCATGTCATCATCATCTTCATCATCCCCGTTATTTTCTTCTTCTTCCTCCTCCTCCTCCTCCTCCTCCTCTTCTTCTTCTTCTTCTTCTTCTTCATACTCATCTCCAAACCCCTCTTCTTCCTCATCCTCCTCATCTGCATTGTTAGGACCTCTTAAACTGGGTCCGTCTCCTTGACTGCTCTGATCATCACTCGCCCAGTTTTCTCCTTCGTCATCTTCCTCATTCCAGCCATCATGGGGATGGGGATCCATAGTTTTCTTGGCCTACGAAGACAAGCCAGACAACCAGCTTAATATTTCCTTCATTACACTCGGCCCTTTTGACATTAGCTTCTGAGATTTGTACAAAGCTTAATTCCCCTTCGCTTTTCAACGGTCGTGTTTATTATTAGTTCAATGGCTATTCTTCAAAGTTGGGAAATTATTTTTATTAAAAAATATTTATCTTATATAAAATATAGATATAAATTTTATTACAAAACATATTGTAAAAGAATTTATATTGAAAAATTAATTAAATTATTGAATAAAATTAAAATTCTTTATTTTGAATAGATATACAAATGGATAATAGTTATTTTTCAAATTATATCTATTTTTTGAAAATAAAATATTTGAAAATTTTATTGAAATTAAAAAAAATCAAATAAATTTGATAAAATTTAGTTATAATAATAATAATATTTTTCGCTTGTTAATGGGTGTTCATGGGTTCATCCATTCTCTTCTAAAGAAAGGAATGTGAAGTGCATAAAACTAGGGGAAGGATGGATTAAAATCAATTTTGATGGGGTATCCAAAGGCAATCTTGGGCCTTTAGTAACATGTTGTGTGGCTCGGGATTGGACAACAAACACAGCTTTGCGAGCTCAAAAGCTTGAGGATAGGACAAACAACAATGCAGAGACAAAAGCAGCTTTGCTTACCATAAATTTACTCATAAAATTATCAATCTCTAAACTCCATTTGGAAGAAGATTCTCAAATTATCATCAATGCAATTATTAATGGAGAGGCAAGAGTGTGAAAAAATAACAAATACATTAAATTGGTTGGAGCCAAATTATCCCCTTTTAATGATTTCAAAATTTCTCATACATTTAGAAGCAGTAATGGGATGGCCGACGCACTTTCCAAATGGGCAAGTACATTAAATTTTGGCAATGAGTATAGTGTATGGGAGGATTTTCAAGAGGTTAGTTTTAAGGATGAGTGGATACAGTGTGTAGGTGAGAGATAGAGTATATCTACAAAATTGATTGTGGTGGGAGTCTCAAGGCAATTGAAGTGTGTGATGGGTACCATATGGAGAGAGCAAAGTTGGCAATCATTATCATTTTCATTTAATGTTGGTAGCAATGTCCTGGTGGAGTAGAAAAGCGATGGTGGCAAATTTTAGTTACAGAATGAAGAAGTAGCAACTTGCTTTCTAGGGTAAGATCTTTGTTGAAAGGCTAAAGAATATATTCACCATTGACAACCCTATGTTTTTCCAGTTAGTCAAGATATTGCTTGGAGATGAATTTATGGCATATGAATGTAGACACAAAACCAATGTTGATGTCACTTTCATGTTTCTTGCCTAGTGTTTGGAGTTGGGAGGGAAAGAAGACACTCAGAGGATTATCAATTCATGTGTGAAGGGTCGATGGTGTTGTGCTGCTAAAATTAGGTTTAATTGTAATAAACATGCACATAGATGAGACAATATAAATGAAATTATGAAGCAAATTGAAAGCTAAATAAAAGCAAACCAAAAGCTCCTTTGAGATGTCTCATCTTCCTCTACTTTTGAGGACCTTGAAGGTGTTGGATTGTTGGCTCTCAGCGAAGCAATGAGCTCCAAAGTGGTAACTCAAAAGTTGAGTAGCTATTTCATGATAATGCAAGTGATTTATTTCATGATTGATAAATGGAAACTAAATTAACATGCTAAAAGCTATTCTAAACATGCTAATATTGATCTAATTACGAATTATGCTAGATGATTAAGATATAAAATTGCATGTAGTAATGAGGCTAAAATCTAAGATGCAAGGGGTCTTTATTGCTCCAAAATAAGGGGTATTTATAGGATTTCCAAGGCCAAAGTTGAGGTGGCAGGAATCGACGGTCTAGATTCGATTTGAAGATATCAAGGGCTAGAATTGAGGAAGTTGGAGAAGAGGTTGGAGGAAGGGACACATGTCGTCTTTGTGGTGACAAGTGTTGGCATTGTGTTGTCATTGATGTCAACCGGTATGGGATGACTACCGGTATAAGAGATGAATGTGCAACATTGTCATGGATGAGTACAAGATGAGATATCTTTGATATCACCTTATGTTGCAGAACACAGGTAAGGTAAGGGAGAGAATGTCATTCGGAGGAATGATCACTGAGGTCACCAGTACACAAGTTAGTGTCTGACTTGTGTGGATGAAATGGACAGGTTACCAATACAATCTATCACCGATAAGGAAAAGATGTCAACTGGCAAGAGTTGTGTTGACAGTGAGTAGTTGCCAACTGGCAAGCTTATGACCAGTGTACAAACAGGATGAGCAAGGTGCTTGAGTTGTTGTTTGTGATGAAGAGGTGGAATGCTACCTAAATCATATCAACATAGGAGGAGAAGGATGTACAGGTCACCGGTATATTGTTTGGATGCAAAACAACAGGACTCACACCGGATAAAGATGCAGTCACCATGTGAAGAGATGACTGACAATGAATGTGCCCACACTGGATCACATATGCATATTTGAAGATATGTTGCACAAACAGGGAAGCCACATGAGTGCATTGCAGGATGCACATGACAAGGATTCATTACCACCAGTAAGTGGAGCTTATCTCCTATTATGCAAAGTATGCATCATAGTTCTATGAGATAAGATAGAAGAGGTAAAGGCAGGTGTTTGAAGGCTCATACCAAATCCATCGGTAAATCACAAAGATGCCTCGAGTACATGAAATTAGAGATGAAAACCAAATCAATGTGCGAGGACAAGTTGTGCTACCGGGACAGAGAAGGAGAGTTGAATTGATGAGTTTGCCATCTTAGCAAATCGACAGAGAAGAGACCCAGTCAGGAGAAGATGAGGTTTGCAGTTGCAATCATGAAGTTACCATTATGCAGATGATGTGTTGTGTTGCCACAGGTGCAGAGCATTGGAGGATGATGACATGGATTCATCCAGGTGATCACCAGTATGCAGCAGAGTGAACAGAATGAGCAGAAGTGAAAATGCCTTCAATGATGAAGGAAAACATGATGAGTTATTCATATTAGCTACTGAGGTTCGACATGTTTGATGACCAGGCAAACATGATATACCGGCAAGACCCAAAAGACATTGGTAGGAAGGATAACCGACAAGGTGATTTGTGTCGGTAGGGTTAGTGAACTGGTATGTGTGTACTGGTTATGTGTGTGGTTGATGACTAAGTTTGAACCAACATAAGCAGTGTGTTGAGGTGGATATCGACAAAGGTGTCGCATGGAGTCAAGGTGGCGGACACACATGTAGCGGTAGATGAGGTGTGCATCGATGAGGTTGTTGCAGAGTTGGTCGATATTAATGGTAGACCCCGTAAATCATGGGGCATGTTGTAGAGGTGTGCGGTTCGAGGAAGGTCAAACTGAGGTGATTGATGCAGAGTGTCCAGGTGCAGGATGAGGTTGATGATGGAATCTGCGAACCATTAATGGTGATTGATCTTGTGTCTCATTGACTGACTGTCCATGTTTGCTAAGTTTAGAAAATTGTGTATTGGAAGACACACTAATGGCAGTGATGCGGAGATAGTTGTATGTGTTATCATATCAAAAGAGATCTAATTGGATTTGGTTTTCCTTGAGGTTGATGAGGAAACCCTAATTGCCTAAGATTTGAATTAGCTTTTGGCGGGAAAATCAGGATATAAATAAGGAAGCCAAAATCATTGAAGGAGGTTGTTGAAGGAGAGTGTATTGTTGTTGCATGTGAGAGAAAATCATTCAAGTTCTCATCAAGGAGATATAGAAGAGACTAAGTGTGAGGGAGAACCAAGTTGAAGTGTTCAACCAACAGAAGTGCAAAACCGGTAATGTCCATATCGGTAGAGAAGAAGTGAAGGTAATTGCAGAGAAGGCAGGCATAGAACCGACAGAGTGCAGTACTGGTAAAAAGTAGTAGAGTAGTAGAGAGAAGAGGTAACCAGCAGAGAGAACCGACAGAGAACTGGACAAGAGATCCAACAGAGAGATTTGAAGAAGTGTTACAAAATTCATTTGTAACAAGAAGATAACTTTGGTATCAAAATATGTTTTTGTATTCACTGAGTTGTAGCTCGGTGCAAGGGTTGTAGCTCCTTGGGTTGGTGCCCTTAATCAGGGGTTGGTGCCCTAAATATTATAATCAAATATTCATTGTGAGGTTGGTTTGGAGTAGTAGTTTCAAGCAGCATTTCTCACTGAGGTTTTTCCCATCTTGGGTTTTCCTCGTATATGTTGGTGTTATGGGATTTCCCTCTGTGTGTGATTGCATTTGTGTTGGTCTCCCCACTAATCGGTAAGTCTGCATTCAATTAGATTTATTAACCGGTATACTCTCATAGGTCAGTTAAAGGGAAAAAGTTTGAGAACCACTGATTCACCCCCCTCTCAGTGGTGCATCATGTCTAACATGTCAAAGAACCTTGCTCATGAGAGGGCAAGTGTCCAAGGGAGAAGACATGTGGCCAAAGGGCCATGTGTCTCAAGGGGGGGGTATCCAACCCACAAGAGGTTAGAATAAAAGAGTTTAGGATGTGCAAGATAGGATAGGGTTAGTTAAACCTAGGATTAGATAGAATGGGTTAGGTTAGGGGGTGGTTAGGCTAGGTGGTTATAATGTTAGGAGCCATGTGCTCATATTTGAATTTAGAAATTCAAATATTAGGAAAAAGATAATTAATCTCAACAAATCATGGTTTAATTTGTTTTAATTACTTACAGGATTAGAAGAGTGAATTAAATGGGGGGGGGAGGATTAATTAATCAAAGGGGATTATTGAAATGAACTCAATGAATAATTCCTTAGATTTATTTATAAGTAGATGAATGGGGAAATTAATCAAATTATTTGTGAATTCAATTAATTGGGAAGGGTTATTAATTAAATAACTGCGTATTTAATTAATTATATTCAGACCATTTTTAGGTGTATACAGGTGCTATATGTGGAAACCTTCATTGCCATGTCTATTTTGTGTGAGGGTTTTAAAGCCAAAGGTGGTGACTAACTTCACATCACATAATTCATCCTGCCATGCGTTGTTTCTATTGTGGAGTGCATCATCTAACAAGGAAAATAGGCAGGCTCAAGCCCACTTGGGGTGGAGTTTTGTCAAGGAGTACATGTAGGAAAGGGAAGTGGAGCCAAAGGTCTAATGTTAATTCTGAGTAGTTGTGGAAGAAGAAAAGATGAAAATTCAATATGGAAGACCATTGGGAGGAGCAACAACAGAAGAAATTAAAATCGAATTTAGACATAAGTATGGATTTTTGTTTATATTTTGACATATATAATGTAAATTTTATCTTGTTGGCCATAGGCTTGGTCACCAACCGTAGGGACTATATATTTTGTTAACAATAGAATGATTGACAAATCTTCTAATAGTGAGGATACAAGGGAAGTTAGAAATTGTGTGCATATTAGTGGTAATTAGCCACATCATAGAATATTGTATATTTTTTTAGAATCAATATAAAACAACTTATACCAATAAAAAATAAATAATATTAATATTTTTTTATGAAATATTTGTAATGATTATATGAAAAAAATATAATAATATTAAAAAAATATTTAATAAAATATTTATAATGATCATATATAAAAAAATATATTAAATTAAAAATTTGTTTGATATTTATGTAAATTTGTAAGTTTAATTGTGTTTAATAAAAATAATAATAGATTGAAATAAAACTAACCATATTTTTCAAATATTTTGAATTCATCAGCAATGCTTCGACCAAAAAATTTGATTCACAAATTCAAACATAATTCATGTAAATTAATAAGCACAATAACTATCAATTAAATCTATGTAAAATATTCATACAACATATAGACAATATAATGTATAATACATAAACTTGGGAATTCTCATCAATCCTATAACATTTGTTATGAAACTCCACATTCATATACAAGTGAGAAGATCTGACTCATTATTTCATTATTATTATTTTTTCAATTGAAAATTGATTACAAGAAATGGATCAATACATAAAAGTGATTGAGCTTATCACACTATCCAAGTCCACTAGGCTATCTCACAAAAAGGACAATCTTAATATAATAAAGTAGCTACAAGATTAACCAGTCTTATTCGCTTTTACATTAACAATAGACACACTTTCTAGTATAGGTTCAAAAAAAAAATAGAATGCATCAAAGTCCTATTCTTCTTTGTCACTTACATGTGAAGTCTCCTCCTTATCATTGCTATCTCCACCCTCCTCGTCATTTGCTTTGGCCTTTCCTTTGTACATCTTCTTAGGTACATACCTACTAAGCTCATAGGTGTCACATCCTCTGCTAAGAGGAGGGGATGTCCTATTCTAGCCAGAACAAAGTTTTGGAGAGTCATTTTAAGATCCCTTATTGCTTCATCTCTCCTCTCCTAATACTAGTGCTCTTTACAGTAGTGGTTATGGAAATCAATGTACTTGTTTTGAAATTTTTGTCAATCATCCTTAGATCAGTGAGGTAGAAGTCCACATCTTGGATATACTCCTTGTAAATTGAAGCAGTAACTTCATCAATTATCATAATGAATCTATCAATCAACATTTTCAGAGTGAACGAGACATGTTCAATGATAGAAAGAGTTGTGAGTCTAAAACAAGACTCAATGAGGACCCTCAATTTGCCTTGAAAGACATGTTCATTTCTATTTTTTCCACAAAAAACACGGGATTTCAGTACAAATAACAAGCCAAAATGATTGGAATTATTATTTAGACCATGGACATAACCAACAAGGATTTCAAACAAGAGATTCTGCTAACAATATCCCACCCAACAATGCTACCTATAAATTTGACCAAACAAACATGTTAGAAAATTCACATAAGAAAAAATTGTGAAAGACATTTTCAACATCACCACAAAATAGTTAATTAACAAGATTTAGGCTAATAATTAATTTGTATAGCAACAATTTCCATCTAAAGCATTGTTTTTAGGTTCAATTTTAATAGACCAGCTAGCAGTGAGTGCTTTCTTCCACTCTTTATTGTTCAGGATGATGTTCCAACTTTTATTGACATGGTTCAAAACCCCATTTCCCTAGGTGAGCATCTTGTAGAGAGAGTGGGCTTTGATATTAGTCAAGGGAGTGTCATCTAACCACTTAACCTGCATAAGATCATATTCATCATTAATAATCTTGATGGGCTATTTTAGTTTACCAAAAGTATTCAAGATGACTATGTATGTTCTCTTGTCACTACTCTGAAGATTATATTCAATTTTGAGGTTATCCCAATCCTTAATGTAGTTATTAGAAAACAAAATTTTCAATTAAGTGATACCCTTTTGATTCCAGTTTTTGCTATAGCACCCTTGCAAGAGTGCTAAACACTTGCCTTTATATTCAATGTTCCACCAAGGAAATCTGAAACCATATATCTTGTTATCAATAACATTAATTTCTAGAGTGCCTTGAAGCTTCCCTCCACACTTCTCCCAAACCCTCTATAAAATTATAAATACATCTAATCCTAAAGGGGTAGCACTAAAGATAGCAAACAAAATATCAGGCCAATGTAGACCTTTCCATTTTCTAGCTTTTTTGTGAGTAGCATCTTTGATGTTATTTCTAATTAGCACTTTCCATGGCTCTTTTCCTTCTAGAGTCTTAACAATCTATTTAATGGCCAAGGCAATGCCTTATTGTTTCAAATCTTTAAGACCCAATCCCCCTAATTCTTCACTTATGCAACACCACTCCCGTTTGACGACATGCATATTTTTCTTACCTCTACCATTTGACTACAAAAATTGCCTTATGACTTTTAAAATCTTTTCAACTCGATAACCTATAAACAACTAGATAGAAGCATAGTAAATGGTGTAGGAACACAATTTTTTTTGGCATACTTGTACTCTACCTGCCAAAGAGACGCTAATACATTTGGCCTAAAATTCCGATGGAGAAGGTATATTGTGAACAAATTTGATTTTTTTAAAAAAAATTGCTTGCATTCGTTGGAATTTCGACGATAATTCAAAAGTTGTTTTCGACAAAGAAGGAATTGGCAATGAAATTTGTGCTTTTTTATAAAAAGTGTCCGCATTCGTCAAAATTCTGACGATCGCAGGCATTACTTTAAAAAAAAGACCAAGACATTTCAAATCATTTTCGCGGCCTCTTCCCATTCTCACATTGCTGCCCCAACAGCGTACTCCCGCCCAGAGTAAGCATACTCCAGGTTTTGGATGAGGCAGGTGAACCGTTTTGACCGATTAAAGCCAGCTCCAAGCATTCTCAGCTCATGGAATAGGGTTTGCGAAAATAGGAGCAATGTCCACTCATGGAATAGGGTAGGTGTAAAGCTCTATCAACGTCCCCCAGCCTGTGTGAAAATGGGAGCAATGTCGGCTCATGGAATAGGGCATGCTCCTGGGGGCTAAAGACCAATAGGCTTCATTCCCCTTCTTTCATTCATTAGTTGTCACGACTCGAATTAGACCTTAGTTAGATTTACTTATTATGTCGGATACCTTTTGATTAACTTTTAATAATGATGGATGATATTGTGTGGTTTAGTGACAATGATGATGGTTAGTTATTTTATGATGTTACTTTACTGTTATGATTAATAATACTTAATAATGATGTTTTGTTGATATGATGTCGTTATTTAATAATCATGAATAATATTGTTATGATATTTAATGATGTTAATATTTTGCTAGATTTTTTTATGTAATGGGATCTAACGAATTTTTGTCAAGTATAAGTTGCAGGGTAACCATCGAAGGTGGACATATGACCGAGGAGGGTTTTTTCTAGCTCGCCAGTAGCAACCTAAGTATTGGAACCCTGTGCAAGTACACAGTTAGATAAGCAATTAATAAATTAAATTATGGAGTCTAATATAAATTGATAAAATAAAATAAAATTTTAATAAAAGGATAAATTATTAAATCAAGCTAGAAATTTATTTATAAAATAATATAATTATTTAAAAGAGAGTAAATAAATTAATTAGTTGAGTAATTAAAAATAAAATGTATTGATAATTAATATATAAAACATAAAAAGCTATGTAAGATATAAATAAATACTAAAATTAGAGGACTAATTAAAATAAAGAATACGATTAATTCAAGAAATTAATTAAAATATTAGTTAATAAATTTAAATAAATGATCAAGGCATGCAAAAATACAATGTTAGAGTAAAATTATGTACTAAAAATATAGACGACATGCGAGAGACTAATAATTAATTATTTCTTAAAAACTAGATATTTAACAAATTGTAATTTAATAAAATCAATTAATTATTTTATGAGTTCTAATTTGAATAATTAGTTTTATTTTAAGAATTTAATCATGCAAACAATTAATTTTTTTTTAAAGAGAATTCAATGTTTATAAATATAGGAATAAACCTCTTATTTGATCATTCCAATTCTTTTTGAGCTTCTTGATTCATTTGATTGCTATGAAGTCGACAAGGTAGATTGAAGAGATTGTCTGAAATTTGGGAAAACGCCTGTGATTCTTCTTTCTTACAGCCAGGTTCATTTATTTTATATATTTAATTTGAGTCTTCTTCTTTCTTACAGCTAGGTTCATTTATTTTACATATTTAATTTGAGTCTTAATTTGATCTTTTTCTTTAAAAATTAGATATTGTGGATTTAATGCTAGTTTGTTTGATGTGTCAGTTGTGTTGTCAATGCCATCTTCTCAATGTATCTTAAAAAGTAGAAACTGGGTTTTAAGGAAATTTACTGGGTTTTTGCGTTTCAAATATTTCTAATTACTGTGAAAATTTCAGAGAAATTGGGATCTAGGTTTTTAAGAAACGACTGAAACATTATGATTGTATTTGGAAAATCTTGATAGTGGTAAATTCTAACTTCAAGATTGATTTAAGAATTTTTAAGAAAAGAATAAAAGCAATAAAAATATTTAATATATATATATTAGGAATTGATTTTAAAGATTATATTAACTTAAATAGAGATTCTTAATTTATAATTATTGAAAATATTAAAATTAAATTTTGATTTGAGAAAATTATATTATAAAGGAAAAATTTATAAAAATTTATAAAGAAAACATATAATAATATTATTCTGACATTAATCCGCGGAGGGTTAATTATTTTTCTGTCTATGAGGGATGATTATGGAACAAGAGTGCTTGTTTATGGGCTAACCAGGGAAGGGTGATTTTCTTCACCTCCCCAATAGGGTAATGATGGCTATCATATTTATTTATTTATTTTTCTCCCTGCCATAACACATGTAGTTAGTTCAACCAGGATGGGTTGTTAGTTCTACATGATTGCATGGGATTCCTTTACTACCAGTTGGTACCGGCTTGCTAGGATACTTCATCGTGAGGGACGAGAGCTTATCAAGTGCACCGGGAAGCTTATGCTTCATTTGGCTGGGCGGATAAAATGCCTGGGTCATATGTCCGTCATTTGGTTTGCGAGAGGAGGTTATCCAAGTCAAACAGAGGTGACACATCCAGAGACAAAGAAAGTTAGAGATTTCAGATAAAATTTTATGTAATAATTGAAGATGTATATTTTATTTCATTGTAAAGACCAGAATGGTCACATGTAGAAGTTATGAAAAAAAGGACCTATAAGGTCACATGATGTAAAGTGACAAGAAGTCACCATACAATGTAACTAACAAAGAAAAAAAAGAAGAAAAAAGGCTACTAACATACTAACCCACTAACATGCATGATTTACTTTCTTAGATTAGTTTTCATTTACCCATGCATGCATGGTCATATTTAATTATCTGGTAGATTATTTAATTATGAGTTTTTGCATGTTAATTTAATTCGTAATAATTTCATGCATACGATTTATGCTACTCATGCACACACGTAACTCGACATCGTAACTAATTATGGTTTGCATTCTATTCGGTCCTCGTGCGTAATTTTAGTTTGTTATTTTTTGCATGCACATTTAATTTCTACATGTTATTTATGAGTTGCATGGTTGTTCAGTTACTTATCTATTACTTGCATGTTGATAATTATTGCTTTTGCATGTGCAATAATGATTAATTTAATTTTTAATTAAAATAGTGAGTTTAAGTTTGGTTTAACTAGGGTTAGGACAAGCAGGTCCCTACATTTTGGTATCAGAGCTTAGGGTTTAAAAACTAGGACCTTGAGCCTTCTATGCTAAGACTTAGTTATTGAATTTCAGGATATCTAATAGGCCAACATGGTGCAAACAAGGAACAAAGCTGGACCTAGCAATAGTGGACCCAACAATAATGAGAGGTTGGAACAGATATTTGAACTACTCAACCGTCAGGGAGCCCGAATGGATAGTATGGAACAAGATATACAGAGGGTTCTCAATGGGAATCCTAGGATTGAGTTAGATGAAATACTCAGAGTAGAGGAAGTGAGACTACCTAGAGTGGAAGTGGAACCTCCTAGAGGTAGAATATCAGAAGAACTAGGCAAGGACCTTAAGAAAGTGACCCCACCAAAGTTTGACGGGAAAACCATAGGTGACAGTGCAGAGGCATGCATCATAGAGATGGAGAAGTACTTTCTGCTTAGAGACTTATCTGATGAGACTAAAGCTATATGGGTTGCATACCAACTCTCAGGAGAAGCTGCTACTTGGTGGGACAATGATAGAGGACAACATAACTTTCAACCTGGAGAACTTACTTGGAACCTTTTCCTTCAACTTTTTCGAAGTAGGTGGCTCCCACAACACTTCTTCAATAGTAAGATAAAGGAGTTTCAAAAACTAACTCAAGGAAACATGACAGTGACTCAATACTGGGAAAAGTTCTCACACTTGCTAAAGTATGTGCCACAATACCAGACAATTGAGAACTTTAGAATCTGCAAGTTCATCTTAGGATTGCGACCGCAAATAGGAGCATAAGTGGAAATGCATAGTCCAGGACCATGGCAACAACATTTGAGAAGGCAACTATGCAAGAACAAAAGTTAATACAGATATATGAAGCTAGAAATAATAGAAACTTGGAGTTCAAGAAGAGAAAGTTTCAGAACAATAATCAGAAGGATGGAACTCAACATATCAGGAACCTGAAGAGGAACAATGCTGGGGACAATAAGGGTCAGAACTTCAATAAGAACTTCAACAATAGAGGAAGCAATAATTATGGCAATAACATGTACAATGATAGAAATAACAATGGGAAGGATAAGCCAGAGTATAAGATGGGACCTAGAGGTGGATGTTTCATCTGCAGAGGAAAGCATTATGCTAATCAGTGTGATCAACACAAAGTAGAAAAAGGAAGAGAAAGACAACCACATCACCAGATTCATGCCGCAGTTGACAATCGCCAAGCAAACTTCCAAGCCTCACCTATCCAGCTTGATGGTAAACTTTTTGGTCATGCAGTTTCCATTCTTATAGATACAGGTGCTACTGAATGTTTTGTGGATCCTAGAGTTGTATCTAAGTTAAATGTTAAGCCTGGTTATATGTCTGAACCTTGGAATGTTCAATATGGGAACCGGGCAGAGCGGAGGGTAGACCAATGTTTGGCATGCAGTGAATTACTACTTCCCAACTTCCTCACTGAAGTAAATCTTTATGTAGCTCCATTAGGAAGTTATGATGTCATCTTAGGAATCAATTGGTTGACCGAGCATAAGGCTATAGTAAATTGTGAGGATAAACTTGTGGAGTGTTTTGATGACTTAGGCAATCAAGTAAAGATACAAGGGGATAAGAATCCTTTGCAACTTAGACAAATTTCTGCAATGCAACTTAAGAAGGCCCAAAGGAAAGGTTGTGAAATTTACTCAGTGCATATTAAGGATCTAAGGGAGGATAACATGAGACTTGATACACACCCTATCCTTCGAGAGTTCCAAGATGTCTTCCCAGAGGAATTGCCAGGATTGCCACCTAAGAGGGAGTTTGATTTTACTATTGACTTGCACCCAGGGACTGAACCCCAATCTAAGGTACCTTACATAATGGCAACCATGGAGTTATATGAGATAAAGGTGCAGTTGCAGGAGTTAATGGACAAGGGTCAAATTAGACCAAGTGTGTCACCATGAGGAGCACCTGTAATCTTCGTCAAGAAGAAGGATGGTACACTCCGCTTATGCATTGATTATAGAATGTTGAACAAAGTCACCATCAAGAATAGGTACCCACTCCCTAGGATTGATGAGTTGTTTGATCAAATGAAAGGTGCAAAATTTTTCTCCAAGATTGATCTCAAGTCTGGGTACCATCAGCTTAGAATAAGGGATACAGATATACAAAAGACAACTTTTAGAACTTGTTATGGACATTATGAGTTTGTGGTGTTACCCTTTGGGCTGACAAATGCTCCTGCAGCCTTTATGAACCTTATGAACAGTGTTTTTAGAGATTGTCTAGATGACTTCGTCATGATTTTCATAGATGATATCCTCATCTACTCCAGATCTATAGAGGAGCATGAGAAGCATTTGAGAATAGTCTTGCAAAGACTAAGGGAACATAAGCTCTATGGTAAATTGTCTAAATGTGCCTTCTTCCAAAAGAAAATACACTACCTAGGGCACATCATTTCCAAAGATGGAGTCTCCATCGATCCTGAGAAGATCAAGGAAATCATAGAATGGCCAGCCCCTTGAAGTGTTCCTGAGGTTCGCAGTTTCATGGGGTTAGCTGGATACTATAGGAAGTTTGTAGAAGGGTTCTCTAAGATTGCAGCTCCTATTCCTACACTCCAAAGGAAGGGAAGAAAATTTGATTGGACGGAAGAATGTGAGCAAGCCTTCAACTTATTAAAATAGAAGTTGACATCAACACCTATACTTACCATACCCGACCCAAATGGACCATTCACAGTTGTCACTGATGCATCAGGAGAAGGAATAGGAAGAGTATTAATGCAAAACGAACAGGTGGTAGCTTATGAGTCTAGGAAGTTGAAGATACATGAAGCCAACTATGCACCACATGATTTAGAATTGGCTGCTATTGTTCATGCCCTCCAAATGTGGAGACACTACCTTTTGGGTAAGCCCTTTGAGCTAAAGACTGATCATCATGGGTTGTGGTACATCTTTACCCAACCAAATTTGAATGCAAGGCAGAGAAGGTGGTTAGAGTTCTTAAGTGAGTACGATTTTGGGATAGATTACATCAAAGGGAAAGAAAATTGAGTGGCTGATGCTTTAAGCAGAAGAAGACACCTAGCAGTGATAGCCACCACCCGGACTACCTTGAGACAACAGGTGCTGGATAATCTTCAAGGGGATGAGCACTATGACTTAGTCAAAAATGCCTTAGAGAGTAATCCTTTTGACCACCGTTTTAATGGGTACATGTTGGAACCAGATGAACTTCTTAGATACATAAGGAGGATGTATATTCCCAATAAAGGGGGATTAAGGGATTTGATCTTAAAGGAGATGCATAACGTACCCTATGTTGGACACCCTGGTGTGAATAAGATGGTTGCAGATATGAAACCGCTATACTTTTGGCCTGGACTTAAGAAGGATGTGGTAGCCTATGTAAGGCAATGTTTTGAATGTCAACGAGTCAAGGCTGAGCATATGCATCCGACAGGGTTGTTATTTTTGCACCGTGTGCCGAATTACAAGTGGCAAGTCATTAGTATGGATTTTATCCAGGGATTACCTATGTCCAGATATAAGCATGACATGATACTAGTTGTGGTAGACAAATTGACCAAAGTAACTCACCTCATACCCGAAAATCTTAAGGATGGATCAGTAACCCTAGCACAGAAGTTTGTTAAAGAGATATTTCAGTTACATGGGGTACCTGAGACAATGATTTCAAACAGGGATGTGAGAATGACTTCACGGTTTTGGATCACCCTGAATGCAGCTTTGGGGACAAGGTTGAACTTTAGCACAACCTATCATCCTCAGACAGATGGACAAACTGAGAGGGTAAATCAGGTAGTAGAAGACCTATTAAGGATGTATTGTATGGACCAACAGTACAAATGGGAGGATTTTCTTGCTTTAGTGGAGTTTGCATATAACAACTCCTATCACTCCTCTATAGGCATGGCACCATTTGAGGCTCTTTATGGACGTAAGTGTAGGACACCTGTTAGCTGGGACCAGGTAGAAGATAGAGTTTTAATTGGACCAGAATTACTCAAGGAGATGGAAGAACATATGATATTAATAAAAGCTAGACTTAAGGAAGTAGCTGATAGACAGAAGAGCTATGCAGATAAGAATAGGACCTTTCGACAGTTTTTACCAAGAGATAAGGTCTTTCTGAGAGTGAGACCTCATAAGAGCTCTATTTCTTTTGGGAAATCTTCCAAATTGGCACCTAGATATGTCGGACCTTTTGACACCCTATAAGTGGTTAATCCAGTTGCTTACCAACTTGCCCTACCACCAACTCTTGGCTGGATCCATAATGTTTTTCATGTTTCATTGCTTAAGCCCTACCATCCCAATATAAATCATATCCTTGATTGGCATTCACTACAGGTACAGGACCCAGGGGTGGTGCTAGTGGAGCCTACTCGAATCATTGATAGGCGTACTATTAAGTTGCGCAAGAGAGAGATCTTGCAATATAAGGTCCAGTGGGATCAATATTCAGAGGACGGTGCTACATTGGAAAACGCTAAGGATATTGAGCGTTCTTTCCCACATTTATTTTGATAGACTTAGTTATTATTTTCAAGCATGTTTGTTTTGTAATAAGACATTGGGTTGATGTCTCTTCCTAGTGGGGAAGGATGTCACGACTCGAATTAGACCTCAGTTAGATTTATTTATTATGTCGGATACCTTTTGATTAACTTTTAATAATGATGGATGATATTGTGTGGTTTAGTGACAATGATGATGGTTAGTTATTTTATGATGTTACTTTACTGTTATGATTAATAATACTTAATAATGATGTTTTGTTGATATGATGTCGTTATTTAATAATCATGAATAATATTGTTATGACATTTAATGATGTTAATATTTTGCTAGATTTTTTTATGTAATGGGATCTGACGAATTTTTGTCAAGTATAAGTTGCAGGGTAACCGTCGAAGGCGGACATATGACCGAGGAGGGGTTTTTCTAGCTCGCCAGTAGCAACCTAAGTATTGGAACCCTGTGCAAGTACCCAATTAGATAAGCAATTAATAAATTAAATTACAGAGTCTAATATAAATTGATAAAATAAAATAAAATTTTAATAAAAGGATAAATTATTAAATCAAGCTAGAAATTTATTTATAATATAATATAATTATTTAAAAGAGAGTAAATAAATGAATTAGTTGAGTAATTAAAAATAAAATGTATTGATAATTAATATATAAAACATAAAAAGCTATGCAAGATATAAATAAATACTAAAATTAGAGGACTAATTAAAATAAAGGATACAATTAATTCAAGAAATTGATTAAAATATTAGTTAATAAATTTAAATAAATGATCAAGGCATGCAAAAATACAATGTTGGAGTAAAATTATGTACTAAAAATATAGACGACATGCGAGAGACTAATAATTAATTATTTTCTTAAAAACTAGATATTTAACAAATTGTAATTTAATAAAATCAATTAATTATTTTGTGAGTTCTAATTTTAATAATTAGTTTTATTTTAAGAATTTAATCATGCAAACAATTAAATTTTATTTTTAGAGAATTCAATGTTTATAAATATAGGAATAAACCTCTTATTTGATCATTCCAATTCTTTTTGAGCTTCTTGATTTGTGTGATTGCTATGAAGTCGACAAGGTAGATTGAAGAGACTGTCTGAAATTTGGGAAAATGCTTACAATTCTTCTTTCTTACAGCCAGGTTCACTTATTTTACATATTTAATTTGAGTCTTAATTTGATCTTTTTCTTTAAAAATTGGATATTGTGGATTTAATGCTAGTTTGTTTGATGTGTCAGTTGTGTTGTCAATGCCATCTTCTCAATGTATCTTAAAAGTAGAAACTGGGTTTTAAGGAAATTTACTGAGTTTTTGCGTTTCAAATATTTCTAATTACTGTGAAAATTTCAGAAAAATTGGGATCTGGGTTTTTAAGAAACGACTAAAACATTACGACTATATTTGGAAAATCTTGATAGTGGTAAATTCTAACTTCAAGATTGATTTAAGAATTTTTAAGAAAAGAATAAAAGCAATAAAAATATTTAATATATATATTAGGAATTGATTTTAAAGATTATATTAACTTAAATAGAGATTCTTAATTTATAATTATTGAAAATATTAAAATTAAATTTTGATTTGAGAAAATTATATTATAAAGGGAAAATTTATAAAAATTTATAAAGAAAACATATAATAATATTATTCTGACATTAATCCGCAGAGGGTTAATTATTTTTCTGTCTATGAGGGATGATTATGGAACGAGAGTGCTTGTTTATGGGCTAACCAAGGAAGGGTGATTTTCTTCACCTCCCCAATAGGGTAATGATGGCCATCATATTTATTTATTTATTTTTCTCCCTGCCATAACACATGTAGTTAGTTCAACCAGGATGGGTTGTTAGTTCTACATGATTACACAGGATTTCTTTACTACTAGTTGGTACCGGCTTGCTAGGATTCTCCGTCGTGAGGGACGGGAGCTTATCATGAGCACCAGGAAGCTTATGCTTCATTTGGTTGGGCAGATAAAATGCTTGGGTCATATGTCTGTCATCCGGTTTGCGAGAGGAGGTTATCCAGGTCAAACGGAGGTGACACATCCGGAGACAAAGAAAGTTAGAGATTTCAGATAAAATTTTATGTAATAATTGAAGATGTATATTTTATTTCATTGTAAAGACCAGAATGGTCGCATGTAGAAGTTATGAAAAAAAGGACCTATAAGGTGACATGATGTAAAGCGACAAGAAGTCGCCATGCAATGTAACTAACAAAGAAAAAAAAGAAGAAAAAAGGCTACTAACATACTAACCCACTAACATGCATGATTTACTTTCTTAGATTAGTTTTCATTTACGCATGCATGCATGGTCATATTTAATTATCTGGTAGATTATTTAATTATGAGTTTTTGCATGTTAATTTAATTCGGAATAATTTCATGCATACGATTTACGCTACTCATGCACACACGTAACTCGACATCGTAACTAATTATGGTTTGCATTCTATTCGGTCCTCATGCGTAATTTTAGTTTGTTATTTTTCGCACGCACATTTAATTTCTACATGTTATTTATGAGTTGCATGGTTGTTCAGTTACTTATCTATTACTTGCATGTTGATAATTATTGATTTTGCATGTGCAATAATGGTTAATTTAATTTTTAATTAAAATAGTGAGTTTAAGTTTGGTTTAACTAGGGTTAGGACAAGCAGGTCCCTACATTAGTATCGGTCACCCATCTATTTTGCACCTGCAGATAGTGATGTTTTTTATTCTCTGTTGGCTTGGGCGCAGGTGTAAAGCTCTGTCAACATCCCCCAGCCTGTGTGAAAATGGGAGCTTTGAAATGGCACGCCAACTGTTTGACAAATTGCCTCATAGAAATTGGAAGTTTTGGAACAAGGTATGAACATCTATCATAGGATAAATAATAGAGGAATTTTGTCACATGTTGTAGTTGCAATTGCAAGGGTACATGTTTTAAAGATGTTTTGTATCATAGAATCAACATTCCAATGGCTATTTATTTTTTAAAATTTGGATATCGTATTCCCAACTGATGTCTATTTTCACGAAACTATTCCTTTAGGCAAGCAAAAAAAGCCTAAAAAAACTACACAAGGCTTTCATTATTCATAGCCCCTAGAAAATCTCTTCATTGCCAAAAAAACCTATTCATACTTGAAAACATTATTCACACCTAAAACATTGTCCATGCCTAAGACATTAATCACAACATCAAATAATATTCATAGTATAAATAAACACTATTCATGTTTAAACTATTGTTCATAGATTCATTTAACCTCAAAAATTACTCTAGAAGCTCTTGAGTCCAATTTTGTTGTTCTCTATATGAATTATGGGGTTTGAAATCTATTTAGTATGATTGTGTAATATCCCTTGTCCAATGATGATTGAAAAGCAAGGAATATTCGCTACCAAATCTGCAAGAGTCCTTAAAAGATGGGTGTATGATGACATAACCTCAAATTCCTCTTATTTCATATCTAAATCAAACAAATGCCTCATTGATAATCATAAATACATGTTATAGGCAACTAATGTAAAATTACATGGACTGTCACAATAATGTATCAAAATCAGACTTCACTAGATTATTGACATTTTGTCAAACATGTCATGCAACCTCTGAAAACATATTACAACTACAAGCCCATTCAAATCTTATTATAAACCAATTCCAATGCAATCATAGGATCTTTACATAGGCTGACTACCAAGAGATATGATATTGATTTTCTTAAGACATTAGACAGTCACTAACTGAAGCATATATCTCAAAATTACAATGAAATAAGAGGTTTGAACAACCTGATTGAGCTATGCCCAAGTCTGGCGATGTAAACACCAACATTACTCATCCAAAATAAAGCCATGTTAGAGTTATGATCTTCAATACTTTCTCTTAGACAAGAGATAAAACTAAAAAACCACATGATTACTACAATAAATTTATTTTCTTATTAAAAATATAAATAATTACATTAGATATATATTCCACATAAAGAAAAGAAATGATGAAAATCATTTGTGTCTTAAATAATGAGATCAACAACTAAAAATGGGAAAATAATATCCTAATTACAACTCCCTAATTAGTATAAGATACTATTTCCAATATTATACTAAGGATAAATATTCAAAAAGTATAATAATTACACTAATACATATATCACTCTCATGCCTTCCTTAATTTGATATAAGGTCCCTCTATCCAAATATGAAGTCTCGAGGGAGTTGTATGTGTCAATTATTCAAGCTTATTCTAAATCTATTCCAACCTCTTCTTCCAACACATGTCTTGATGATGGTTGAGGATCTTTAAACTTTGAAAATATGAATGAACACACTCCTCTAGACATGATTTAAATACCACATTTAATTATGCACGTGGATACAATGGACATGATTTAGGACGTGTGCAATGAAGTGTGGAGGTTCATGAGAAATATACATTACATTTTTCTGAAGAAGATTTAGGTTTCTATCCTCCTCCTTTGTTGACATCCCCTCCCCCATTGTCTAATATATCTATGACTTTTCCAACAACTTTTAATCACAACAAGAGATAATTTTGTATGAGTTTCTTAAAGCCAACTTTATTACTCTCCCCTTGAAAAATTGAAGAAAAAACCATAAACAAAATTAGGACAATCCTTTTTTCAGGCATCATCAACTATTCCACTAATGAATGTCATGATTTGGAGATTAAAATTCAACAACTTATTGTAGATCTAGTAACATTTAAATAATAGGTGACAATGAGTTATACACTCATCATATCCCTTCTAAATGACATTTATAACCTATTATGTTTTTATCTTGCTATATGACATCGGTAGCTTAATTACCTATTAGGGGCTCATTGTCATTCATGGTACTATGATTTCATGTGCAATCATACTTGGGAGGCAACGTAAGAATTTTGTGTGGATCTTTCATTATTTCCTTGATTTGCCATTTTTTATTGTTCCACCCTACAATTTTGTATTTGAGGTATGTAAAATAGTTGCTCTATAGAGTTTTTTAATCTCTCTGCATTCTTTTGGTTGCCTTCATTTAAATTATGTAATGTTTCCATGATTTCAAAAAATAAAGATTTTAGGAACAAGGTTTGATATGCATATATTTCTTATATACCAGCACAACAATCGAATGTTGGGGGTGTTATGGATATTTTAATACAGACATTTAAAATATAGAAACCCTTGTTATAAAATCTTAGAATTGATTCCAACACCAAGAAGTAGGGTTATTTTAGAGATTTTGGAAGTAACTTCACATCAAATTTTGGGTGCCTTTGAAAAGAAAGTGGTATGATGAAATCTTTGGGCATAAAATAGATGAAATGCACTCCATACTACTGCTACACAATATTTTGGTCGATGATATTTTTTAAATAGTAAAGGAAGGTGTATGGAACAACCAAATTCTTATCATTATAAACAATGAACATTTTAAGATCCTTTTATGATGTGTAAGTTGAGAAATTTTATGAAAGGTCTCTAAATGAATACACTTTAAACTGATTTTAGCAATGACTATCAGATGTAGAAAAAATGAATGCTTTTTGGATTAGGATGGTACATAGAATCTACTATCAAAAGTTTGTCAAAAATTCTTGGGACTAGGAATTGTGAACTGGCCTACTCTTTTGCTTTTCATGCCATCAAAATTTGAGTTTGATTGTCATCATTTACTTTGCCAAATTCTTCACACGTAACTCCTGAATCAATTTCCTACACACAAAATGACGAAAATAGGTTTGTTGAAGGGGCTTTCATAGGTCAAATAGGTTTGAATATACCTTGAAGTGTCTAATATGGAAGGTTTGTATTCTTAATATCCTGCCCATTTCTTAATTTAAAAGATGATATCTTTATTAAATATCTCCTCTATTTTTGGAGGTAGACATCTTTAGGAAAGGATCTCTTCCTCCCTCTTTAAAATGATCCCTTTACACTTGTTGAAAAATATCTCTTTTACAATTATCTCTTCCTTTCTTATAGAAATGAAGCATGTACAAGGATCTTTCTTCCTAGCTTGGAATGCATGTATGTTTATTAAGGATATCTTCTTGGTGTTGAAGGTGCTTATCCTTGATCGCTATCTACCTTAAGATATCAACCTAGAGGTATGTTGACATCTTAAGGGGAGGCATATGAGATCTCCTTTTTTCTCGTGTTAATTCATTTATGTTATATCCTCAAACTAGAAGTGTTGTGTTACATAGCGCCCCTAGGGCATGGTTATTATTTTTTTGAGATTCATTACTTGGAATAGCATGGATTAATGCTAGTGTGATCATTGCTATTGTTTACACCTTTGCAAGTGTTGGTTATTATTGTTGTTTGTGTTTTGTGTCACTGCAACAATCATTTTGTAGAATATTTTTTGGATTGTCTTGCGAACAAATGGTTTTGTTTGTTAATCTTCTCCATCATGGATCACCTAGCATAACACAACTTGCTAGCCAATGAAATCCATGACGTAGCATGAATCACCCAACATTACACAACTTGTTAGCTAGTAGTTTTCATGTTTCTTCTCTTTTCTCTTATCATATGACTAATAGTAAGCATCTCCTTAGTAGACCTGGAAGTCACATCTCTTCTCCTGTGATAGAGTGTTCGAGTAGAATTGTTGGGACTAGGAGGTGTGGATCGACCAGATCCTCCACCTGTTGAATGTAGACAAAATGAATGCTTTTTGGATTAGGATGGTACACAGAATCTACTATCAAAATGTTGTCAAAAATTCTTGGGACTAGAAGGTGTGAACTGGCCTACTCTCCTGCTTTTCATGCCATCAAAATTTGAGTTTGATTGTCATCATTTACTTTGCCAAATTATTCACACTTAACTCCTGAATCAATTTCATACACACAACATGACGAAAATAGGTTTGTTGATGGGGGCTTTCCTATGTCAAACCTCGGGTTGTGAATTAACCTTGAAGTATAACGTTTTCCTTTTGAGGGAAAGGATAGATCTAATCTAAAAATGCTTAAAATTGAACATGATACCTTGATGAATCTTTCTTGAATCCTCACACAAGGTTTTAGGATGTCATGAAAACTGTTGATCATGAATGTTGTGCTTTAACTTGAATTCTCCTTTAATGATTGATGAATGCTTGATTGCTTGTTCACTTGGAATTGAATTGATTTTATAATTAAGAGATCACTTGAATTTTAGGTAGACCCCTTCAAATGATGGGGTAGGCTTCCTTATATTTTTTCTCACACATGAGGCAAGAAATGAGGGGTCATATTTTGGGTCCCAATCACGAGTACCAGGGCACCTAAGGCATCCCAGTCTTGTCAATGAGGACTTAAAATTGAACAGAGGTTGAGGAAGGAGTTGAAAATGCAGATTTCAAGACGATGTGAGTAGAATCAAAGTGGGCATCAATGTCTCAAGATCAGATGGACCTTAAGTGATTGTCTCCCTTGCATATGATTTGTTTGGGTGATAAACTTCACCATTATACTCACAAGAATTTTATTAAGTCTCAAATATAGGGCTCATAACTTATTAATGATGCAGTGAAAGTCCTTCATGAAGGACTTCTAGAAGTATTTTTAGATGAGCCTTTGTCAAGTGCAGAGAAAATATAATTGATGCTTAATGAATTTGAGGAACATGCTTTCAAATTGGAAGCCAAAGTTTTGAAGGATGTAGAGAAGAAGGTGGAAGAGAAAAGACTAGAAGTTTTGGTGATTAGATGTGCAACAACACATATCCAACTACAAGAAAGCATAATTTTTTTTATAGAAAAGTGTAAAGGATGTAGTGGTGACATACATGTTTTAAAGGCAATAGCCTAAATATACTAAGGATATTAAGGGTCACATAGATATTATAGCATCACAAATTGTACAACTATCCAATACTATAGACATGAAGAATGATGCAGAAGGAAACAGAAGGCTTCAAATAGAAAACTTGTACATGCAACTAAATCCATTGACTAATCAGAAGAACAAAATTAAGAAACGGTTCGATCATCTGAGAGATGTTGTAGATTTGCAACTCACCAACACGGTGAGACTGTTTGAAGACTCTTAGAAGCTTGATTTGGTGGTGAAGGTTTCAGATAACTGTAGGGAGGTAGAGGATATTCTTCTGAATATTTAAAGTCAATACAATATTTTGGCCTCTACGTAAGAATATTGGAAGACCTCTTGGTATCAACTCAAGTTCATTCGCAAGGGCATCATGCCCCCTGCCATGCAAGCTACTTAGTTTTTGCGGGTAAGAATTTTTTTTGTTTTGGTTATGGTTGTGGTGTTTGTAGGGAGACATTTACAAATTTGTATCTATTTTCACTATTTAATGGTTTATGGGTTTGTAATGGTAATTTAATGTTCTTTCAACTTTTTGTAAAGATACTTTATAATAGCCTATTATGGTGATTTGTTCTGTTATGGATAATGTTGTGGGTTAGACGGCTTTGTCGTCGATGCATGAAAGCATTGCATGAGTTCTACTTTTGAAAATTACATGAAACATTTTTAATTTATTTGATTCAGTGTTATTTGAAAAAAAGATTATCAGTGATGTTTCCTTTCTCCAAGAATTGGATCTAGGATCTTTCCATCAGATAATATGTAACATCCAATGACTAAATATTTTCTTTACAAATGTTTATTTTATTTAATTATCATCTAAGCATGAATTATAATTTATTTTTGTGCAGAAGCAGAAGATACAAGCTGAAGACTCGTGTACAAGTAAATTTCATAAAAGAAAGAAAGCAGGCATTATCTTGAATGACATGGAAAAAAGCTCATCAACTGCCTAGAAGAGAGCAATTGGAGAAAAGAAGAGGAAAGTGTTAAAGGGTGATAAATACATAGAGAGTATGCAATACAAACAAATAATGTTTGGAGTGTGTGATGTGACGTCTCTAATTTATGTCCGAAGGGACTAAATGGTTTTGGAATTCCTGGGAAACCTATTGGGCCACGCTTGGAGGAAATCAATGTGTTCATGAAAGGGCCACCTTTTTTCTATTATGAGAATGATGCTTTTGCACCGAAGGATATTTGGAAGACAATATCCAAAAATTTCTATAGTGTGGAACCAGAGTTGGTGGATTCGAAGTACCTTTCGGCTTCAAGAAGACCAAGAGGTTATGTACACAATCTCCCAATAGAAGGGTGATTTCAAGCATTAACTCTCCCCCCCATGAATATTGAGGAAGCAATTCCTCAGACAAAGGATGGCCTCCATGGGATCAAAGAAAAAAATTGAATTGCATAGACTCTAGACGATGTGGTGGTGTCCTTCGTGAAGAACTCTGCACTATAATTGAAAATTCACGAGGGAAACTGCAAGATAGTGAGCAAAAATACATTCTTGAAAAGTGCAAAGAATGGAACTTGGTTTGGGTGGGCCAAGTCAGGTGGCTCCTCTAGAGGTTGACAAGATAGAAATTATATTAGGATTTGAAAAAGATCACACTCGTGGAACTTCGCGTGCGACTGATCAATTGCGTTGTTTGGGTAATGCATTCCAAATAGATACAATTGCATACCATTAATATGTATTGAAAGCATTTTATCCTGATGGCATCAAATTAAAGTACTTTCTCTTGTATCTAGTATTGGTGGAGCAGAGGCTGCATTGCATCAACCTAGGATACATATTTCCGCAGATACAACACAAGTTAAATGCATCCCAGGTCGATGCAAAGCAACCTCTGCTCCAGAGATCACCAAAAAATAGAGAAAGAAATTTAATTTAATGCCATCAGGATAAAAGGCTTTCAAGACAGATAAATGGTATGCAACTGTATCTATTTGGAATGCATTACCCAAACAACGCAATCAATCTGTCGCACACGAAGTTCCACGAGTGTGATCTTTTTCAAATCCTAATATGATTTCTATCTCATCAACCTCTAGACGAGCCACCTGACCTGGCCCCACCCAAACCAAGATCCATTCTTCACACTTTTCAAGAATGTATTTATGTTCACTATCTTGCAGTTTCCCTCGTGAATTTTCAATTATAACGCAAAGTTCTTCATGAAGGACACCACCACATCGTCTAGAGTCTATGCTTCAATTTTTTTCTTTGATCTCATGGAGGCCAATAGTCCTTTGTTTGAGGAAGTGCTTCCTGAATAGTCATGGGGGGAGAGGTAATGCTTGAAATCGCCCTTCTATTGGGAGATTGTGTACATAACCTCTTGGTCTTCTGGAAGCTGAAAAGTACTTCAAGTCCACCAACTCTGGTTCCACACTAGAGAATTTTTTGGACATTTCCTTCCAAATATCCTTCAATGCAAAAGCATCATTCTCATAATAGAAAAAAGGTGGTCCTTGCATGAGCACATTGATTTCCTCCAAGCCCGTCCCAATAGGCTTCCCAGGAACTCCAAAACTAGTTAGTCCCTCCGGACATAAATTAGAGACGTCACATCACACACTCCAAACATTGTTTGTTTGTATTGCATACTCTCTATGTATTTATCACCCTTTAACACTTTCCTCTGCTTTTCTCCAATTGCTCTCTTCTAGGCAGTCAATGAGATTGTTTCCATGTCATTCAAGATAATGCCTGCTTGCTTTCTTTTACAAAATTTACTTGCACACAAGTCTTCAACTTGTATCTTCTGCTTTCGCACAGATATAAATTATAATTCACACTCAGATGATAATTAAATAAAATAAGCATTTGTAAAACAAAGATTTAGTCATTGGATGTTACATATTATTTGACGGAAAGATCCTAGACAATTCTTGGAGAAAGGAAACATCATTGATAACCTTTTTTTGCAAATAACACTGAATCAAATAAATTAAAAATGTTTTATGCAATTTTAAAAAGTAGAACTCGTTCAATACTTTCATGCACCGACGTCAAAACTGTCTGACCCACAACATCTGATACTGTCAGAATTCTGACGAAAACTAAAGAAACATCCGACAAGGATGCTGTATATCTGACATCACTTCCTTGTCGGACAGTCCGATGTGGAGCAAACATAGCAGCCGTCGAAATTCCGACCGTAATCCGTTGAAAATTTTGGTCGGGGGAGCAAATATAACCGTCGTCGGAAGAGTTCATAACATCGTCGGACTGCTGACGTAAATGGCATCGTCGGGAAGATCAACGACGAGTTTTCAATGGTTAAATTGGTCAGAAGTCCGATGTGGTGTCGTCAGACTTCCGACAATTAGCCATCGAAAATTAGGCCCAAATGTACTAGTGAGAGAAAGTTTTTATTCCAACTGATAAGATTTCTTTCAATATTTGCATGCATACATTCCCACATTTTGGGCAATGAGGATGAAACAAAGAATGATATGCCCAAGCTTCTAACAATCTTTCCAGGTCCTCCTCACTACCATTCAAAATAAGCAATCCAATCCAATGTGTTGTTAGACCAACCGAGAAGCATAAATTTTATTTGAGAAATCTTAGAACCTGAGGCTTTACAGAAAAAACTCTATTCTACTAACCAACTTAGTCATATTATCTCTATCCAATGTGGGAAACAATGCAATATCACATGCAAATTATATATTGAGAAGAGATGACCGATCAAGTGGTGTAGTTCCCATCGTTATGGGTCTTAACATCTCAACTCTAAGTCCATATAAGAGTGCTTTTGAGACAATAACAAACAATGAGGGAGTTAAGGGACACCCTTGCCTTATAGATATCCCTGAGGCAAATGGTTCAATCAACTCACCATTGATTTCTTTTTGGGAATTAACATGTTTGAAAAGTAACTTCACCATATTAAAAAAGGTCTTTGGGAAACCCATTGCCTCCAATACCATTAGTATGAATGACCACTCTACTCAGTCATAAGCCTTCTCAAAGTCAAGGAGCAATATGCCTTGACTTTGAGAGATTCAATAGGGTAATTGGTCTTTAGTTCCTTATGTTGTTTTTGTCCCCATCTTTAGAAAGCATCTTAATTATCCCTTTGTTTATGTCTTCCCCTAGAGAACCTCCTTTGATATCTTCACTATACACTTCAAACAGATCATCCACTATCCATTCAAAATTAGCCTTGTAAAATTTTGAGGGTAGGACATCTCATATAGAAAATTTGTTGTTCTGAAAAGATTTTATGGCATTCATCATTTCATCTTTGTGAATATCTTTATCAACCCTAATGCCATTTCAAAGCTCAACTTCTTAGGGATCATTCTCCTGCACATGATTTGGGCTTGTTTATTTTATAATTGTCATCTTCTATAAAGAATAATGCTTTATAAAATTTCATGAAGTCACTCTTAATTTCAAAGTTATCTTAGCACCATTACTATCAACAAGAACTAGCCCAATGGCTTCCATATTTTGTTTAGCCTTTAGGAGGTTGAAGAACTATTTGGACCCTTTATCCCCTTCTTTAATCCAATTAAGTTTGGCCCTTATTCTAGTTCCTTATTCTTTATGAGATTAAAATTTCCTCAACTTGTTCTCTACCACCTTATATTGATTAATTAACTCAATATTCTATGGCTATGTTTGCAACTTGCTCTCTATTTTAAAGAGTCTCTCTTGCAATTTACATTTCATCTTTTTGTTATTCATGTAATTTCTTTTGCCTATGGTTTTGATCAGTATCTGCGTATTATTGACTAAATTGTTCCAATACTTTATCACTTGTCCCTCTCTATTCATTGCTTTAGTAATGGTCCTTGGAGTATGTATTCCTTCTAAATAGTCTTGATACGTAAGAAGCTCTGTATAAGTTTGAAAAGTCCATTCTCAGATCTATTTCTATAATATTGGCATCATTTATAATGGTATTAATCTTGATTGGGTGATGGTCTGATAGATGTCTAGGCTCCATGATCAGCCTATTATTACTAGTACTATAATAAAACTAAAAACATCTCTTTGAGCATAGAATTGATCAAGTCTACAACAAACCCTCTTCCTGGCACCTTGGTTGTTACGCCAAATGAACCATGTGCTATTAATCAAATAACTTCCACATATTTTTTAGTTCACCCCTAATGGTTACTGATGCAACCATGTTCTGGGGGCCCTCAAAGAGAACAATCTAGATCATGCAACAACACAAAATGTAGAAAATGCAAGATTAGACATCCACAATATCATAGATTCATTATAAACTAGCCGACAACATGCGAGCAACATGCAGGTTTACAGGCCTTATTATTGAATACATTTTAGAAAACAATCCATCCGGACCTCCAAGAGGTGTTCTAATTACAATTCATGAATTAAAATCATCATCTATCTTCGCTATCTCCCAAAGGATCGAATACAATAATACATATAGCATTCGGAACACATCCGAGTTGGCCACAAAAGATTACATTCTCCAAGACAGGAAAATGAAACGTGTAAAATAGATTGGACCCAAAGTGTGAAGATCTCCTCCGCCAAGGATGTAAATGAAGTGCAAACCATAAAGGAAGGTCAGACAAGGGCTTGGGAACATCAAGTGAGGTGCCAATTAGATCCACGAGCCAAGAAAATACTTTGCAAGAGAAGAAATCTCCAACTAGTCGTTAAGCTCAAAACTGCTTTGGGAACTAAGAAATAGATAATCTGGAAGTGACAACTTGCCGAAAAAGGATCCAAATGAACTGAAAATCTAGAATAAGGAACAAGAACAAGTCTAGAAGCCAAAGATCTGATTCGCAACAAATAATGAAAAAAATCCAGAGAATGCTGGAAGAAACACAAAACTGCAACACATAATTGAACATAAACAAATATTTTTGATTGATGCAAGATTTCTTATTGACCAGGGATGCTCCTGCATCAAGCACCCTAAGAAGAAAAAGATGTTCGATGAGAGGGAGCTCATGAACATTGAATAAGGTTCGGGATATAGATCCCATGCTTAGTTCTGATCCAAATGTCTTCCTTGTCTATAAGTTTCTTTCTCCTTACCTCTTCCAGTACCTCTGCTAGATTCTCCAACTTCTTCTTCTCTTCTCCTTTCTTTCCTTGCTTCATACCTGCGCTCTGTCTCTTACCACCACTCCCCTTTTCTACAAATCTTATTTAGTTCTTCCACCAGAATTCATTTTGTCTGCCACCATAACTTTGACTTTGCTCTCATTCGGTACCACCTTGCTATTAGGCCTTGTTGGTGTAAATAAATATTCATTATGGATATTATTACACTTACTTAAGTTAACTTAGGATAATGCATCTCTTTGTAGTTTGGATATGAGACACTTAGGGAAGTGTGCACATAGGGATAGAGCTTGTAGGAGAAATTCCACCTTTTGTGGTCTTGTTTTGTTGTTACACTCCACATTCGGTGGGTCATCCACCTCTTGTGGAATATTATATTATTTCTCCTACCTACCCCTAGTATTTCTTACCTACCCTTGTTTCTCATTGAGCCACATGTCATGATTGTGTGCTCGTACATTCATATGGCCTTGCCTATATAAGAAGGCCTATATTCATTGTATTGGTGAATCCAGTTGATCATTTTCATATTGATGAGAATACTGTTTGTTCTTGTCATTCTTTTGTCTCTATTTTAATGCTTTTCATTGTGCCCTTGATCTTGGCAAAATCTCACAGGCCTATCCACGAGGTCTTTCTTCAAATCCAAGGTATCCTTTGCATCTTGCTTCTTAGCACAACAACTCTTCACAAGACTCAAATTCTTCACTTCCTTCTCCCTCTCCTTCAAAGAAGCCAAAGTAAACTTATGCCCATCCTTCTCAATAGTGATTAGGTTCTTTCTACGATCATAGATAGCTCCTCTATAAAACTACCAAGGTCTACCTAGAAAAACATGACAAGCACTTATAGACACAACATCACATAAGACTTCATCTTTATAAGGCCCATTATTAAAATTTACCCAACACTTCTCTCTCATCTTTTCCACATGATCATCTTTCAACCAACTCACCTTATAAGGACAAGGGTGCTCAAGCCTCTTCAAACTAAGATTATCTATCATCTCCTCATATACTAGATTATTTGTACTTCCACTATCCACAATAACCTTACAACACTTACCTCCTAATTTGCAAACAATTCGGAAAAGATTATTCATTTATGTAGGTTCAGTCTCCTCTCTACTCTACAAGACTCTTCTAAACATAAGGGATTCTCCTTGCTCCAGTTCCACCATACTCACATCTGCAACTTCGGTTTCCTAGTCCTCACATGTTGAGAAACTCCTTGCCTTTCTTTTGTTATCCTGAGGACACTCATAAGATCTATGTCTGGTTTCCCTACACTTGAAACATTTGCCCAAGAAATCCCTACTGGTACTACCACTTTTTTTATTTGTGTCTTCTGGTCTGATTCTTTACTCCATTTAGATTTTGATTCTTCAGTAGTCTGCTTCTCCATACTGCCACTCATTTACCCTTTATTCGTTGCATGTCTCTCTCTCCCCTTAGGTTTATTCTGATGTATTCTCTTCATTTTATCTTTTGCCTTTAGAGCATATTGATAAGCCTCCTAAACTGTAGAAATCTTCAACATACTCATCTCATCCTGGATGTTAAATTGAAGTCCATTTATGTATCTAACCACCTTCTCCCTATCCATCTCTCAATGTTTGGATATGATCATCACCTTGTAGAATTCCTCAGTATAGTTCTTCACACTCATGTCCTTCTATTTCAAGTTCTGCAACTTCTTGAACAACTCCAACTCATAGTCTCCTTGAACGAATTTAGCCTTCAATCTTACAACCATCTGCCTCCATCAGGTGATTTTCATCGCACCATTCTCCACTCTATCCCTCTACAAAATTTTCCACCATAAAGCAACATGCCCTTTCAACTTAGTTTGTGCTAATCAAACCCTCTGTGGGTCTTTAACATCTTCAAACTCGAAGTACTCCTCCAACTCTTCAATCCAATCTATTAGGTCTTCTGATTCAATGTACCTGAAAAGTTAGAAACCTCAACCTTAATGAATTTTACTTACTTGTGCCACCACTCTAAGAAATCTTTCTTCTCCTTCATTTGTCGGTCCTTCAACCTCTTCATCCTCTAGCTCTCCCCCTGCCTCTTCAAACTCATCCTCTGATTTTGGATTCCCCTGCAAACCAGACAACATGTTTTAGATCTCATTCCTCATCTCATTTTTGAAATCCTCCATCATCTGCTCTACCCTTCTAGGGTTCATCATTCTTGGTGGCATCTCCTCCTTTGATCCGGTGCAACTGCCTCAACTCGACAATATGACTACAAAGTTCTAATTGCCTCTTTGTCGATGGTCTATTGAACACACTTGTTGCCTGCCTCAAATCGGTGATATGTTCACTCGAAGGAATGCCTCAAGGTTCACAACCAACTCTAATACCATCTGACGTAGCCATGTTCCGGAGGGCCCTCAAAGAGAACAATCTGGATCATGCAACAAGAGTAACACAACAAAATCAACAACATAGAATGTAGAAAATGTAAGATTAGACATCTGCAATATCATAAATTCATTATAAACTAGCTGGCAACATGCAGGCTTACAGGCCTTATTATTGAATACATTCCAAAAAACAAACCATCCGAACCTCCAAGAGTTTTTCTAATTACAAAACATAAATTTAAATCATCATCTATCTTTGCTATCTCCCAAAGGATCAAATACAACAATATATATAGCATCTAGAACACATCTGGGTCAGCCACAAAAGATTACATTCTCCAAGACAGGAAAATGAAATGTGTAAAATAGGTAAGACCCAAAGCATGAAGATCTCCTCCACCAAGGACATAAATGAAGTGCAGACCACAAAGGAAGGTCGGTCAAGGGCTTGAGAGAGGTGCTAATTAGATCCGCAAGCCAAGAAAATACTCCGCAAGAGAAGAAATATCCAAGTAGTCGTTAAGCTCAAAACTGCTCCAGGAACCAAGAAATAGATAATCCAGAGCAACTACTTGTCAAAAAAATATCCAAATAAACTGAAAATTTGGAATAAGGAACAAGAAAATTTCTAGAAACTAAAGATCTGATCTGCAATGAACAATGAACAACTTCCAGAGAATGCCAGAAGAAACACGAAACTGAATAGAAACAAATGAGAAACAAATATTTTTGGTTGATGCAAGATTTCTCATTGACCGGGGATTCTCTTGCATCAATTACCTCCTCCCTTATCCTCTTTATATTCTATAATATTGAAATATCCCCCAAGAATCCAAGGGATACTGGGAAGGAGGATTGGCCATCCATTGCTACAAGGCAAATTTGTCTTTTTGGTCATTAGGGGTATATATTGCATAAATTCCAAATTTCATATTGAACCTTTCTATTTCAATCCACGTGCATCTAGTGCATGAGGACTAGCTAGATCCCTTAATGTATTTTCCCCATGACACGTCATCCATAATTGCAATATTACCTCTCCCTTTTTCATGATTTGTATGGAATAGAAGGGCTTCCCTCCATATGAATTTCAAGTTGTTGATCAGACCAAAACAAGTAGCCTTAACTTCTTGTAACAATAGGAAGTCAATATTCTTATTTTGATTACAAAATGATCTAATGTTGTACTTCCTATCTGGGAATTCTTATCCCCTTATATTCAAAATAATGGCTTAATCATGGACTTTTATATTAATTGATCATATTTATCACTTCTATGAAGTTTGTTAAAACACTCAGAGAGGTTGTCCATTTTCCTTTATTGCCTGTGTAAAGCGGAAAAATCAAACCCTAGGTGTTCTCCCCTCCCCAACTCCAAGGAGAGAGAAGGGAGAGTCACTAGGGTTGATGGTTTTCACTTAGGAGAGACTTTACATTCAAAAGAGGGGTTGAAACCCACAAGATCCAATCCCACGCAATGCAAGATTGGATACTATATGAGTTTCAAGGGTTAAGACATCAAGGATACCCTCTTTTGTAAAGAATGTAGATAGAAAGATTGAACTAAGAATGCATGTAAAGTAGGAAAGATTCACTTATAAATAGAGATTGGGATACGAGATGAAGCTGCGGACCTGGAATTAGCAATAAAATGTCGAGACGGTGCTGTTCTGCAAATTTGAGCGAAAGTTGACGGGACGATGGCGCCCGGCGTGCACACGGTCCTCCGAAAAATCCGCGAAACGAAGGGGGATCCGTTCGTCTCTGCACAAGGATTCCAGATCTTCAATTACAGCCACGTACCTGCAACCTACACACAGAAAAGGGAGGACGATTGGGGGGTTAGGGATGAGGGGTTTGCCTTTAGGTCAAACCCAGTTTTGGAATTAACCAAGAAATGAGAATGCTGTAAAATGTAAATGTTTGTAATGTAAACAAGTACTGATACCTTGTTGTAAGAATGTTTGTATTCTTACATGCGAAGGTGTAATGTATGTAGTATGTTGTATGTTGTATGTGATCTCCTCTTCAATGGTTGAATCCTTGTCTTGAATGCAACACTTAGCCTTGAATGGAGACTTAGAATGCTCAATTACTTGAAGGAATGCTTGAATGCTTGAATGTTTGAATATCGCTTCCGCGTCTTGTACACATATGTCCTCCCTTCTCCAAATGGGAGAGGAAATGTAGTTTATATATTTGTCAATTAGGGCTGATAGACTGATTTTCCCGACCTTAGGCCGACCAGGAAACATTATTTTCCAATTTGCAAACTTAAAGACCCGAAGCCCCATAAGAGACCGAGCCCAAAATAGGGCTAGGGACCAGGGCGCTAGGCGCCATGGTCCCACCTCCCGGGACAGCAAGGTGCAAGGAGGATCAGGCCAGGGTGCTGAAAAATGTAGTTTTTGATGTCATAAACAAGTTTCGGGGTCTCCATTCAGGTTCAGTGTTGCGCCGCCATCGTGAAGACCCAAATGCAGTCAAAATTGCAAGTGTCGCAATTTTAGGACGCTACATTTAGCCCCCACTTTAGCGGGAGTATAAGCGTAGGCTCATACTTTCGGTAAAGTACAAGGAAACAACATCGAAAAACTTTCACCACGTCAAGGAGGCAAGATACACCAAGCCCCCAGTGGACTAAGGATCTTATGACTTTGATTGACAAAGTAAAAGGGAAGATCATGAGGGAGAACCATGACTGTCAGTAGTAAGGTTCCCTCACTATGAGTCATGCAAGAAAGATATCAAAAAATTTCAAGGCAAAGCTAAATTTGTCAAGAAATTTTCAAGTATCTTGAAAATATATGAATGGGATGTATGCCCCCCTACGTTAAAGCGATCGCACACACCTCATCGGGGGTGATTGCTTTAAGGTAGTGATACATATAAGAAATGAGAAGGGAAAGGAGCACATTACCACAAGGATTTAGCCCCCAAGTGTGAGATAAGCCCAAGGATAATAGACACAAAACACAAAGCACAAGGTGACTTCACTTTCCTCAGGGTTAGTATGCTGTATGATAATTCATGTATATCATATGTATGTATGCATAATTGTTCTTCATTCCCCAATCAAGGAAGGTCACCTAGAAGAAGGGAACACATGTGTCTTTTGAGTCAACATGAGAGAGACCAAAAGAGATCTCAATGTTTTGCATCGTCCTCAAGTAGACAAAACTAAGGACAACAAATAGAAGAATGAGAATAACACATAGAAGAAGTAACAAAAGAGAGGAGGAGAGAGTCTGCTATGCTAATGAACTAGTCTAGCATGTCATCTACCCCCCGATCTTGCTGATCAATATTTTGGGAAGGTAGGAAACACGCTAGAGGAGGAACATCCAACACAACAGATGGAGCTATCACAAGATCCAAATGAGGGCTATGTTCATACCCCAAGCCACGTCGTTCTTGTCTAGGAGCTAGGATAAGTGCTTTAGAAAATTCGTTAGATAGATGGTTATCAACATCAACATATTCATATTCACTATCAGAATGAACAGGAGTAACATTTTCATCATGAATAACATTTTCATCTATATCATCATCAAGATTTATAAACATAGGATCTTTAACTCGCACAGGATCAAGACCATCATGCATCGTATGTTTAGGAGATTTCGGCTCAATCGTCGGCTAAGGAGAAAATGGAATAATACTGGCTAAAGGTGTTTTTGGGGATTGCAAAGTTTGAGAAGCAGCTGCCTGGGCTCTAAGACGACGCTTTCGTCGGCGTTCACGTGCAAAATGATTTCATCTAGTCTTAGTAGGAAGTTGCGAAGATTGAGGAGGAGGAATATTCTCATCCTTATCACTTGGGTGTTTAGATTGTGGTCTCTTGGGTTGAACAATAGGAGAAGAGGAAGGTCTCTTCTCTCCATAAGAGGAAGGAGGAGGAACTGCTCCATATAAGGGAGGAATATTTGGTTTAGGAAGGAGACCAAGTCCATCATGACAAGGAGGGATAGGTCTACTTTTAGGAAGTTTATTAATCATAGGCATAGTCACATCCATAGGGATGGGTTGGGAATCTTCTTGAGGAAAGACATTAGTTTTATCTTTCAAAGGAAGAACTTCCTTCTCAAGAATGATAGGAATGTCAAGTTTGGGTGTTCTAGGTTCACTTAGAGATAGGATCATATCTTTCTTCCACTTTTGATAAGATTTAAAAAGATGATCACTTCGCGGAGGAAGAGATTGGAATTGTTTAGGCCAAAAGTAATCAATAGGAACGCTAGAAGTTCTTTCAGCTGGTTTAAAGAGACTATGATTGATAGTAATAACTTCACCATTATGGGGAAATTTCAAACACTTGTGAATAGGAGAAGCAATAGCTTTCATGGAAGATAGCCAAGGATAGCCTAGCTTCACACGAAATTGTTCGGATGATGGAATAATAGCAAAGTCCACATCAAGGGATTTGTTATGGACCTCAATAGGTAATGTAATAGAACCAATTGCAGGAGAAGAAAATGCATCAAATAGTTTCACAACCACATTTGTTTCATCATAGATCACTTGATTCAATTGCAAAGTAAAAAGAAATTCTTGAGTAATGATATTAACCATACAAGAAGGATCAATAAGCACTCCACGGCAAGGTGTATTCTTGACTTTTGCAACTATATATAAAGGACCATCAGGTGCCCTGATAATTTCACTGGAATCAAAGGTGATGGAAGGTTCTTTAGGGATCTTCTGCTGCTCTACAAAGTTAATCACATTCGGAGTCATAGACACAAGATCATCAGGTGAGACAGAGGAATCAGTAGTATCAATTGCATTAGAGGTATGAGAAGGTAATGGATTAGTAAAAATATTAAGATTTTGGTTAGGAGGAGCTACAGATGTGTTGCCTTTATCATTCACACCAGAAACAGAGATAGTATTATTATCAATCAAATCTTGAATTTTACCCTTTAAAGCAAAACATTTTTCAGTATCATGCCTAGGATGACGATGAAATTGACAAAAAGATTTGTTATCAAAATAGGGTGAGTTAATCTTTGCAGGATCTATTTGCCTTATAGGAGGAAGAGTAAGCACATTTTGTTCCAATAACTTATTCATAATACTATGCAATGATTCATTCAAAGGAGTAAACTTTCTTTCTTTCTTGAAAAACTTAGAAATAGGAGGCACACCTGATGCCGCATTCACATTGTTGTTGATGATGTTTTCATTGAATTTAATGGACTCTCTGTTCGGTTTAAACTTCCCAAATGGTTGTTGACTACTATCACCCTTATCACTCAGAGCCATAGGATTTGCTTGTTCCATTTGACTCACAGTCAGTTGATAATTGTGAAGAGTTGCGCACCACTGTTGGAAAGAAGTAAACTTAGAAAATAGAAGTTTTTCTCTAATATCTTTTTGTAAGTTAGAAATAAAGATTCTTTGAATATCACTGTCAGGTACTGGAAAAGAAATTTGAGCATACAAATGCTTATATCTACCAATGAAATCAGTCACTTTTTCTTTAACGCCTTGTTTACAATGCATTAAATCAATCAAAGTAATTTTAGGACTTATATTGTTTTGAAATTGTTGAATAAAAGCATTTGCAAGTTGTTCGAAAGAAGTAATAGAATACGAAGGCAACGAGCAATACCATTGTAGGGCTTTATCTCTTAATGTTCTGGTAAACAGTTTTGCAAGCAACCTTTGGTCATAAGCAAAATCAGTACATATTGTTTGAAAGGTCTTAACATGTGTTAGAGGATCACCCTTACCATTATAAAGCTCCAAATGCGGAATTTCAACATGTTTAGGGGGGATGGCTCGAACAATGTCAAGAGAAAGTGGGCTCGCAACATCAAATGTGGGCACACTAAACTTAGATTGATTCATAGAGGCAATTTGTTGCTGTAAAGAAGAGACAGTTTGTGCAAGAATTTTAATGGTCGCTTCAGTCGAAGAGTTCATATTAGACGTGTTAGATTGTGATGGAGGTGTTATGTTATTGAAAGAAGGTAGAGAGTAGGGTGGTGGGACACTATGATAGTTAGTCATAGGAGATGATTGGAAAGGAGGAACACTACAAGGAGGAATGGAAGGGTTAAATGAATTGCCCCCTTGCGTCATGTTCATTTGTGGAGATATAATAGGGACACTCATTGAATGAATGAATGAAGAAGTCAGATTGAATGAAGGAAGAGGGTTGATTGAAGAAGAAGGATTGCCCCCATGACTAGTGATCATAGGTGGAATGTCTTGTATTGAAGTAGTCATTATGTTTGATGTAAAAGTAGGTATACTAGGAATAGAAGTTGTCAAAGGAATAGAATGATTAACTTGAGTAGGAGGTTGTGTATAACCTAAGGTTTCGGCACAACTCTTCATAGGCATCACATTCGAATCCACAATGTGTGCAATACCACGCAAAATATCAATTCCATTCTTATCACTTTGAACCATATGTTTTAGACCCTCAATTAAAGGAAGAGCTTGACTATCAGGGTATTCTTGAGACATCCATTGTCGAAAATCATCAAATTGGTTATCCAATTTTGAAAGTTGTTCTACAGAAACCTCATGGAGAGATTCTTCATCATTAAGAGGATTAGAGGAATTACCCATGTCCTCATTAAAAAGGCCATTCAAATTAGGTTCCATCTCCTCAGTAATTAAACCTTGGAAAGACTTAATTCTAAGGCTTCGTCTAACGGGAATAGTGTAAGTAGGACTTATTGTTGTAAAACTCATGCACTAAAGAGAGAGAGAGATTTTGAATTTTAGAGGTAGCAAATTTCAATAAAATCAGCCAATCTCCTAAATTTAAGCTGTTAAATGCAATCAAGACAATCTCCCAAAATTTCGGAAAAAATGTCCGGGACCGTGGCGAACGGAGTGCACATGGTCTTCGCAACTTTTTTTGAAATTTTCAGGGATGAAATTTATGATGATTTTAAACCTAATCTGAAAAAATTGAGTGATTTTACGATCTGTAGATAGGCCAAATTAAAGTTGCAATCTCGAAATTGAACCCTACCAAGATTGTTGGAAAAATGTAAATTTTGAATTTTGAAAAAGAGGGGGAAACTGAAATTTTGAATTTTATGATTTTAGAGGGAATGCTGAAAGCAATGCAAGTTTCAAAATTTAAAAGTTGACTCGATTTCATGCAAAATTCGATTTTGAAAGTGGAAATCAAGGTTGTTGCAATTAAACCCTTAATTTCAAAAGTCACAAATTGTAAAAATTTGAATAAAGCACTGAAATTTCGAATGAATGCTAACACACTTTTCAGATTTAGGACTGTAAGAAACACAATTTTGATATGAATTTCAATTTCAACAATTTTTGAATGATTAGAAGCCTCAATCCAAGCAATTGCTAGACCAACTTTGACTTTAATTTTGAAAGTGTTAGAATTGATAAAATCAGCCAAAATTCTGGATTTTAGCAAAAAAATACAGTAAGATCTAGCTCCCGAAATTTCGGAAAAAATGTCGGGGACGATGGCGCTCAGGGTGCACACAGTCCTCGCAACTTTTTTCCAAATTTTCAGGGATGAAAGATATTGTGATTTTATTGCGGAATCCAAAGTTACAGCTGATTTGAAGGTATTTTGATTAGTGAAATTATCAGTCAAAGGTTGAATCAAGAAGGTCTTAAAAATTAGGGTTTTGACATTTAACCACTTAATTTTCAGAATTAAAGCACAAATATGAATTGACAATTTGCAATAGAAGGGTAGATCTGAAACAAGCATTAACAATTAAACATTTCACAAGTTTAATTACAAAAAAGAAAATTTTAGGGTTTTTATGCCATTAACCTCTAAAATTTGCAAAAGATCAAACATGGAAATGTAATCAGGGAAGCAAATTTTCAAATCTAACCATGAATAATCAGAATGAGGATGTTCACGTCGGGTTCACCAAAATGTAAAGTTGAAAAATCGAACCCTAGTTGTTCTCTGCTCCCCAACTCCAAGGAGAGAGAAGGGAGAGTCACTAGGGTTGATGGTTTTCACTTAGGAGAGACTTTACATTCAAAATAGGGGTTGAAACCCACAAGATCCAATCCCACGCAATGCAAGATTGGATACTATATGAGTTTCAATGGTTAAGACATCAAGGATACCCTCTTTTGTAAAGAATGTAGATAGAAAGATTGAACTAGGAATGCATGTAAAGTAGGAAAGATTCGCTTATAAACAGAGATTGGGATACGGGATGAAGCTGTGGACCTGGAATTAGCAGTAAAATGTCGAGATAGTGCTGTTCTACAAATTTGAGCGAAAGTTGATGGGACGATGGCGCCCGACATGCACACGATCCTCCGAAAAATCCGCGAAACGAAGGGGGATCCGTTTGTGTCTGCACAAGGATTCCAGATCTTCAATTACAGCCGCGTACCTGCAACCTACACACAGAAAAGAGAGGACGATTGGGGGGTTAGGGATGAGGGGTTTGCCTTTAGGTCAAACCCAGTTTTGGAATTAACCAAGAAATGAGAATGCTGTAAAATGTAAATGTTTGTAATGTAAACAAGTACTGATACCTTGTTGTAAGAATGTTTGTATTCTTACATGCGAAGGTGTAATGTATGTAGTATGTTGTATGTTGTATGTGATCTCCTCTTCAATGGTTGAATCCTTGTCTTGAATGCAACACTTAGCCTTGAATGGAGACTTAGAATGCTCAATTGCTTGAAGGAATGCTTGAATGCTTGAATGCTTGAATGTTTGAATATCGCTTCCGCGTCTTGTACACATATGTCCTCCCTTCTCCAAATGGGAGAGGAAATGTAGTTTATATATTTGTTAATTAGGGCTGATAGACTGATTTTCCCGACCTTAGGCCGACCAGGAAACATTATTTTCCAATTTGCAAACTTAAAGACCCGAAGCCCCATAAGAGACCGGGCCCAAAATAGGGCCAGGGACCAGGGCGCTGGGCGCCATGGTCCCACCTCCCGGGACAGCAGGGTGCAAGGAGGATCAGGCCAGGGTGCTGAAAAATGTAGTTTTTGATGTCATAAACAAGTTTTGGGGTCTCCATTCAGGTTCAGTGTTGCGCTGCCATCGTGAAGACCCAAATGCAGTCGAAATTGCAAGTGTCACAATTTTAGGATGCTACAGCTTGATTTTATTGTGTTATTAGTCCTACTACAATTCTTCCTCTTCTTTTTTGATTTCCTATAGATGTCAATTAAGCCACCATCACTACTTGCTTTCTCACTATATTGTGATATGGGGTCGAGACATTTCAAATCTATAATCATATCTCCAATTTCACTATCAGTCATAGCTCCTTTTGAATCTATTGATAGAGTTGTGTTAGAGAGGTCGGATGATAAAATATTCCAAACTTGTTTTTCTTTACAGGGTTCTATAGCATTGTAAATTGTCACCAAGCCAATTTACACTTCATGTTTGTGCCCCTACTTTAGCATGTCTCCTCCTTATCTCCTATCCAGGTTCATTCAGTGCCTTAACTCCAATTTTGATGCCATGTACATCCACAAATTGATTTCCTAGAGGGACCCTTCTCCTTGGGGCTAAAACAAGGTCCTTGACTCATAAGGTCCCTCTTAGTTGGGCACTATTTCAAAATGGGAAATGGATCCTATCTCTCTAGTAGGAAATTAACTTTGTGGCTCCACATGACCATTAAAAGTCGACCTAATTGGTAAATGACCTAGATACTCCTAAATAAAGATATTTGATCAACCTAATTTTAATCCTAACTAAGAATCTAAGATATCAAGCATTTGTGCATCCATGAAGCATTCATCATCAAGAATTTACAAAGATCTTCAAGGCTACATATTCTTCATTCAACCATTGTAGAGCAAAATTATATCATTCATATGTAAGCATGTGTGTTTAATTAGGGAATTGTCATGTTCATGCCATTTCATACAACATATGTAATTATATTCAAGAAGCAGAGCATCGTCATCAACAATTGCAGATATGAGGAACAAGTGTGAAGCTATAACTTTCAAGATCAATTTTATTTACAGAGACAGACAGATTCCTCTTTGGATGGCAAAAAGTGCGAAGGACCAGAGCGATGGGCATTCTGGTCCTAACAATTTGGAACGACCTTCTGGGAACATATTTGAACACTCACATGATGGTATGATGAAAGAATAAGTATCCTGTCAACTATTGAGAGGGGGGGGGGTGAATCAGTAGATAGAAAAACTAATAATAAACTTCACCAATCGATCTGTCAAAGTAAACTTAGAATAATAACTCTGTCAAGATAAAAACTCATAAGATAAACCGGTTGTCTGTTACAGCAAGTTAACAGTAAACAACTTCTTCATATCTCAATATTATCGGTTATCATGAATGTAGTTAAATAAATCAACCATGAAAACATAACCACATAACACATTCACCACTTGACACAAATATTTATGACGTGGAAACCCAAATAGGTAAAAACCACGGTGAGATGAGACTCACAAGATAATATATGAACTCTTCAGAAGCTCACTGTGTTAGGAGCCTAGCCTATTAAAGCTTTACAAAAAGTCCAGTTAAGAACTGATCCTGTTAGGAATCACCCGATTAAAGGATTGACTACAAATGCCTTGTTAGAACCAATACCCTGTAAGGAGTAACCTCGGTAGAGGATTTGAAAATCCAATCTAATGGACTACCTTGTTAGAGGATTTGAATAGCACCAAGCTTGTTAGAGCTTACCCGGTCAAAGGATTTCAATTCTGCTGTAATTATTAAAAAATAATAGGAGTTTGTTGATCTGTCTGAATAGCACTACACTTGCTTGATCAAATCCATTTCATGCTCCTATCTGCCTTTACTCAAATTGCAGATACGTCATCCGGTTAGGCAACCACACACTCAACTGAACTGTGTCTATCTATTTGCCAACTCTCTTAAAACTAAACAACTTCATCGACCTTAAATACAAATCAATCAGGTTGGTAACACAACAAAAACCTAACTCTCATCAAGATTACAAACAAATTTGGTTCAAGTATGACCATTGGATTACATAGCAATCTTTGCACATCAATCAAGAAAACCTTGATCGCTCCTTGATCACCGCTTCATTGAACTTAGTAACTCATCATGTGCTTTGCATTATATGCAATACATTTGTTCATTCCCTAGACAAAAACCGTTACAACAACTCCCCAAAATCTCTTGGAATTGTCTTCATACAATAATCATGTGTGTCATCATCATTACCACTCATCATCAGATCTTAAACCAGTATAACCAATTCACCAAACTTAATCAGTTAGGGTTTATAAAAAATAATTGGTAGGGTTTTTACCGGTTACAACAATAGATAAGGTTTACACCTTTACACCAGTTACCAGTTCTCCTTAGAAATTCTTCCTACCGGTTACAGTAAAAATATTACAACAATATCAACAATATCATTACCGGTTGAATTGGCATCAATGACAACATAACATATCATTAATGCAATCTTCATGCAAATGTCAATAATCTCCTCCTTTGGCATTGATGGCAATACAAATATCAACACCATTGATTGTTGTGTGATTGTGAATAGGAATCATGGTTTACATTACCAAGTATTCACCATGCTTACTATGTCTTCATCTTGTTGCTGGTTCTTCTTCCCATAATCACATAATTCTTTTCTCCCTTTGATAGAAATGCCAAATTGAAAGTAAAATATGTAATGTCAAATTTCACTGTGTATCATCAACAATCTGCAACTGGATGCTCGCCCTGTAGAATACATCCACTTCTACACCAATCCTCTTGTAAAATTCTGCAAGTAGCTCCAGGACTGATGTAATCTACATCATACTTAATTGACTTCATGAAGAGGGACAACCCCTAACTGACTTCTAAGATACTCAAAAGTAGTCTTAGGCAGAGGTTTAGTAAAAGTATCTGCAAGTTGCTCCTTGGTAGAAACATGCTCCAAGATAACATCTTTACACTGAACTTTTTCCCTCAAGGAATGATACTTCAATTCAATATGCTTGGTTCGTGTGTGCAAAATAGGGTTCTTTGAAATATTTATGGCACTTGTGTTATCACATAAAATCTTTATAGGTTCTGAAATCTTCATCTTAAAACCTTCCAAAATGTGCCTCATCCATATTGCCTATGTGAAATTCATGTAAGCTGCAACATACTCAGCTTCAACAGTAGATTGTGAAGTACAACTTTGCTTCTTACTACTCCATGAAACAAGCCTTCCTCCAAGAAAAAATGCTCCATTGGTTGTGCTTTTCCGGTCATCAACATTTCCTGCCCAATCTACATCTATGTACACCTTCAAGTCAAAATTTCCTCCATATGGATACCATAACCCATAATCAAAATTACCTTTCAATTATCTAAAAATTCTTTTGGTTGTTATCTGTTGCCCCCATATTTGGCATACCTAAAATTTTAATTTCAAATCGGTCTCAGTGTCGAATAAAGATCCAATAGGTGTTTATGCGTAGGCAGTGAGAACATGGTCCAAGGTTGTTGCCAGTCAAAATATGAAAAATGGATGAATTTTGGAAACTACCAAGATATGAGGTAAATAATTTGATAGACATGTTCTTAGCATCATTTTGTGTCATGTGGCCAATTTTTGCCTGAACCCAGTTCATATTTTATCATATATTAAACTTTCAAATTTTGATGTCCCTCGCCTGAAAATGATTAAAATATCTCATCCTAGGTATTTTCATGAGGAATAAATGATGTTGTTGGCTCTTTTCCCTATCATTGATGCGTGTTTCAAATTTCAGGACCTAACTCCCTACCGTTTGAAAGATATGGTCATTTTTCTCAAGTCTGAGCATTAAATTTAAAATATATAAATTAATTTTCAAATAAATAATTTAATATTTTAAATTATTTTAATATTTGAAGTCACTTAGGGAGGTATAAGTCATCTAAAAAAAGTCCTTTCAAATTCTCTTCTATTTCGCCTCCATGGTTGATGGTTTTTTAAGTCGAGGTCATTGTATTTTTAAGAAAAGGTTAGAGATGCTCCGTTTCGAGCATTTCTAACCCATAATCATAACCTTTGAGAAAAAATGGTTAGGAATGCTCCATTTTCAAGTATTCTTAACCCATATTCATAACCTCAAAAAGAAAAAAAAGGTTAGGGATGCTCCAAAACGGAGCATCTCTAACCTCATTTCCTAACCTTGTGGGGCCGTTTTGTCAAAAATGTTAGAAATGCTCCATTTTGGAGCACTCTTAACCTCCTCCATAAGAGTTATAAAAAAATGCTTCAAACAACAGTATGTATATTCATCAAGGCAGCACTAGAAAACATAATTGCAGATGATGGAAGCATAGACATATCGCGAGTTGTGGATATGAATGCAAAAATGTTGATTCGTGGACATCGAAATCGAATTGCTCAGCAAAAGACCTTGAAAAGATGTATCTCATGTAATGCAATCACCAGGTGTAAAGCCGAATTCTACAAACTGTGCAAGAATCATTTTAGCCTGTACAAAATGGAAGCATCGACATTTCACGTGAATAGTTTGACATAACGTACATGATGAGTATTTGACAGAGTGCAAGTGCAGTTGACAGATGTAAAGCCGAATTCCAAAACCTTTAAATGGAGATTTATTAAAGCATTAAGGATAGAGGAATCGCGTCAGATGTTGTAGTCATAGCTGCTCTGGTAAACATGTATGCATCGTGGAGCATAGATAATATACATGCACATGAACTATTTGTAGAAATGCAGAATATGGAATTATAGACAATGCTCATCTATTGGACTCACTCCTCTTTAATGTAGTGGTGCCTAAGCAAAAATCAAGGGTTTTACTTCATTATTGTGTGAAACCCTAATTTTTCCACATTACATTTTGGTGAACTTGACTCCTTACACTCTTATTTCTGATTTATGTTCCCATATATGAGTGTTTATGTAATTTAAAATTCAAATTTACATTCACAAGTTTAATTTCTAATTGAATTACATAAATTTAGAGGTTAAATTCTCAAAAACCTTAATTTGCAATTCTAAAATTGAGCTTGTGGGTTGTCTAATTTAGATTGATTATTTTATATTTGATTTATGAACATTTCAATTTTCAATTTTGCATCTATAAATCTTATTTTAATCAAATTACATAAATTTAGAGGTTTAATTCACAAAACCCTAATTTATTATGGTTAATTTGTTTTGCGGATTGTGTAATTTTTCAAATCTATTTTCAGATCTAATTTATTTTCCATTTCACATATGATTACATTATTTTTCACTTACATTTATCATATAATCATGTGTTGGATAATGGTTTCTTTCACTTCACATTGCTTCTTTTCATTCATAACACTTTGGCATATTGCATTTTTAGAATTTCAAAATTGCTTTCTATTAATAAATTAAATCTCAAAACTTTTATCTATTATACATGTTGTTTGATGGTGATATTTTTAGGAAAATGCATTACATATGTAGATCACATCAATCTCAATCCTGGAGATTCTGATGGAAAACCTAATAATTGTACCTCTCCTAAGGTATCTGATGTAATGAATAATACTTCTATCAATGATCTCTCTAATGGAGAGAAAAAATTGAAGAGCGACATGACACCATCTTCTTCTCATACACATACCCTAGCACAAGGGGGGCAAGATCAAAATATTGGTGTTTCAATCTCTATGTATCCCCCTTATGTTCCTAGAACCTATCTTAAACATCAACACTTTTGTAGAGAAGATGATATTATGCATTTCATTCATGACCTATATCCCCACATAATACTAAGTAAAGATGAGGCCTTAGATGATAAGGATCTTCCTTCCCAACCTATTAAAGAGGATATGCACGATGATAGAAAGGAGAATATTCATACACAAGATATTCCTTCTTCATCTACTTTTCCCTTTGTCTCTTCTAGATACACTTAGAGTACAAATTTTAAAGAGATTCTTTATAATGTTCCTCCTTCTCAAACAATAAATTCTTATCGAAGTGGCTATAACAATATTTAAAAACAAGGTTTTAGAGGACAAGGACTTGGGAAATTTGAACAAAGAATTAGGAGTCCCTATAAAACCTCCCACACAAGCTAGTACTGAAGTTCTAGGACATTATCATGGTTCCCCTATGGATGATCTCCTTAGAATTCAAAACTTCAATGATTATCTTGCAAGACATAATACTTATCCTCCATCTAAGGGTGCTTCTTCTTCAAATACTCATTTTTGTTCATATCATCAAACTCATGACCATCATGCTAATAATTGTCTGAATTTTTGAAAAAGTATGCAAGAACTAGTTGATAATGGAACTATTAAAATCTCATATGAAAATCCATCCTCTTCTAAAAACCCTTGTGCTAAATCTCAAGAGACAAGACCTAATCCTATTGGTCATCAAGAGAAATTTGGTAGTAGAATCCTTTGGCGATTGAAGTATGATAAGAATGTTGTCTTTTATTTCATCAAAAATCAATAAAAATTCCAAGCATAAGAAAGGTGATGAACATTGTCTTTTTCATCGTAGGTATTGGTATTCTCTTGGACATTGTAAAGCATTTAAAACATTTGTTCAAGAACAATGTGATGGGGCTCGCATAGCTCTTACAACCAATCTTACACTCTTTCTTGCTAAAGAGGTAGTACCTTAGCACTCCATTCACCCTTGATGTTTCTCCTCACCCTATTACACAAGTAGTTAACTTAATTGGGGGCTCTTTGTCGAAAGAGGTGATTATTTTTCAATTACAAACATTTTGGGGTGGCAACACAATTCATTCTTGCCTCTATCTTATTTATTTTCTCTCTAAGGTTTCGCTATTCCTTTTAGGGGTTGCATTTTTCATACTTTGATGTCCTTTCTTGCATGAAATGGTTTATCTCTTATGATTAATCCCTCCTTAGGGGAGTATGTGATCTTTCGTCTACTTCTTTCTCTTTGAAGATTACCTCTTCTTGAGAGTTGCATTTTACATATATTAATATATTTTCTTGCATTGAATATTCCTTCATGTGAGTATATTGTGAATTTTCTTATGTCTAATCTCTCCTTAGAGGTTGTGTAATTCTTCTCATTATCCTTACACTCGGGGTAAATGATCTCTCTCTTATCCTTCCTAAAGATCCATTATTCTTTTGTTGAGTGGTGTTTGCTTACATATGATTTGATATCACTCCTTGTATGAAGTTGTTATTTGCTCAAGGATTCTCTCTTATGCAAGAGGTTTATGTCCTTGGTTACAACCTCTTTTTCACTTGGCAATGTATATATATTATAAACTTACCCCTCACATTGGATCAAAAGTGTGTCATCCTTCATCAAGAATCCTTTTCACCTAGAAATAGGGAGAAGGTTTGCATTATTGTTCTTCTTCCATTCTTTTGGTAGAAGATGTTATGTTTGTTCAAGAACTCCTCTTGGAGGTAGATGTAGTTTGATCAAAGATCTCTTCTCCTCCAAGGATCCCCTTTACACTTGTTGCAAGATATCTCTTTTTCAACTATCTTATCCTTTCTTGTAAGAGTACTCCCTCTTTAGATTGGATTTATGGACATTGTTTCCTAAAGGATATATGCTTGGTGTTGAATGTGGGTATCCTTGTTTCTAGCTTCCTTAAGACATCAACATAAGGATATGTTGACATCTTAAGGTGGTGGTGGTGGGGGGGGGGCATACATATCACCCTCTTTGTACTAAATTGTACTATATTTTTTCATGTCTTAAATGAGGCATTCATTCTTGAAATTAGAGAAAAAAAACTCTTACACAAGATGCTTCATGCCTAAAACCAAACACAACATTGATATATGTCTTAGACGGGATGTTCATTCTTAAAACCAGAGAAAACAAACTCTTACATGATATATCCTCGAAACTAGACATATATTTGTCTTAAATGAGGTTACACAATCTTGAAACCAAAGCAAACAAACTCTTATACGAGATGTTCCCGAAACCAGACTTTTCCCTTGGCATATGCATTTTCAATACATGTCTTAGACAAGTTGAAGCTTGCTCAAAACTAGAGAAAACAAACTCTTATATGAGATGATATACACTTGAAACCATACATCACTTGTACACACACACGAGGATGAGTGGAACTAGCAAAAAACAGATAGACTATTTCTACTCTCCTCCCCAACATGGATCACCTAGAAAAATACATATAAAATGTGTATCCATGTCCTCCTTCATCATTCTTCTCATGGATCGCCTAGAACAACACATCTAGAATGTGTATTCATGCTTCTTCCTTTCTTCTCATGAGCTCATAGTTAAATTACTATTTGTAGTTCATAGATGATGCATGCTCTTGCTCTTTTATGTGATCACATGTGTTCTTGAGATGATTTTTTTTCAAGAATGATATTATTAGTTGAGACATTTTGATATCGAAGTCTCTTCGGCTAGTTGACTTGAGATCTTGTTTTTTCTTTTTGAGTTGTGTGTCTTTTGGATTTTGTCTTTATTTTCTTTTGTTTGCCTTTTTGTTTTTGTCTTGTTTTGTGTGCCCTTGCATACATTTGAGTGAGTTAAGATACTAATATTGGGGGCTTGGTTCCTCGAAATTAGTGATGTCTTATACTGCTTGTGATTATGCTCCTAATTGCTCCTCTCCTTCATCTCTTTCATCTACTTTACTGCAAGTATTTGCATAGGCTCACACTCCCATTAAATTGGGGGCTAAATGTAGCATCGTAAATTGTCACCAAGCCAATTTACACCTCATGTTTGTGCCCCTACTTTAACGTGTCCCCTCCTTATCTCCTAGATCCAAGTTCGTTCAATGCCTTAACTCCGATTTTGATGCCATTTACACTCACCAATTGATTTCATGGAGAGGTACCCTTCTCCATGGGGCTAAAACAAGGTGCCTGGCTGAGTAGGACTAGGGCGCTAGCACCTTGGTCCCTCTTAGTTGGGCCCTATTTCAAAATGGGAGATGGACCCCTATCTCGCCAATGAGAAATTAACTTTGTGGCTTCATATGACCATTGAAAGTCGGCTTGATTGGTAAATGACCTATAAACCCCTATATAAAGGCATTTAATCAACCTAATTTAAATCCTAACTAAGACTCCAAGCAATCAAACATCCATGCATCCACAAAGTATTCATCATCAAGCATTTTTAGAGATCTTCAAGGCTGCATATTCTTCATTCAACCATTATGGAGCAAAATTATATCATTCATATGCAAGCATGTGTGTGTGATTAGGGTTTTGTCATGTTTGTGCCATTTCATACAACATATGTGATTATATTAAAGAAGAAGATCATCATCAACAACAATTGTAGATCTGAGGAACAAGTGTGAAGTTGTAACTTTTAGGATCAACTTTATTTATAGAGATGAACAAATTCCACTTTGGACGATGAAAGGTGCAGAGGACTAGAGCAACAAGCATTCTGGTCTTGACAATTCAAGATGATCTTTTGGGAATAGATCCAAACACTCACATATTGATCAAATCCAAGTTCGTGGTTCTGTTTGATGATTGTAGCTTATTGTTTATGTATATTTACTTCAATTCCAGCACATTTACCCTAATTTCAATATTTTTACAATTTAACTTAAAAGAGGGTATCAAATCCTAATCTAGCGAATCTAATCAAAACTCTCAACCCTATCCTTGTTGATTTGAGGCTAGATCTCTTAGATTCACCCCTCTTTAATGTAGTGGTGCCTAAGAAAAAATCAAGAATTTTACTTCATCAATGGGTGAAACCCTAATTTTTCCACATTACAGGTTCACTAGGAGTTAAATCTATTTTCTTTATCTATCGAGGGTCTTCTTGGTTATCCTTTAGTGCTACCCCTTCAACATCACATGTATTAGAAACATGAGCAAGGTTAGACAGATAATTTTTTATTCTCTACATAACATTATGAAGTTCTCTTAGTTTATCAAGCACAAGTTCCTATGCACTTTTCTTATGCATAATGACCAAATTAGAATCTTTTTCCTTACTATTAAATTCTATTTTTTCTCCAAGTAGGTATCAACTATTTCCTTCCTTCGTGTATTCACAACCTTTTCATTACCCACATCACCCTCAGGAGCTGATCCCATGACAGTTAGGCTCTCTTTTCCATTACTAGCTATAGATTTAGAACCCTCATGATTATTTACCTTATCAACTCCTATAGATCCAACACAATCCATCCCATTAGGATCAACCTTGGAGGGGGTTAGAGTTTCCAATGTTTCCTTTGATTTATTAGTTATAGGTTTCTCCCCATCTCCCTCGAGGGATGGTCCCATGGGGGCTAGTCATATTTCCTTTTCAGACTTATTCAAAGTTTCTTTCTTGATAACACTAGGATTATCATTTTTATTATGAGCATCACTAACATGCTCATGGGTCTCACCTTTGATGAAAGGTAGCATTTTAGATTTATTAAAGGTTGCATGTTTGGGGTGTGCAAAACCTTTCTTTTTGTTGGCCACAATTTTAGGGCAATCCCTCTTGTGACGACCATTACTTTAAAATAAAAAGTATGAATTGAGGCCACCGACAATAATTTCATAGTTATAAACTTATTCTCCAATGGAGAATTCCAACATTTTAGGTATCTGAACTCCTTCATTTAAGGACATCAAAACTCTAACAAAGTGTAGCTTGAGCATCCTCAATTTGAAGTGTTTTTCCAATATGTTTAAGAAATGAGGGGATAAATTTTCATATTTGAATAGGAACATTTTTGTGTTTGTAATGGTGAAAAATTTGGGTTTCCATAATAAGAAGGAGAAAAACTGCTAATTTTTATTTGGGGACCATTACATTAGGGAAAGATAGGAATTAGATAGATCTAAACCTAAGAGGTTTGAATTCTAATATAATTCTAGGGGGTTTGGAATGCGCTTCTTCTTTCCCTTAAGTTGAACTGAATTGTCCAATTTGCTAAAATTAGGTTAAATGTGTTGGAATTGATGTAAAAAATGCATAAACAGTGAGCTACAGTTGTCAGATCGAGCCATGAACCTGGATCTGAGGATTGTAAGAGGATTCAAATATGTTACCAGAAGGAGCTCCTAATTTGTCACAATTGATGTGACGGTCGCTCTGGTCCTCCAAACTATTCGTACTCCAATGGGGGATCGATTTGTCTCGACAAATAAAGCTTATCTTGAAGATTGCAACTTCGTACCTGTTCCCGTGCACACTAGAGAAGGGAAATAGTTTGGTAATAGGGGTTTGCCTTAGGTCAAACCTCATTTTTGGAGCAACCATGAAATCGAAATGAAATTTAATTGAATTTTCGTAATTAAAATGTTTTGCTTTTAAGGGAGATGTTAAATAATTAATGAAACACAAATAATATACCTACTTGTGAAGTGTTGTTTGTCCCCACATGGAATTAGGTTTTCATGAAGTCTTCAATAACATAGAACAAATGTCAACTCCAATGCTTGAATCTTGACTTTTCTTGCTTGCTTGAACTTGAATGATTTATTGCTTGATGTTGAATTGAATTTCATGTGTGTGGATGATCAAATGAGAGGGGTAGACCTCTTTTTATACTTTCTCATCAAAAAACTATTTAATTTTCCTACATGAGCCGACACAAAGCTAGAATTCCCGCTTAAATCACATAACCATTAATCGGTCCAAATTTGGGTCCTTTTTGGGATGACCAGGGCGCTAGGCGCTCTGGTCTAGAGGGGACTAGGGTGCCACGCCTTGGTCCTACCCAATACGAGACCAAATTTGAGGGGCAGGATGATGTGCAAAGTGAAAATGGTGATAGATTTGCATAGAAAGAGCACAATCGGGTCTCATTCAGGCCTTGGAGAGTGAAAACAAAGGTGAGGGCCCAAATACAAACAAAATTATAATAGAGTACAATTTAGGACACTACATTTAGCCCTCACTTTAGCGGGAGTATGAGACTAAGCATACTCTCGATAAAGTACAAAGGTTCACATTGAAAGGCTTTCATCAAGATGCTAATGAGACAAGACTCACCAAGCCCCTAGTGGACTTTAGGTATCTTACTACTTCAAGATCAAGATAAAAGGAACATCATAAGAAAGAGGGAGAAAGAGAGTTTCATGACTACTAGCCTAGTAATGCTCACTTACTATGAGTCATGAAAAGAAAAATTCCAAATTACCAATGAAAAGGCTAAGTTCACTAAGTAACTTGAGTATCGAGATGCACAAAGAGAGAAACATTAAGTGGAGTGTATGCCCCCATGTTAAAATGATTGCACATGTCTTATCATAAGCAATTTCTTTAAAGTAGTATACATTCATCCAAAAGAGACACACATTATCATAGTGATATGCCCCCAAGAAGGATACATCAAAGGATAATGATCACAAAACAAAAAACACATAAGGGTTCTACTTAACACTAAGATCAATATGCTCTTATGATAAATAATGTATATCGTGTATATATTTGTATTGAACTGTCCTCTCCCCCCAAAGAAAGTAGAACCACTATGGAAGAAGGGAACGAGTGTCTTTTAAGTCAACATGGAAGAGACCAAAGTGGATCTGAACACTTTGCATCATCCTCAAGTAGACAACACTAGGGACAACATATAGAAGAATTGAGAAACAAATAAAGGAAGGTTACAACCAAGCAAGAGAGAGAGAGAGAGAGGATCTACGACACGAATGAAGTTAATCAAACAAGTCATTTGCCTCCCCATCTTGTTGAACATTGTTTTGGAAAGGTGGAAAATATGCAAGAGGAGCGACTTCGAGCATAGTAGATGGAGCTACCACAAATTCCAAACAAGGACCATGCTCTAACGATGGATCACTTTGTCTATTACTAAGAGATAGGATTAATGCTTGTGAAAATTATTTAGATAAATCATTTTCAACTTCAACATATTCATATTCATCACTTGAATCAACATTGTTAGCATGAACATCATTTTCATCCATCTCTTCATCAAGATTAATAAAAATAGGATCTTTAATTGGAATAGAACATGAACCATAATTTTTATTAAGCATTTTAAGTCTTAGAGATTTAGGTTGAACTTCCTACATACGGTTAGGCAAAGGCTGGACAAATGGGATCATGTCAATATTTGGAGTCTTAGAGGAGGAAATAGGTTGATGAGCAAGTTCAAGAGCCTTAACACAATGTCTACATTGATGTTCTCTCGCACAACAATTTTTTTAGTTTTAGTTGAAGGTTGCGAAGGTTTAGGATCAATAGGCATAAGCTTCTTCTCTTCCTTCAAAGAAGGATGCATGTGAGAAGGTTTTTTAGGTTGAAAGAGAGGAGATGTCAGATGCTTCCCTTTGTAAGATGTAGGAGGCAGAGCCACAACATATAAAGGAGTAGAAGGTATAGGGAGAAGAACAACTTCATCATGAGGAGGAGGGATAGGTCTATTGTGAAGAAGAGGAATGGGATTAAGATCCCTAGGCTTGCTCAAGGATAAGATCATCTCATTCTCCCACCTTTGATAAGATTGAAAAACAAAATCACTTCAAGGTTTAAGAGGTTAAAATTATGTAGACCAAAAGTAATCGAGATTAACATCTCCATGCCTTATCATGGGTTGGTACATGTTATGATTTTGTCATTAAGAGGAAATTTCAAAAACTTATTAACAGTAAAAGGGATCGCTTTCATGGAATAGAGCCAAGGATGTCCCAACTTCACATGAAATTGATTTGATGTAGGAATGATAGAAAAATTGACATCTAAGCATTTAGTACCAACCTAAACAAGAAGAGTAGTAGATCCAATAGCAGGACAAGAGAAACCATCAAAGTTATTAATCACCACATCATATTTATCATGTGTCACTTGATGCAATTGTAAGGTATAAAGATATTGTTTAGTTATCACATTTACCATGCATGCGGGATCAATGAGCACTCCTTGTGAGAGCATGTCTTTAATTCTCTCAGTGATTTATAGTGGGTTATTATGTGCTTCAATAGTCTCACTGGGATAAAAGTTAATGCATTGGTCCTTAGGAGGTGCAGGTTTATCAATAAGACTCACCACATTATTAGACTCAAGGCCAAGATCATTAGGAGAAAAGGCAAGATGCTCAAACTCAATCACATTAGTAGAATGAAAAGGCAAAAGATTAGTAAAGATTTGGAGGTTTTGATTAGGAAGATCTATAGAATTGTTTCCTTTGTCATTCATACCGGCTATAAATATGGTATTGTTATCAATAAGGTATTGAATCTTACTCCTTATGGAATAACACTTTTTACTATCATGACCAGGTTGACAATGATATTGGAAAAAGCTTTGGAATCTTGATGAGGTGGCAAAGGTTTGGTTGTGTCAATTGGTTTGATGGGAAGATGTTTCAACACATTCTTTTTTAACAATTGTATCATAATGCTATGCAGAGATTCAAAAAGAGGAGTAAATTCTTTTCTAAAATATTTGGATAAAGGAGGCACACCCGTTGTTGTGGTTGCTACCTAAGTATTTATGTTGTCATTAAACTTGATGAATCCCTTGTTCGATTTAAATTTTGCAAAAGGTTGTTGAGCACTTTCATTCTTATCAACCAGAGCCATTGAAGGAGATTGTTCAAATCGACTCACTTGAAGCCAATCTAGTTATGAAGTACTGCATAAAGGAAGTAAACTCAGAAAAGAGGAGCTTATCCCTAATGTATTTTTGCAAATTAGAAATGAAAATTATTTGAATATCTTGATTAGGCATAGGATAAGAAATTTGAGAATATAAATGCTTATATCTACCAATAAATCAGTCACTTTTTCTTTAGCACCTCACTTATAATGCATTAAATCAGTCAAAGTAATTTTAGGACCAATATTATTGTGAAATTGTTGAATGAAAGCATTAGCCAATTGTTGAAATGGTGTAGTAGAATAAGAAGGTAAAGTAAAATACTATTGGAGAGCTTTATCTCTAAATGTTATAGTAAACAATTTAGCCAAAAGTCTTTGACCATAAACAAAATCACTACACAAAGTTTGAAATATTTTCATATGAGTCATGGGATCACCTTTTCCATTATAAATCTCCAATTAAGGACTTATACATGTTTAAGGGGGACAACATGAACAATATTGTTAGACAATGGGCTCGCTACATCAAATGTGGGCACATTGTACGTTGATTGGTTCATGGAAGCTATTTGTTGTTGTAAGGATGACATAGTTTGTGCCAGGCGATTAATGGTTGCTTCAGTTGATGGATTTAAATTAGAATGTTTGATTAGGATGGATAACATTGTTAAATGAAGAAGGAGGTTGAGAATAAGGAGGTGGGACCCCATGATAGGTAGGTATGGGAGATGATTGGGTAATAAATGGAAGACTCACGAAAGGAGGTATGAAAGAGTTGTGATTAGCAATGTTGCCCCCTTGACTAACATGTGTAGGAATAACATTTTGTGTAGAAGTAGGCATGATATTGGATGTAAAATTAGGTAAACTAGGCATATATGTATTTATAGGAATGGAATGATTATCTTCACTAGGAGGTTGAGTGAAACCAAAGACTTCAACATAACTTTTCAAAGGCATGATATTAGTGTCAACAATATGAGCAAGGCCATGCAAAAAATCAACACCAATTTTATTACTTTAAACCATTATTTTTAATCTTTCAATCAATGGGATAGCATCACTTTCTGTATATTTCTCCATTGTTGAATATTTCCAAATTTATTGTCAGTCTTCTCCAATTAGTCAACGAAAACCCTAGTTAGCGATTCACCCTCATTATGAGAATTGTGTAAAGAATGAGGATAAACAACATCAATTGTTGGAATAGAATAACCACCTACATTCTCTTGAAACAAGTTATCCAAATTAGGATCCATATCCTAAGTAATTAAACCTTGGGAAGCCTTAATTCTACAACTTCTTCTCACAGGAATATTATAGGTAGGACTAATAGTAGTAAAACTCATGCACAAAGGAGGGAAATATGAATTTGAAAAATATGATTAAGCAATATGAAATTTTGTGAAAATGATTGATTAACCAATTTAATAAGCAATTTGATTTGTGAATTTGAAAGTGAAACACATCTAGATCATATCATAACATTCATAAAGATCAGATTTGAAAATTAAATTGAAAATTTATGCAACGCTCATGGTAAATTTTAGAATTATAAATTAGGGTTTTTGTAAATTCAACCACTAAATTTATGCAATTCAATTTGAAAATGAGATCTAGAAAGGAAATTTTGAATTTTGAATTAAATGAATAATCAGATCTGAAATGATAAATCCAAATTAGAGAACCCACAAGCTTAATTTTAGAATTAAAAATTAGGGTTTTTGTGAATTTAACCTCTAAATTTTTAAAATTCAATGAAAATTTTAAACATGCAAATGTAAATTTGAATTTGAAATTCATAAATTCTTAGATATGAGAACATAAATCAGAAATACCGGTGTAAGGGGTCGGGTTCACCAAAATGTAATGCTGAAAAATTAGGGTTTCCACCACAAGAAGGATGAAAACCTTTAATTTTTACTTGGGGACAATTATATTAGGGAAAGATAGGAATTAGATAGATCTAAACCTAAGAGGTCTGAATGTTGTTCCAATTCTAGGGGGTTCGGAATGTGCCTCTTCTTTCCCTTAAGTTGAATTGAATTGTTGAATTTGTTGAAATTAGGGTAAATGTGCTAGAAATTAGGGGGAAGGTATGGATTCTTGTTCTCTTTCCTTTATTTTGGTCAATGATATTTTTGTTCAAAAATATCCTCTTGGAGGTATATGTCTTTGAGAAAAGATCTATTCTCCTCCAAAAGATTCCCTTTACACTTGTTGCAAGATATCTCTTTTTCAACTATCTTGTCTTTGCTTGTAAGAGTAATGCCTCTTTAGCTTGGATTTATGAACAGTGTTGCCTGAAGGATATCTCCTTGGTTTTGAAGGTGTGTATCCTTGTTTCTAGCTTCCTTAATAAATCAACATAGGATTATGTTGACATCTTACAGGGGGCATGCATAATGCCCTCTTTGTACAATATTTTATATGTCTTATATGAGGTGCTCATTCTCGAAACCAAACCAACAAGTTTTAAATTAACTTAGAAAGTTGTGCAAAATGTTTTTGTAATATAAAATATTTCTACAATGTATAAAGATGATAAATTAAGAGATGGATTACATTGAGTACATTTTTCATTGGTTGTTGAGACATCTTTTATAGAATTGTCGCTACTTGAAAAACATACAAAGTTTTGTATTATTAATTTGAAGGCTATGTAGGTTTGCTTATCCTTTCTCTTGTCCTCCAAAATCTTTTTGGTTTTTTTATTCCAAGATTTCAAACAAATGCTTCACTATAATCGAAAATAAGTCTATAATTGGGCAACCTTTATGTGCCATATTCAATAATATGATCTTTCACAATGATAGTAATTGATGTCCCCAAGAACTTTTTATTATATGTAAAATAGAATACGACCTTTGTGTAACACTATGGCTGAGAAAATAGGATTAACTTGAACAATTCCTTTGTATTGTCTCTGGGTCTCACATTACACCAATGTGTTCATGAATTAATTGCCATTTTAAGTATGTTGTCTAACAAGCTATGTTCATCGAACATCATTTTCCAACCATAATAATATGAGTCGTTAGCAAGAGTTGAGACTATCAATTTTTGGCATCATATATTAGAGTTCAAAAAGGTGTGTAGATCTTCATTTTGAGCACTTGTATTAGACAACATTCTGTATAGGTGAAAATGGATAACAATAATAACAATATTGAAAGGCTAAATGAATTCAACCACACAACCCTAGCCTAACAATCAACAAAGATCCACCATAACATATGAAGATTACCTAAGACAATGCAAATCACATGAAATCACAAAGATTATACCATCACATGTCCAATAGGGTTTTGATCTCCATTCTTCCTATCTCCATTGATCTTGCTTGATATATTTGCTCTCAGATTTTATATGCACAAGAGCTCAACAAAGAACGGAATGTGGTTGCAAGTAGGATCGTAGTGTAGTCAATTGCATAAAAGATGATTAGCATGAATGATTAGAATGATTGATTAGGATGAATGATTATCTTTGATAATGAAGGAAACATCTCCTTATATAGAAGACACTATATGAAATGGAGGGATAAGATTGAGAGGTGTAAAAGGAGGTCGGCTATGATTAGAGGGTAGGTAAAAGAAATAATAAAATAATGAAAGGGGTAGGTAGTGTATGAATTAAGAGATGAATGACATGTGTCATAGGTAGAAAAGGTTAATGAATTAATTAAATAAATAAAGATTTATTTAATTAATAGAAGAAGTAGGATCAATTAAATAAATAAGAATATTTATTTAATTTAGGAAAAGGATAATTTAAATAAATAAATGTATTTATTTAAATGAGAAATAAGGCTAGAAGAGGATAAATGAATTAATTAAATAAATAAGGATTTATTTAATTAATAGAAGAATTAGGCTTAGATAATTAAATAAATAAAATATTTATTTAATTAGACTGGACAATTTTAGGTGTCTACATTTTGCCCCTCTTTGAGACAATGCGACTTGTCGCGTTGTTTCAAAGAAGATAAGATGAACTGATACAGAGTTGCCCCAAGATGGGAATGATATGCCCCCTTGAGAGATTGGATGAAAATGTTTGAAAAGATTGCAGACAATCTCTCGATAAGAAAGATAGGATAGAATGGACTAACCAGATAAAGTGACAGAGTCACGGGATAATGAAGACTAACTCGAGAAACGAGGGCTAGGGAAGTCTATAAAATAGACCACAAGGGAAATACATCCTCATTGTCATCTACACCTCCAAGAGATTAGAGTGCAGAGAGAGAAAAGAGCAACAATAGTCAGCAGCGATGGCTTTTGTTCACAGATTCGACCGCGTTCGCCGATTCCAGAGGCCAGCAGAGGCAGGAGAGCCAGTGAGTACCACAAAACCTCCTTGTACTTTGACACATTTAATTTTGTCATTAATGCATGTCGAATATGGTAATAAATGTACTTAGACTAGGGTCCAAAAAGTGTCAAAAAACGTCCAGGCGCGTCCGCGTTGGTGCCAGGCGTGTCTGTGTTCGCTAGGCGCGTCTGTGTTTGTCAGGCGCGTTTATGCAGTCTTTGAGTGCGTTTATGTCATGTAAGCACGTTTGCATTGGTGCCAGGCATGTCTGTGTTCGCTAGGTGCGTCTGTGTTTGTCAGGCACGCTTATGCAGTCTTTGAGCGCGTTTATGTCATGTAAGCGCGTCTGCGTTTGAAAAGTATGAATTTGCATCTTCTAGGTCAAATCGGCAGTTCTGTGATGAACATATGCTGTCAATTGGATAAGCTGCTGAGGGGATACACTCAAGCAGGTCCTCTAGGAAGACTAGGATAGATCAAGGCACTTTGTGATGAACAGTGAGTACCAAGATAGAGTACTTTGTGATGAACAAGGAGTACTGAAATATGAGCAACACTTTGTGATGAACAGGGAGTGCAAATGTGAGTAACACTTTGTGATGAACAGGGAGTGTCACACACGTAGTACTTTGTGATGAACAGTGAGTACCACTAGGATAAATAGCAACACTTTGTGATGAACAGTGAGTGTCACTAGGGTAGATAGCCATATGCATTTAGATAGTGAGTAGCATTTTGTGATAAACAGTGAATGCCACTATAACTGACATGATTGAGTTGTTTGACTGCAGGAGTATTTGCCGATGCTAGAGTCACGGGAGAGATTCCCGTCGATGCAGAGGTTGCGACCTGAGTTGTCGCTCGAGGACAAAGCTGCCATCGAGGAGATGGGTTTGAGACATGTGCTGTATGTGCCTGAGTTTTAGACAAACATGGGTTTGCTGACTGCTCTGGCTGAGAGATGGCACTCTGAGATGTGCACGTTTCATCTACCGATGGGTGAGATGACAGTCACCCTGGAGGATGTATATAGGATTATGCGGATACCGATTGATGGGGAGCTGATTCTGTACGATCGAGACGAAGACAGGGATGCCCTTAGATGAGTGTTCTAGGATCCAAGACTGGAGATGAGGGTGGGACACGTGACATGGGATACCATGACATGGATAGGATTAGCACTACCAATAGTGTTGGCAGGAGTGATCAGTGAGTTCCTCTGTATCAGTTTTGTACCATTTTGTATAATGATGTAGACACCTGCGGGTGATTGTAGCCATATGATTTTGACATCATTGTATCATGACACTTTATATATATATGAGATGATTCATCTTTGCGGCAGCTATATGCATGTGTACCTATGTGATGAGATGTTCTTATGTGATGCTTATGATATGGATACAAATATGTATATGATGCAATGCAATTTTTTTTTATTTGTTCGTTTATGTTTTATATGTGTATGCATGATGCAAATGTGAATGTAAGTAATGCAGATGAATATGATAATGCAAATGTAAATTGTGCTAACAGGTGTTGTGTGCAGGATGTGATGCAGTTGTGATATCTATATGTATGTATGAAATGCTTATATGTGGTAATGTAGGTGCAGCTACATAAAATGCAAATCTTTTTGGTGTGTCATTATACTCAGTCATGTGATAGCAAGCTACGCGGACTTGAGAAGGATGATGGAAGTCAATCAAGAAAGGGGGGATGAAAGACAAAAGATATGAAAGTGAAAGAGCTTCTTGTGCATTATCATCATTGAGCTTTATTATGGCAAGATAGGTTATGACAATCGAGGCATATGTTCGACCCAGAAAGTCATTGTACCTGTTTGCATGGAGATAAGATAGTTGCAAACAAGGAATGCCCTAATTCATACTAGACTCACAGTGTCCTCATATCCTTGGACAAGTCATAGCATTACTAAGAGACAATCCATAGACAGAAAATACAAATAGGTGACGATACCCCATCCCCGCCTTTCTAGTCAGAGACATCCTGGAGATAGAATCTCTAGTTAGAGACATCCTAGAAAAGCTAAAAGACATGTCACCAAAAGATAAAATCAAAAGAAAACCAAGACTCGACACCAACACCCACTGTAGTCCTCAAGTTTAGTGTCTCTTGTCACCTGTATAAGTCTTATTTGATTGTGGTCACAATGTTTACTTTCACAAAATGGATAGATAGCACTGAACCATAATGTTGTCTGAGTCTGTTGAAAGATTTGATTTGTTGAAGCCCATTGTTGCTGCTGCGTCTCATCTGAAACTGACTGAATCCATGAAACTGATACTTTATTGCGGAGAAGATGAAACTTTATTGCAGATTGTGCATGGATAGACTGAAGGAAGCCGGAAGAAACTGTACTCCTCAAAACATGTGATGTTCTCAGTTCCACACCCATCACTAGACGTAGGATTTGCCTTAGCCACATATAGGATCTGATTTATTATGGATAGAAAGGAGTGAAAAGGGAGGTTTATTATGAATGGCTAACCAATCTTGGGTAGATCAATAACAAGCCATGATGGGAATGGGTAAGTTTATTATGGATGAATTGGTCGTGAGTGTGTGCAAAGTGAAATGATGAAAGAGAATCCTGAAGGAGGGAGGAGCAATGTCTCTACGCATGGCGCTGGTGACCCAGTTTTCACCATGGTACTTGCCCAGGGCGCCACCAAAGTGGTTTTCACCGTTGGATGAAATTATTTCTCTTTACTTTTTTCGATTTTTCAATGTTTTTTGTGTCACAAGGCGCCTGTTTGCCAGGTTTTCACCAAGTAACGATTTTTTTTGTTTTATAAATATTTTTTTTGTATTTTTGAAATTTTTGATTTTTTTTTGTATTTTTGAATTTTTTGGATATTCCGAAGACCTATGTGTAGAACCTGCGAAGGTGCATGCTGTTGATAGGATCCTCCAAAGGTTCACCTTCTGTGGTTGAGAGTTGATATGCACCAGATCCATAGGTTGCTGTAATAATGTAGGGACCAAGCCAGTTTGGTTCGAACTTGCCCTTCTTCTCTCTGTCTTGTTGATTTTTGGGATTTTCTCTGAGAACCAAGTCACCTACCTCAAATGTGTGAGGCTTTACCTTGTGATTGTAGTTGCATTGTTCCTTGACTGAATGATGTGTAGCTTGATTGAATGTCTTCCTCGATGAAGGAACTGAGATAGAATTACTAGTGTGTGGACTACATAGGCCCATATGCGTGTCACCTGAAGAAGTTTGGGCATCCCTGATAACAAAGTCCTTCAAGGAAGCTCTATTAAAGGTCCATGATATATCACCAGAAGGGAAAGGATGTGTGGAACAAGTAGATGAGTGATGAAGGCTTATGATTGTGAAAAGAAGTGAAAGTAGGATGGCATGATGGAGACTTAGGATCAACAAGTGTGCTTTTTGACTTGAAATTGTAGAACTTTTGCCCCTAGTTATTTTGATATTAGGGGAGATCAACTCTTGTTCTTTTTGCTTCATAGGAGTTTTATCCTTGACCTTGATTTTTGCAGAGTCCAATAGTTTTTGATTTTGATTTGGACTAAAGGACTTTTCTTTAGTTTTGACTTTTAAATTTTTCTTTTCAAAGTGTGATTTTTGATCCCCAGTTAGTAAGGGCTTTTGTGATTCTTGTTGATCCAAGTCTGGAAGTGGAGTGGAAATGGAATGAGTGGATGAAATGGTAAGGCTATGTGAGCTCTCAAGAGGGTTGGCAATATGATCAATAGATTCTTTGTTGGAACCACTCTTAGGACTATTGATATCAAAAGTTGCTTGCACCACTAGAGGAGATTTGCATTCAAACTTAGTAGCCACAACACTAGGTGGTTCACACCCAATTCCTTGGCATTGCAAATTGTTTGTAGGATGTTCTTGTTGACTGAATACCTTAGGAGATAGTGGGAGTTGATCAACATGAAAAATATACTCACCACATCCCATGTCTTTAATCTTGATTTTTTTCTTTCAGCTCTGATTGTTCGGATGTAGAAGCTTTCAATGATTCTGGATCCACATATGCTGATGAAGGAATAGCTTCTCGATTGACTGGAATTATTATTTCTGATCTAGGTCATAGATTGTTGCAATATATGAATGGATTTGGGTCAGCTTTGACGGTAACTTCAACTCCATTGTGTGGAAACTTGATACATTGATGATATGTAGAAGGGACTGCGCTCATTTCATGAATCCAAGGACGTCCCAAGAGTATGTTGTATGTGAGATCTAGATCAAGGACTTGACAAACCACATCCTTTATAACTGGCCCAACTTTGAGGGGCAAGGTGACTGTGCCTTTGGATGAACGTTCTTCGTCATCATATGCCTTAATGGTGATTTGATTTGTAAAATTCACAGCTTTATCAGAATATCCCAATTGTGTGATAGTGCTTAATGTGCAAATGTTTAGACCTGCTCCTCCATCTATCAGGACTCTTTTTATTCAATGCTTGTGTATGAAGGCTTCAATGTGTAATGGTGCATTATGTGGCTGACTTACAGATGCGTCATCGGCTTCTGTGAAAGTAAGGGAGTGTGGAACGGAAAGGTATCCCACCATGGCTTGAAACTGGTCCACATTCAGATCAGTAGGAACAACAGTATCTCTCAAGATTTTGTCAAGAATAGCTTTATGTGCGGGAGATATGCGTAATAGCTCAAGGATTGAAATGAGCGCGGGTGTCTTCCCTAACTATTCTACAAGGTCATACTTAGGTTTGGTTGATGAAGAAGCAGTGTTTTTAGTTGGAGCACCTTGCAAAGTTATTTTACCTCGGCGGGTTGTAACATGACATTCAGAGGTAGGTTCGGAAGAAGATCCAACACCTTTTAGGACAATCTTGGGTCTCTGGGTAGAATTCTCAAATGTTTTGTCCTTGATGATAATGGTAGAGACATAATTGTCCATCGAGATGTGATTGATAGTTGAATCATAGTTATCGGATGCTCTGGTATAGTTGGTTTGGTCATCTGTGGCTTTAGCTTTTCCCTTGTCATGTTTTGGGAAAGGTTCTGTAGCGTCCTAAAATTGTGACACTTGCAATTTCGACTGCATTTGGGTCTTCACGATGGCGATGCAACGTTGAACCTGAATGGAGACCCCGAAACTTGTTTATAACACCAAAAACTGCATTTTTTCTGCACCTTGGCCTGATCCCTCCTTGCACCCTGCTGTCCCGGGAGGTGGGACCATGGCGCCCAGCGCCCTGGTCCCTGGCCCTATTTTGGGCCCGGTCTCTTTTGGGGCATCCGGTCTTTAAGTTTGCAAATTGGAAAATAATGTTTCCTGGTTGGCCTAAGGTCAGGAAAATCAGTCTATCAGCCCTAATTGACAAGTATATAAACTACATTTCCCCTCCCATTTGAGGAGGTAGGCAAGAGGAAAACATATGCGAGCAAGACACGGAAGCGATATTCAAACATTCAAGCATTCAAGCATTCAAGCATTCAAGCATTCCTTCAAGCAATTGAGCATTCTAAGTCTCCATTCAAGGCTAGGTGTTGCATTCAAGACAAGGATTCAACCATTGAAGAGGAGATCACATACAACATACAACATACTACATACATTACACCTTCGCATGTAAGAATACAAACATTCTTACAACAAGGTATCAGTACTTGTTTACATTACAAACATTTACATTTACAACATTCTCATTTCTTGGTTAATTCCAAAACTGGGGTTTGACCTAAAGGCAAACCCCTCATCCCTAACCCCCAAATCGTCCTCTCTTTTCTGTGTGTAGGTTGCAGGTACGCGGCTGTAATTGAAGATCTGGAATCCTTGTGCAGAGACGAACAGATCCCCCTTCGTTTCGCGGATTTTTTGGAGGACCGTGTGCACGCCAGGCGCCATCCTCCCATCAACTTTCACTCAAATTTGCAGAACAACACCGTCTCGACATTTTACTACTAATTCCAGGTCCGCAGCTTCATCCCATATCCCTATCTCTGTTTATAAGTGAATCCTTCCTACTTTACATGCATTCCTAGTTCAATCTTTCTATCTACATTCTTTACAAAAGAGGGTATCCTTGATGTCTTAACCCTTGAAACTCATATAGAATCCAATCTTGCATTGCGTGGGATTGGATCTTGTGGGTTTCAACCCCTCTTTTGAATGTAAAGTCTCCCCTAAGTGAAAACCATCAACCCTAGTGACTCTCCCTTCTCTCTCCTTGGGGTTGGGGAGGGGAGAACAACTAGGGTTCGATTTTTCCACTTTACAGGTTCCTTAAACATCTCATGTTCTTGATTGGAGGAATGTCCCTCAATCTCAATATCACCTCTATCAATGAGATCTTGTATGATGTTCTTCAATCGATGACAATTTCCTGTCTTATGACCCTTGCTCTTATGAAATTCACAATACTCATCATCGTTCCACCAATTTGGTTTAACCTTTGGTTCATATGGAGGAAAATCTGGAACTGTGATTACCTTGTTTGCCACTAGCTTCTTGAAAACTGACTCAAGTGGTTCTCCCAATGGGGTGTACTTCCTTCATGATCTGGAAGTTGTTTGAGTATTCACTTGATTGTTTGTAGAACTTGATCCAGAAAAAATGAATTTGGGTCGCACTGTGTTGGCATCAACAACACCATCATTGACTGTGTTCTTGTTTTTATTCCAAAATCTTGGCTTGTCTTTTCCTTTAAAGTCATCTTTGTTTTCCTTGAATATCTTAATGACTCCTTGTTCAATTAGGACCTTTTCTATCGCTAAGCCTTTTTCAATGACGTCCTTGAAGGTGGACAAACAAGCTTTCCTTAAGTCATAACCAATCTCTTTGTTAACATTTTGGGTGAACATTTCTACCATTTGTTTTTGTGGAATTTCACAAGAGCATCTGCTGGCTAGATTTCTCCATCTTTGTAAAAATGATGCAAAAGACTCTCCCTCTTTTTGCTTAGTATTGCACAAAGTAGTGACTGATATGTCTGTCTCTATGTTGTAGGAGAAATGTTGGATAAATGCCTCTACTAAGTCACCCCATGACTTAATACTAGGTGGAAGTTGGGAGAACCATTCCATAGCTTGAACACCTAGGCTTTGTGGGAATAATCTCATCAAATATGTCTCTTCTGCTGCTACCTCAATGCAAGCTGTGAAAAACTGTCTTATGTGTGCCTTAGGATCCCCTTTTCCTCTATACTTATCAAATTTAGGAGTCACAAAGTGTGTAGGAAAAGGAGGCATTGGAATGCTCTTGTCAAATGGATAAGGACATATGTCTCTCATTGTGTATGTTGGCTTTGGTGTATTTATGTCCTCCATTTTCTTTTGTAAGTCCCTGATTTGTTGCTCCAAATTGCTCTTAGGTGGAGATCGACTTCTTGGACCATACCCCATGCTTGAGGCACCAATTGGAGGAGGAGCATGTTGCATATATGGATGATATTGATCATACACATGTTCATATGGAGGAGGTCTGTAGTAATGCTGTGTATGTGGACCACTTGGTATAGATTCATGTTGAGGAACACCATATCTATTTTGTGCATGTATACCATATTCTATAGGCATGTCATGTTCTATTGTGTTGCCCCCAAATTTGACATGAGGTTTCCTTGTGTCCAAATTTTGAGCATGCCTTTGAATATCCAATTGCTTTGGTGGTTGTTCCTTAGCATTGGTATGTGATTGAGCATATTTGTCTGCATAAGACTTCCATAATGGTCTACGAAAGTGAGTATCATATGCTTGACCATATGTATGTGGGACCTCTAGTTTTTGAAGAAAAGCTGATGGTGATTCAGGTACCATGTGTGGTCTTCTATTTCCTCCACTATTAGGTCTCCTTTGATCCATATTGGGGTGAGGTTGTTGCAAAGGTCAATTTTCCATTATTTGAGACATGTCAAAATCATGAGGTATCTTGGCTCCACTTTGTGCCATCATTTGTAAGAAGTATTGTCTATCCCTCCTCATTATTTCCTTAACCAATCGATTGAAATGGGGATTCATAATGGATTCTTCCACATCTGCTGAATGTACTGAAAAGTTGTCCACATTGTCATTTTGTTTAGGATTGTTGTTTGTAGTGTCCATGTTCTCAACATTTGGAATGTTTCTATAGGCATCCATGTCAGGTAATGTGTTATGATCAGTATTGAAAAAGACATCATTGTCATACTCATAAGAACTCATGTTTGTGGACTCTTGAGCCTCTTTAGTTTCTCTCCTAGACTTTTGAAGATGGGTTTCAACCATGAACTAGGTATTGACCAAGATGTGAGAGACTAGATGAAAAATGGAAAGAGTATGGAAGACCAAGAGTTGGATGGAATGTAAATGAATCTGAGGTGTACTTGCAATGTCCAAAGTGTAAGACCAAGTATGTATGTAGTAGAGTAGGTGTGACTTCCAAAGAGAGGATAGTTTCTCTTGATGAGGTAAGTTGACCTTGACTCTAAGTAAGACCAAATGAGACCCAAAGGTAAGAAACCTTGATGAGGGACCACTTAGCAAAGTGTTGTTGTATGTAGTGTGTTGACAAAGTATGATGAGGACAAGCAAGTGACCTTGTGACTCAAGTTTAGACAAATGTGAATGTAATGAGAGATGTAAAGCAATGATTGACTTTGTGAGACCCAAGGACAGGTTGAATGCTAGATGAAAACCTGGAGAAATAACCTAAGAAGCTCAAGAATTCTGAAACTGATTGCTCTTGTTTGCTGGACTGTAAAATTTTTCCAATTTGTAAAGTTGTTGGTTGTGACCAAATCTGAATGTTTGACTGTTTTTTGTGACAAGAGGACACAATGTTGATGAGGACTCAATGTTTGCAAGTGTTTAGACTCAAAATGACTCTAAGAAAAGTGTGTTGTTTGATGTAAAAATATTTTGCATACACTTGAAGACACAAAAGACACAATGTTTTGCTGTTTGGTCTTGAATGTTTTGAATGTTTAAAATAAGTCAAGCACAATTCTTATGGCTGGCCAAGACAATAGTTGTTAATCCCACATGGGGTTTTACCCCCGAGGCTACGCTATTCAGAGCGGATACTTAGATGCTTGACCTCACTGGCTCCACCCTCGGCACTCACTTCTCGGGTCAGCCAAGCATTAGTCCCCACGAAAACTCCCCGTGGTGAACTTTGTATCTCTACTAAGAACCCTATGTGTGTGGGCCGCTACCAGAGGTCCGACCTCCTGCCCCAACAACTAGAAGGATTTGGGCTTCTAAAACAAAAAGGTGCTAGTAAGGGCATCCGCTCATGTGGCCATACATGTGGCACTTTCAGCTCTTTAAATATAGAAGGCTCCCAGTCGGTAGGGGTTACGCCCTACAAATGATCAAATAAATTTGATCAAACGGGTTTATGGGGAGACATAGTGTCGGTATGAACTAATCAGCACATGTTATCCATAGTTTTCACCATGAATACATTTGTTTATAGTGGTTTGGAAGAGGTGGGGTTTCCTCGCTACCACTTGGGTTGTTCTCTTCTCACTAGTAGTCCTAATGACCACACGGGAAGACAGGCCCTCTAAAGATTAAACAAAAAAAGCCTATTGCTCAAGACACAAAAGACAATGATTCAATTTTAGTGCACCAATTGAAGTGTTTGCTAGTCTATGAAAACAAGGCACACAATAAAAATCCAAAAACCCTTGCCAAGGACCTGCAACAAAGATTTATTAGTAGTTTGGATTGTTTGAAATAATCACCTCTTCCTGCAAGCACACAAGTTAGGTAAATTTTAGATCCAAAAGACTTTGTGAAATAGGGGCCTTCAACAATGCGTTTTGTTGACCAATTCAAAGATCTGATTCATCATAAAAAAAGACCACCTGTAAAATTTCAAGAGATTTCTAGAAATGTAAGAAAATCCAAAAAATTTGCTAATTTGCTCCAAAAATTAATTTTTTATGAAAAATCATAAACAATTCATATAAAATGCAAAATCGATCCAAAAAATCTGAAGTTTTTACTAGAGAGTCTTGATAGTCTTCCAAACCTGCACAAAAAATTTTCTACAACAAATCCAAGCAGTTTGTGAGATATGAGTAAAATAATGCAAAACCCTAATTTTCAAAGATCTAATTTTTGAGGAATGATTTTGTATCAAATTTAAAATAACAAAGAACAGATCCTATGTATAATTATGAGAGATTTCCAAAAATGTAAGAAAATCCAAAAAATTCGCTAATTTTCTCTCAAAATTAATTTTTTATGAAAAATCATAAAAAATTCATATAAAATGCAAAATCTATCCAAAAACTTTGAAATTTTTATTGAATATTTCTGATACTTTTCTTGGCTTGCAAAAAAAATTTGATATCAAAAGTCGAAGCGGTTTGTGAGATCTGATCAAAATAAGGAAAAACCCTAATTTTTAAAGATCCAATTTTTAGGGAAATATTTTGCATCAAAATTAAAATCACAAAGAATAGATCCTATGTATAATTATGAGAGATTTCCAAAAATGTAAGAAAATCCAAAAAATTCTCTCATTTTCTGTCAAAATTAATTTTTTGTGAAAAATCATAAAAAATTCATAGAAAATGAAAATTTGCTCCAAAAATTCTGAATTTTTGCTTGAGAGCTCCTGATACTTTCTTCAAACTGCAAAAAAAAGTTGGTGCAAAATTTTCAAACCATTTGTGAGATATGATCGAATCTCTCCAAGATCTTGATTTTGTGTCCAAAACCTTAGCTGCACAAGGTTATTCTCCAAATTGTTTTACAAAATAGCAATATAGGGTTAGAAAAATCTGCAAAAAACACAGATCTAAGAAAAATCCACGTCCTACAGGGCGTGCCAAAATGTATATGGTGAAAATGGATGACAATAATAACAATATTGAAAGGCTAAATGAATTCAACCACAAAACCCTAGCCTAACAATCAACAAAGATCCACCATAACATATGAAGATTACCTAAGACAATGCAAATCACATGAAATCACAAAGATTATACCATCACATGTCCAATAGGGTTTTGATCTCCATTCTTCCTATCTCCATTGATCTTGCTTGATATATTTACTCTCAAATTTTATATGCACAAGAGCTCAACAAAGAACGGAATGTGGTTGCAAGTAGGATCGTAGTGTAGTCAATTGCATAAAAGATGATTAGCATGAATGATTAAAATGATTGATTAGGATGAATGATTAGCTTTGATAATGAAGGAAACATCTCCTTATATAGAAGACACTATATGAAATGGAGGGATAAGATTGAGAGGTGTAAAAGGAGGTCGGCTATGATTAGAGGGTAGGTAAAAGAAATAATAAAATAATGAAAGGGGTAGGTAGTGTATGAATTAAGAGATGAATGACATGTGTCATAGGTAGAAAAGGTTAATGAATTAATTAAATAAATAAAAATTTATTTAATTAATAGAAGAAGTAGGATCAATTAAATAAATAAGAATATTTATTTAATTTAGGAAAAGGATAATTTAAATAAATAAATGTATTTATTTAAATGAGAAATAAGGCTAGAAGAGGATAAATGAATTAATTAAATAAATAAGAATTTATTTAATTAATAGAAGAATTAGGCTTAGATAATTAAATAAATAAAATATTTATTTAATTAGACTGGACAATTTTAGGTGACTACACATTCATTTATGATTCGTGAGTTCTTATTATTTTTCATGGTTGGAATATAATATAAGCTGATAAAAATAATAATATTGACTTCTATTTTATTAAAATTTGTAAAAAATATTATTATTATTTGATCAGTAATACTTGTATTCTATTAATATTATATCAAAAGAGAATTACAATGTTATAATTTCGTATTGAAACCAGTCTCTATGAAAATGTAAAAATACAGAGCCGAACAAAAAACCCTACCCATCCAACCCGACAACCTTCAATAACAAATTGTAACTTGACACCAATCGACTAAATTTTGAACCAATAGAGTCCATCGTACGCATACATCAAAATACCTCGGCACATTGACACTAAACGAATTTAACCTCAGTGAGACAGAGCACCAAATTCACAGACTACCAAACCTCGCAATACAAAATTTAATGATATACATTTCCCATGCATTTACATTCTACAAACCAAACCCTAACCACCCTTTATAGAATATACAGACTCAAACCAAATCCGTTACAAGATTTAAAAAAAAATTCAACCAAGTGTCTGTCATATCCAAACTTCATTTCATATGAAGAAAAAGGAACCCAAAAGACAAATTTTTTCCCAAACAAACCAGTGAAAACAAAAATCATTGGGGGCTATCTTGCAAATCCTTTAACACCGGTCACCCACATACACTCCTCGCACATTGCACTTATTCTCTTCTTCCACACCGTCTCCTCCTTCACCATTCTCCATTATCGTCACCCGCATTACCCATTAGTACCACCATTCCACCACCCTTTGCTTCCCTAAGTCGAAGGATATTATTTAATCCCATGCAATTATAGCCTCATCTCAATGCTCATCCCTGTTGAAACCCGTCGTCCAACACATGAAAGGAACAAGTTCATGTAGCTCCGCCATCTTCGGATCCTAAAATCCCTCACTGACATCAAACCTCACACTTGGAATAGCCCACTCAAGTACCAAATCCAGTCCCATAATCCATTCATCATCAAGAATCAATCTCACCACCCACAAAACATTGTTTGCGGAGTCACCCAGTTCAAGACCCCATGCAACCACCATTGTAACCACATCCATGTTTGAGCGAAACTCGTGTTTCACTCCCAAAAAAACCTCCCCAAGCAAACTCTCCATCAAATGGATGAATTCATCATCCTTGATTTTGAAGAGTCGCTTCATTCTTAGTGGTGAAACTAAACCAAAAAAAGCAGCTTGTGGTCTGTCTGTGTATAAAGGAAAATTTGCCTCCATATTATCTCTACCACCTCAAATTGTAGCAAATGGGTTTGAAAATGACATGAGTAGCTCAGGATGCCAATATAATGCCACTCGCACAAGCGACGTCCCATCAAGGTATAATTTCCCTTATAGTTTCATTAATGGCATATTCATGAAAACAAGAGCTACCTCAAAAATCATCAAGGGGAATGATCAACAAATATTTTGTGCGCACTTCCCCAACCCTTAAAAAACCAACCGCCTACTTCGCCAAGGTGTCAGCAATGTCATTTGCCGATCACTGAACATGACCCACACGATAATGCCATACCGACTCCATCTCACTTCAGATTGTAGAGATCATCTTGCTTAAGTGCCACACCTGACACACTCCCGTAATTATTTTATTAATCATGATTAGAGAATCACCTTCCATTTGAATCTTGGAAACCACAAACCCAATGCGCGATGGTCCCAGATTACCTTTCGAAGCTCCATCAAAGTTTATTTTTATCCAGCCCTCCTCTGGCTTACTCCACTCTTCCTTAATCTGTTTATCAACACTATTCACCCGACGATGCCCATTCGCGGGCCAAATATATAAAAAATATTAATTATATGATTTTTCTATATTTCAAAATGTTATTAAGTAAAAAAGAAATAAAAATCATTAATATTTGAATAGTTATTCTATTTTACTTTTACAAAATTACCATCACATTAATTAGCATTTTTACTTTTCATGACAATTTTTAAAATTATTTATGATGAATAAAGTATTTTCATATTAAAAAAATGAATTGCTTTTTATAAAATTATTATTTTTGCTAGTTTTGCATATGGGTGAGATTTTTATTACTTTTTAAATATTATTTATAGTGGGTAATTTCTTATTGTTTTTAACGACTTAAGTTATTCGAATCTATTAATACAAATGTTTCATATAATTAATCATAATTGTACAAAAATATTAGTATAATAATCAAATAATTTAAAACATTCAGAGTATTGGTGTAATGCTAATGGAAACTCTCAAAAAAAAATTGAACCATGTTCCAATCTCCTTGATCATGATAATGGGTTACATTTGAAAATGGTCAAGGTTTAAATTAAAGGAACGTGACTCTAACTCCCACCCAAATTTGTTGAAGGTTAAACACACAGTTCATGAAACATGTCCCCTAAGTTGCCCGAAGATATAATGTTATTAAGTGAAAAGGAAACAACAATATTTATTAATTAAACAATTACTCTATTTTACTTTTAAAAAAATACTATCACATTAATTAGCATTTTTACTATTTAATCTCAAATTTTTAAACTTTTGTTAATTTTTTATGATGAATAAAGTAATTTCGTATTAAAACAACAATTTATAAAATTATTAATTTTGCTATTTTTGCTTATCAATAAGATTTTTATGAAACATGTATTAAGTTATCTTATAAGGGCTAGGATAAAGGGGTAAGAAATTTTGACTTCGAATCTAATGTCTTGGATATCAAGGGGTCATTTTCATGCTCCTTGGGATTGATCTAGATAAATCTTGCATCCCTCAAAAATTATTCAAAAGGATCAAGCATTGATTTTGAGTTGGAGAATGACTATCTAAGAATTAATGTGAATACAGATGAAATAAAGATGAATATTTATGGGATTGTGTGTCATGTCTCACACAAGAGTATGCAAATTGTCAACATGTTACTATACTAAGTTGGTTGCATCAATGAAGGATTAAAAAAATAACAGAAATAGTATAGGCGTGCTTACTTAACCATTAAATTTCCCCTCCTCTTTGATGTATGTATGAATCTTGTTGAGAAACTAGGTAAACAACACAATACAAATGTTTAATTTTTAGAAATAAAATCTATTATTTAACTTGCATGTGATAAATTGTGAAATAGACATACAAGAGTAGCAATCAACAAAAAAAAACCATAGACTATACTAGATATGTAGAGAAATCATTTCAATGAAAAAAATCCACCACTAACCAAATTCCAACCTTGTATTATTCTCAATAGAATTAATGCATTAATATAATCAACTTATCCCTTCAACATTACAACATTATAGTAGCATAATAGTACTTCAACCTACAAGATCAAGATAATACCTCTCTTCCATGATTTCACTATACAAAAAATACAAACTAACAAACACAAGCAATATCCAAAACAAGTTGTTGAAACCATTGGCCCAAAATAGACACCCAAATCTAGGCAAAATACCCACATGACTAGAAATAACATCCACAACACATGCTAATAGATCGAACCATCCATACCTCTAAGGTATCAATAATATTAGTAAACTCATACTAGCAATATGTCAACCCATAAAGAATAATCAAGATCCCTATATCAACCTATCAATGAAGAACATACGTACCTAGGAACTCCCATTGCAAGGTACTGTCAAATGTGAGAATAAGATCAAGGCATATCAAGTCTACCAATCAAAGCTCATATCAAGGTGTGATAAGTAATCAACATAATGTAGTGCCAAGAACAAAATAATGTTCCACATATGCAACCCAAAGAGCTGCATAATCTTTCACAATATGTCACCATCCTCCCAAATCATATCATGTAAGAAACCATAGAATGAAGAGATAAAACCTATAAACTATAACCTATCCTTCTACCAACATATCAAACAAAAACATTGAGTCGAGTATGATCTCCTTACAATCCCAAATAAAAAAGCCATATCAACACCCAAACCCATTCAATATCTTAGATTGAACAAACATATGCAACATGTGCAATGCCATCATGGTTGTAAGCCTCTCAAACCAAAGAAATCAAACTCAAAATATCTTTTCCTAATAAAGAAATTATCCCAATAAAACATCTTCTAAGATCCTCATAATGACATCATAATATCAACTGATATGCACAAGTAGATAACCTTGCTCAACACCTCTCAAAATGAATCCTCTAGAACTACCATTCATCTATCAATAGCTCAAGATCCATATGTATGGAATATAAAGCATAAAATATATACACTTGAAATGAACAATGGATAATGCCTCTCAAGTGATAAACTGTTTAGTAGACCAAGAGTGGGGAATGAGAATGTTCCTCCTGTATAACGAATTCATCATGACTTGCTCCAAGAAAAATCTCCTTTCAAGCCTATTCTTATTGGTGTAATTAAATTATTTTATTTATCTCCTAGGATATAATTACACTTTTTTTTAATTATTGGTAAGTGTTATCCAAAGGGAGATAGCTCCCATACATCATAGACTCGAAAATAGCTTAGTGAAAGACACAATGATAGACACAAAAGCCCATAAAGACAGACATAATGGCAGATATAACTTCCTGCAAATGACAGACACAAATGACCGACACAATAAACCATTTAACTAGTCAGGTATGGAGAATAACAACTAGGTGTTATGCAACCTCAATTACTTTGACCCTAGCAGCATCCGAGAGTCAATTGTCGCTTGACTCCAGAATTATATGAAAGGGGGAAGGTGATGACTCCAACTCGATATACCTCCCAGGCATTTTTAATGAAGATTTTCCTCCCCTCCTTCTCAGCCTTTGCCTACTCAACCTCTTTATCCTTTGTCGGAGTCCTCATCCGAGTCTGAGGAGATGTAGTGGGCGTGATTAAAATAAATGCCAAGAACACTCACCCACTTGTCAATTTCCAGATCTAAAATAGCATTCACAATGGCTTGTCCATAAACCGATTAGACAAACCCATCGATCTTATGTATGCAAACCTCCTTGGAATCTAGAATGTCCACCATCGGGCAGATTACGGCCTCGTATACAAAGCCATCACACCAATGGCATCCGCCACCTAAAATGGTGTTTACCATTCTCCACACAACATCCCATCATCTTTCGTCAGTATGGAACAGATGCCTGCATTGCACTTGAAAGGACTCATCCCTACATAAACAACTTAGCCCAAAATGATGCACCATTTTGGATTCTATAATGAGCCTCAAGTTCGCATATCCCCTCATTCCTCTTGATGCCATTTATACAGAAGAGCATCCTTGTCATACAAGATTTTTTTTGGGAAGGAAGTGACATATCTTCCCATACTTTCCAATTAGTAGTCCTATTCTACCCGTTGGAGATTTTTTGGGATTCCCCTGATCTTCCTCGATCTCAATTCTCTTTCTTTGATCATCTTGTTTGTGGTCATCAGTTTCATCATGCCTCATTTTCTATTTTTGAAAATGGTATGTTGTGATTTTGAGGTACTTGGCCCGCAATTTTATTACTTATGAGCCTCGTGAATCTAGCGACCATCGTTTGTTTATTCCAATCCAGCTTTAACCTACACATGTCCTGCTTTTTTGACTCATGACTTCTGTATCACTCCTTATTATTTTGATAAAATCATCCCACTATACAAACTCTCAAGCCTCTCTCAAGAGCCGTGAATTCAGCCTCATTAGTACTTGCAATACCTAAATATCTGTAGTTACCAACAACCATATTGCCTCTGTAGTCTCTGATCATGCATCCATAGCCTACCTCACCCGGGTTCCCTTTGGCCGCGCCATCAAAATTCATCTTGTAGTATCCTGATTCTGGAGTAGTCCATTTGGCATTCTTCTTTCTATTCTATTTTAGATTGATGATTATGCTGGGGGGAATCAATGGGCCCCATTTTTTTGTACTTCTTTGTCCCAGCATGTAATGTATTTGATTCTCCTGTTGTATGCCTTAGTGTTGGCCAATTCTGAAATACTTGATTTAATCTTTTCAATTACTCTTCCCATATTGAGTTCTTTCCCTTCAAATATTCTTCTATTACCCTCCTTCCAAATTTTCCACACAACCGTAGATGGAGTAATTGTCCATAGTGATCCCTGATGCACATGAAACCTCAAACAAGATTCAAATGCTAGTGAGTTAGTTTCCAACGAAAACAAAAATAAATGAAACAAAATCCTTCATATACATATCAAGAAATATAAAAAAGTATGCAAAGAAAGCAAGATAAAAGAAGAGAAGAAAGAGTAGTCTCCCTAAGATGCTCCCATGATGCCTTTGTTTCTTCTCCCTTGTCTCTCTCCTCCCCAAGATCCAAATGAGTGTATGTAGCTCTCAGCTTTAGCACTAAACCATTGATGCCAATGGAGATTCAAAATGGTTGAATGAACTAAACTTACTATTGCTATGCAAATGCCTACAACAAGATTAATATGAAAAATCTTAAGTGTATGTGTCTATGCAAGTATAGCAACAATGCTTAAGATGATTCCCTTTTGCTTGAGGGTGAGGGCTCCTTTTATAGGGAAAAATGCTGATTGAATGGCCAAGATGGAGTGAGCTTGTGGAGGGCTAGGATTCTCTGATTCATGATCCATGTGATGGTTTTCAACCCAATACCACAATGACAAGTGTCAACATGAGATGGCTTGAGAGGAGAGGTAAAGAACATTTAATGCTTAAGAAGACATGAGGTTAACCTCATGTAGGTTATGTTATTGGATAAAGCTTTTATCCAAGGGTAAGGTTATTATCCAATGTGTAAAATCTTGTGCAAAGTTTACCCATGGTTAAGCCTTGACCAAAGGGTCAAGATCCATGTGGGTTGGAGTGTTGGAGAAGGGAAGCATTTATCACTTTGTAAGAGTCTTAATGGGTAAAATAATGGGTTGAGGGTTAATCTTGGATTAGGATTGTGCAAATGTTTAGGAGAGAGATTAGGATAAATTAGAAGGGGTTAGAAAAGTCTAGAAGGGGTTTAGAGAAATCTAGAAGAATCTAGAAAGAGGTGGGTGTGGGTAAATAGGTTTTTATTTAAATAAAAATCTATTTAAATGTGCAACTTGCATTTGTAGGATAAGGCAAGTGGATGAGTTATTTTTAAATAAATATTGATTTATTTAAAAAGGGGATTTGATTTTTAAATAAATGTTGAATTTATTTAAATAGGAAGAAGGGGAGTGAATTAAGTAAATTAGATTTATTTAATAACTTGGACTATTGTTAGTAATTAAATCAATTGATTAAATTTATGTAATCATAATAGTAGATTAGGCTAAGGTGAATTATTTAAATGTCAATTTAATTAATAGAGGAATATTTAGTCGTAAATAAATATTTAATATTCATTTAATTAATAGACAAATTTATGTGTCTACATTTGCCCCTCTTTGAGACGGTGTGGTTTATCGCACTGTTTCAAAGAACAACATATAGGCATGAGAGAAATGCCCCAACGATGCTAGTTTTATGGTATGGTATGCTCCCTCGACAGATGGGCTGAAAAATTTGGAATAATCGAGTGATCTCTTGGAAAAATTGGGCGATCTCTCGAAAAATAGAAAGAAATTAGGGGATGATAAATGAGAGGAATTTGGAGTAAATGGCGAAAGAATGTATGAAAATGGGGTCAAAATGAAGAAATTGCAAGCCTCAAAAGTTCCCAGGGTCCACGATGGTCAACGAGGTGAAGCGAGGGTAGGGTTGGGTAGGGTATATTTAGGATAGAAGGGGTAAAATGGTCTTCATTTGCACACTCTCCTATAGCAATCCAGAGCTCCTAACAGTGACATTTGTATCGGATAAGTTGAGAAAAAATGGTGTTCCCACTCCCAGATCATTGATTCAAATGGATCTAGAGGCACCAACGGCCAACCGACTACGGACCCTCGGTATGTCGAATTCTAACCTTTGCCTTTAGAGCTCATTTATTGCACTTAATAGCTAGGGGAAAAATTTGAACAACAAAGGCACTAAAAAGCTATTTTAGCACTTTTGTCATTCAAAATAGCGTTGTTGTACCATATTGGCACGTTTGTGTACTAGTTGTAGCTCGTTTGTCAATATAGTGCTAGTGTCAGGGAGTTTTAGTGCTAATGTTTTCAATGTTTTGGCCCTATTGTCGTGGTCATTGAAATGTGATTGATATAGCACTATTGTCACACAATGTAGTGCATGTGTTACAATGTAGCGCTTTTGTAGGGTGAAAGTAGCGCTATTGGATTGTTTAGTGTTGTCATGTTATTGGCATAGTGCTTTTGGTTTTGTTTTGCACTTTTGTCAAGTTTTTAGTGCTTTTTTGTCTGAGTATAGGATAGTCACTATCAATACCCTAATTTCATGGTCAAGTTGATAGTTGATCATTGATGTCAATGTTGCCATTGCATGCATGTTTGTGACTTGTGTGAGACTCAGTGTACCTGTTGAGACTAGGCAATATGATGTAAATGCCTATTGTTAGTCTAGGTGTTTATGAGTCAAGTTACCTGATGAGACTTAGATACTTGGAAAAGCATCAAACAAATTTTAGGTAATAGTCGTGTTTTTGCATAGCAAGGAGATTGACATTGTTGTTCGATTGTGTTTGTAGGAGGATCACCTAGGTGTTCTGCAAATGCGAGAGAGGCATCCGACCACACAATGTTTGCATGACCAGTTGACGGACCTCGATATTAACTGTATATGTGCTATAGGTCTATTTGATATGATGCATCTACCCGTGATTCGTACGAATCACCGATTATTGACTGCCCTGGATGAGCGATGGCACAATGAGACATGATCATTCCACTTGGCGATGGGAGAAATGTCAATTACACTGGAGGACGTATGGAGGATATTTCACATTCTGATCACACAGTGAGTTGGTTACCTATGACATGGCAATGGGCGAGGCAGAGATTAGATGGGGGAGGTGGAGGAGGTGGAGATGGGGGTGGAGGAGGTGGTGGTATGGGTTTGAGGAGAGGTAGGGATAGGCATCCTTTGCGACTGGGATAGGGACTTGTGATACAGGGACCAGCAGTAGCAACAACAAGAGAGAGATAGAGAGAGGAGAGGGAGGAGCAGGTCGAGATATGGGTAGCAGTGGGGATGTTGGTGGGGGAGATGCAGGGATAGGTGACGGTGGGGGTGATGCTATGGAGGTGGGCCAGGGAGCCATAGGTGGAGATGGGTGATAGGGAGACCTACGAGAGGTCATGATAGTGTGGCTAAAAACTCACTTGATGGCCTCTGAGGATCGTATCAGGGATTTGGAGGCAGAGTTAGAGGACAAAGATGCAGAGATTGTTGCGAGGGATGTCCAACTTTTTGCACGAGGGGGGGGGGGAGAGATGACCATAATGCTCCGAGAGAGAGATGATGTGATAGATAGAGTGAGGTAGCTACAAGACAAGGTCTAAGCACTGGAGGGAGTACAGGGACAAGGTGCTACATATGAGGTGATGAGGGAGATGCATTGGGTAGGAGTAGAGATTGACTACTGGCAGGGTCTTTATGAGAAGGTAGTGCCCAGCAGTTAGCGAGAAATGAGTGACTCGTAGATGCGGCGAGCAAGATCAGAGTGATCTCAAAGGGGTCAGAGTAGTGGGGGTGTGATAGGTCCTCCTCGGTGGGATGGTCAGGGTTGTGGTGGGGTCACGACATCTGGTGCAAGTGGTATTTGAGGTGTCCTTTGCATCGTGACATTTATTACTATAATAATAATTGGATGGCTCTTAGTAGCCAATATTATTGACATCATTATATTTTGATAGATGTGTAATTTATTTTGGTGAGATATATGATGAGATCTCAGTTTTGGCGGCGATGATATGATATGCATTTATGTGATGATGTGATTGTTTTATGCATGATGATGACATGATTTGATAAGATGATACTAACATGTGGATGCAAGTTATATTTGATGTATGCGATGATGTTGATTATATCTATATGTATGATGTTGATATGATGATATTGACATGTGGATGCAGGTTATTTTTGATATATGCGATGATGCTTATGTGTTGGTGATGATAGTGTGATTTATGATAATCCTTATTCGAAGGTATGCTATGTAAATGAAATGAATATGTATGTTTTATGCAGAATGTAGATGTTGATGATGTGATGAATGATGTATACTTATTGATGATGTAAAATAGAAATATAAAATGATGTGGTGATGTTCCTATAAATAGATAATACTGATGTGATGGTGAAAGGAAATGATGATATGAACTAGATTATGTGAATTTTGAAATGTACAAAATGAATCTAATGAATGCACCTAATGAATGTAGAGATAGAATATACTAAAATGATTGTACCTAATGAATCTTACATGAATGCAAATGTATATAAAATGAATGTACTTAAAGTGGATGTAAGTAACTAATGTAACTGAAAAATGTGCTTTAAATGAGATGAAGATGAATGTACTAAATGAATTAAATGAATGTGCTTAAAATGAATTAAATGGGATGCACCTAATGAATTCTCTTTAAATGAATTAAAATGAATGCACCTAATGAATGCACTTAAGGACTTAAATGAATGCACTTAATGAATGCTCTTTAAATGATTTGAGATGAATGCACCTAATGAATGCATTTAATGAATTAAAAGGAATCCACCTAATGAATGTACTGATAAAATGTACTAAAATGAATGAAATAAAGGATAATGCAAAATGAATTGACCTAAATGGGTTGAAAATGCCACTATTTACAAATGCTTCATATCCTACATGAGGCATAAATGCCAATGTGTCAGAAAATGCAAAGATGACATGGAGATGTGAGATGATGTATCATAATACTCCGCCATGATGTTTGTGCAAGGTAAGCCTTTGATAGCGAACTTTTTCATTGCATCCCAAATTAATTGCATGCTTGACAAAAGATGTGTACAATGTATGAAGGAATAAATGAATGGGTGATATGCAATGGAATGCAATATATACAGATGAGATGGAATGGTGATCCATGGCTTATTTATTGTGCTTTGTGTCCTCATTGAGCATGGTAGTACCAATCTTGGCCGAGGTATCAGACCAAGTTTGAATGTTGCACCTATAAACAAACATCACAAATAAGGAAAGTAACCCTCCATTTTGGTTCATATGCAGGTTGTCGAGGTATACCCTGTAGTCAGTAAGCCAACAGGGATCCATGACTGCTTATTTTGTATAGGATTTTGTAGCTTAGTGAACTTCCCACGTAGACACCATTAGTACATACTCCAGAACTTCATTGGACAAATACAAAGACAAAAAACAAAGAAAAAGATATCTGGAACCATCCTGGCCACTCTAATCACTTGTGGATATCCTGGAGTGACATAGGAACCAAATATATAAATCCATAATTTGACCAAATGCCTATCAACTTAAACAACATATTCTTGTCAAAGATATATTCTACCATGTCTTGTTTGTTTGAAGGAAGGATGCATCCTTGTTTAAGACATTTTGTGTATGTTGTGCTCAAAATGTTTGTCTATGTGTTGATCTGATAGGTGGTCATCGTTAAGTAGTTCAAAATGTCATTTCTCATCTGACTGGATAGTTATGTACAAAGAAAATTTTTTATTGCAATGTTTTTTATTGATTTTTGATGTTTTTCTCTCGTTTTGTGGATTTTTTGAATGTTTTGGATATTTTTGTGTTTTTTTGAGATTTTATGAATAGTTTTGGATTATTTTAGGATGTTTTTCAAATGAGTAACTCAGTGAATCATAAGCATGGAGAATCCACTCCCATCATTAGGTTAAGAACATTGCCCCCAATTAGGTATGGGTGTGAAAACGTGACGCATGACCTATGAGGGAATAACCCTGATTGTAGATCAATACCAAGTCATGGTATAAATGATGTATGCATGGATGCAATAGATATGATTGCAACAAGTCTGAAAGACAATGGAGCTAAAACCTTTACCAATGGCGCTTGTTTTCCAGGTTTTCACCACCGTACTTATCCAAGGCGCCACCAAAGTGGTTCTCACCATTTGGACGAATGATTTTTCTTTACTATTTTCTTGATTTTTTCATTTTTTTGTACTTTTTTTTTGGTTTTTTTAAAGGACTTTTTTTGAATGTTTTTGGTATTTTCTGATATTTGATGAGCCTAATGCTTTGGAAAACTTATGTATGACACTTTTTGAGATGCATACTATTGATTGGATCTGCCAATGGTTCTCCTTTTGAAGTTGCTAACTGATATGCTCTAGACTCGAAGACTGCAGTAATGACATGTGGACCCAGCCAATTGGATTCAAATTTGCCTCGGTGTTCTTGGTTTGGTTGATTGTGAGGATTTTCTTTGAGAACAAGATCTCCTACCTCAAATGCGCGAGGTTTTACCTTGTGATTGTAGCTTCTGCTCATGCGCTACTGATAGGCTTTGAGGTGATTATAGGTAGCTTGTTGCTTCTCATCAAGTAGTTCCAAGTCCTGAAGATGTGAGACCTGGTACTCTTCATCAGCAATCAAATTGTGCTAGGAAACCCATAGGGATGGTAATTCTACCTCAATAGGCAAGATGGCCTCAACTCCATATACAAGTGAATATGGCGTTGTGCCTGTAGGGGTTCAAATTCTAGTTTGATATGCCCATAGTGCAGGATTCAGACAAATGTGCCAATCACGACCGACATCATTGACTATCTTCTTGAGGATCCTCAATATGTTATTGTTGGAGGCTTCTTCTTGACCATTTCCTTGTGGGTAATATGGGGTGGAGAAACAGTGTTGGATATGAAACTTCGCACAAAGTTCACAAATATCTTGATTTTTGAAAGGATTCTTATTATCTGTGATGGTGGACATAGGTACACCATACCAACAAATGATGCAGTTTAAGATAAATGATGTGATCTTCTTGTTGGTGACTTGGGTGAGTGGAACAACTTCAATCCACTTGGTGAAGTATTCTGTGGCAGTAATGATGAAGTTGTGACCATTGGATGAAGATGGATGGATTTTACCCACAGGGTCAAGTCCCCACTAACAAAAGAGCCACGGTGTTGTGATGGGTTGCAATTCTTGTGTCGGTGCATGTATTAGATCTTTGTGAACTTGGCACTTCTTGCACTTCTTGATAAAATAGTAGGAATCTTTTTCCATGGAGGACCAATAGTATCTTGCCCTCATGATTTTTTTAGCTAATGAAGGGCCACTTGAATGAGCCCCACATATACCTTCATGTACTTATTCTAAAGTTGTGGTCACCTCACCTTGCTCTAAACATCAGAGGAGACTACCATCAAGACCTCGTCGGTATAGGGTTTCAACAATGATGGTGTATCAAGCGGATTGGTGTATGAAGGTTTTGCATTGGTTATTTGATTGGTTTGGTGGAAGGTTTTGATCACGTAGGTAAGCGTAAAAATAACCATACCATGGGGAATTAGGACCGATAAGTTAACATACCATCTTGGATTTTGAGACATCATAAGCGGGGATCCAAATCCGAGTTCAACTAAGAACTTGTGGCGTGTTGAATTTTGAGGAAGATCTAGGAGAGAGGCTATTGTAGCCATTACATATGCAACTCCATTATAATCTCGAGGAATCTGCTCAAAAGTGATAGTTGAGAATAATTCTTTGAAGATATTGACCATTTTTTTGTAAGGCATGAGCTTATCATCCTTAGTTTGGTATTCATCATTGACATGTCGAATAACCAGTTGTGAATCACCATAGACTTGTAGCTCCTTTAAGTTCCACTATACGGTCATTCAGAGTCTTGTGATCAAGGCTTCATATTCGGCTATGTTGTTTGTACATGGGAATGTGAGCCGATATGATTTTGGAATGGTGTCACCTTGAGATGTGATAAAAAGAATACCAGCTCCTGAACCATGCCTAGTGTATGAGCCATCAAAATATAACTTTCATTGTTGTGCTAGCATGACTGTGAAGATTTCCTCATCTGGAAAATTTGAGATGAGAGGATGTTCCCCTATGAGTGGTGCTTTGGCCAACTGATCCGCAATGAATTTCCCTTTGATTTCTTTTCGGTCCACATATTCTATGTCAAATTCATTGAGAAGCATAACCCACTTTTCCAAATGGCTTGTTAGCATTACTTTACTGAGTAGGTACTTGAGTGGATGAATTTTCTCAGTGAGTTGTATCTTGTGTGTCAGAATGTAGTGTCTTAGTTTAGTTGCTGCTAAAATCACTGCTAGATAGGCTCGTTCAATGAAAGTTGTGCTAGTAGGACTCCTAAGGCCGTAGCTGTAGCTGATATATATAATAATAATGGGTTGTCTAGAGATGGTGGTGTTAGTAATGGTGGCATCATTAGGTAGTCCTTTAACTATTGGAATGCTTGCTGACAATTCTCTTCCCATTTAAAACAAACATTCTTCTGAAGCAGATGTGTGAAGGGATGACATTTGTCGACCAATTGTGCGATGAAGTGATAGATTGACTGTAGGCTCCCTTGTAATGTTCTCAACTGACTAATGTTCCTAGGAGGTGGCATCTCCATGATTGCTTTTACATCGGTGGGATCAACCTCAATTCCTTTATTTGAGATAATGTATCCTAGGAGCTTCTCGGAGGTTACTCCAAAGACACACTTCTTTGGATTTAGGGGTACATTATATTGCTTTAGTCTGTTGAAGATTTTGTCTAGCACGGTGAGGTGTCCCTCTCTTATTAATGATTTAGCTAGTAAATCATCCACATAGTCTTTCATTAGTGTATGCATCATGTCATGGAAGATAGTAGTCATTTCCTTTTGATATGTGGCACTGACATTCTTCAAATTGAATGGCATTACATTCCAATATTATGAACCCCATGGGCATGTAAAAGCTATTTTATGTTGATATTTTGGGGTGATCTTAATCTGGTTGTATCCTGAAAAGCCATCAGTGAGTGATAGCATTGCTGATGGTATGATGAATCAATAAGGATCCGCTCAACTACTGAGAGAGGGGGGGGGGTGAATCAGTATATAGAAAATTGACATAAACTTTTCACTAAACAAAAACAACCTCTCAAGACATACTCAGAACTGACAAATTGCAATATCACTGTCAAGTAAACCGATTGACTATCATAACAAAATAACAGTAAAACAACTCTGAAACTCTCAAAACCATTTAACCAAAACATCCAAATACTTTACTGACAAAAGTAAAATCTCATTTCAGATTGTTGTTGGTCATCATATCATAACTAAGTGAATTTAGCAGTTAAGCAAATTAACCATATCAAACATAACCACAAAAACATTCACCACTTGACACAATGATTTTGATGTGGAAAACCAAATGGGAAAAATCATGGTTGGGATGAATACCCACAAGTATTCTGAACTCTTCTGAAGTTTGCCCTATTAGGAGCCAAGCCTGTTAAAGCTTTACAATAAGTCCTATTAAGAATAGATCTTGTTGGCGACCACCCAGTTAAGGGATTGACTATAATGCCCTATTAGAAGCAATACCCTATTAGGAGGAACCTCGGTAGAGGATTTGAAATCCAAGCTAATGGATCACCTGGCTAGAGGATTTAGATAACACTAATCTTGTTAGAGCTTACCCAGTTAAGGGATTTGACTATTGTAATTGTTAGAGAACAATAGGGGTTTGCTGATCTATTTGAATAGCACTACAGTTTCTTGTTTAGATCCTTTTCATTCTCCTATCTGCCTTTACACATACTACAAATACACCATCTGGTTCGGAAACCAATTACTCTTACATTCAACCAAAATTGTCAACACTACATTAAAACAACTCATAAACCTTATAAAAAAAACAATAGGTTGGTAACACATCACAAACCTAATTATCTCATAGAGATTACAAACAAATCCGTTCAAGTATGACCATTGGATTACATAGTAATCACTGCACATCATTCAAGACAACCTCGATCTCTCCTTGATCACTGCTGCATCAAACTCTGTAACTCATCACTCGATTTCCATTACATGCAATGAACTTGCTCATTCCCAAGATAAAAACTGTTATCTCTACGCGCCAAAAACCATTTGAAACTCTTCTCATACAACATGCATACGTGGCATAATCATTACCGCTCATCATTTGATCATAAACCAAAACAATCGATTCACCAAACTTCATCGGTTATGATTTAGCATATCAACAGGCAGTGTTTACCGGTTGATCTCACTTCTTCTCTAGTAATATCGGTTTCCTTCACAAGCTCACTTACCGGTTGTAGTTCCCTTCACTAGCTCTTCTCACCGGTTACAAGACAACATTATTACAACATCATTACCGGTTATAATTGACATTAATGATAATATAGAAGTTCATCAATGCAATCTTCATGCAAATACCAACAATATCCCCTTTTGGCATTGATGGCAATACAAGTATCAATACCTTTGACTACTATGATTGTGAATAGGAATCCTGGTTTACATTTTACCATGTACTCTCCTTCAACTGAGTTTCCATGTCTTCAGCTGGTAACTAGCTATAGATATTCTCTCTATCAATGATATAGTTCTTCTCCACAATCATATAGTTCTTATCCCCAATCATATAGTTCTTCTCCCCCTTTGACAATAATGCCAAAGTGAAAGTAAAATGTGCAGTGTCATACTTCATTGTTCTGCAACATCAACCTGCAACTTGATGCTCCCCATGTGGAATAACTCCACTCTACACCAATCCTGCTTCAAGATTCTTCAATTAGCTCCAGGACTGATGTATTTCACATTATGCTCAATTGACCTCATGCAAGGGTGCTAACCTCTAAGATACTCAAAAGTAGTCTTAGGAATAGGTTTAGTAAAGATATCTGCTAACTGCTCCTTGGTAGATACATGCTCCAATAACACATCTTTACTCTGCACTTTTTCTCTCAAGAAATGATATTTCAGCTCAATATGCTTGGTTCTAGCATGCAAAACTTGGTTCTTTGATATATTTATTGCACTGGTGTTGTCACATAAAATTTTTACCAATTTTGTAATCTTCAACTTGAATCCTTCCAGAATGTGTTTCATCTAGATTTCCTGGGTACAATTCATATACGCTGCAACATACTCAGCTTCAGTAGTGGACTGCGATGTACAACTCTGCTTCTTGCTGCTCCATGAAATAAGTCTTCCTTCAAGAAAGAATGCACCACCAGTTGTGCTCTTACTATCATCAACATTACCTCCCCAGTCTGCATCCGTATAAACCTTCAGATCAAAGTTACCTGCATATGGATACCATAAACCATAGTCAATAGTACCTTTCAAATATCTGAATATCCTCTTGGTTGCTATCAAGTGTATCTCCTTTGGATTCTTCTGAAATCTTGCAACTAAACCAACTGCATGAGAAATATCTGGTCTATTGTGAACAACATAATTCAATTTCCCTATCATTGACCTGTACTCTTTTTCATCAACAGATGCGGCTTCATCCTCCTTAGAAAATTTACAACCTGTAACCATTGGTGTCACAACTGGTTTACAGTCACTCATTCCAAATGTCTTCAATACCTCTCACATATTTAGACTGTGTGATGAAAATACCACTATTAATTTGCTAAATTTTCAAACCTATGAAGAATTTTATCTCTCCCACTAGAGACATTTCAAATTCACTTTTAATTTAATTTCCAAAGTCCTCATTCATGTCATCATTGCCTCCAAATATGATATCATCCAAAAACACTTCACTAACCAGTATCTCATCTCCTTAAGATTTAAGATATATGTTGTTGTCTTCACTGGTTCTCTAAAAACCTATCTTCATTAGGTGTGAATGTAATCTTTCATATCATGCTCTCGGTGATTTCTTTAAACCATATAGAGCATTGTGCAGTTTACACATCATATATTTTGCATCAGTCAAAGCATAACCATCTGGCTGCTGAATGTATACTTCCTCTTCCAGTATTCCATTCAAAAATGTTGATTTCACATCCATATAATATACTTTGTGATGCAGAGGATGGAGGATCTAGTTGCAAACTTGTAAACTAAGTGGAATATGGACCCAAACCCCAACACTCCTATGGTGTTTCAAATGCTCAAAGTGCCTCAATAGGCTCAAAAATTGTCTTCACCTTAATTAGGTGTTTCCTCCACCTCCACACACATAAAAAAACTTCAACTAACATGTCTCCAAGGTTTTCAAACCCTCAACTCATCAACTGATACAAAAACCCAAATCTAGCCCTTCACTAGGCCTAGTCTCCTAGTAGCCCTGCCTGCACTATTTTATGCCTGTTTCATGAAATTTTCCCAAAACACCTACAAATGTTTTGACTATTTTAGATACCCATTATCAATCCCTATCAACATGCAAAGTTGTACCTATTCTTGTTTTGGAACAAAGCCTTTAAAAAACTACTGTCCTCATTCACCGTGAGGGCTAATTAGGCCTATTTTGTTAAGGAACTACCCTTCCATAAAATCTCTAATTATGATGCCAAAACAAGTATTTTTAAGGTATTAAGGTTAAGTTACATTCCTAAATACCCAAACTCCAAAACCCTCCTTAAATCACCCACAAACCAAGGGCTTGCTCAAAATCACTTCAAAACTCACTTCCAGAATCAAACAAAGGTTGATTCACCCAAAATTTAACATGTATTTACTGATTCCATCATAAAAGTATGACCTCCTTAAGGCTAATCCTCTGCTGCTACACCTATGGCATCAAAACCATGTGTTTTCAGTCATCTATCTCAGTGTACACCTGCAAACTCAAACTTCCTGTCACCAAACTGTTAAGATCACATATAATACATGTTAGACATGAATCCTTCCCATGAGAATTAGAAAAAACATTCACAGGATGAATCCAAACATCCTTAAAACCTCTCAAAACCAATGAAAAACCTCACTGCCTTTTCTGGGACAGTCAGCACTAAAATGGAAATAGTATTATTTCAAAACTTCAAAATGTCTCCAGCTTGCATGGAACAAACAAATAAACCCTCAAAGCATGGCCAACATGATATTATGACTTCCAAAGCAAAATAAGACAAACCATACACAGAAAATGCAGGAAATTAAAAGTTTCTTATTACTGTTCTAGATTTGCAAACTGTCCAACAGACTTTTCCAGCCTTCCCACAGACTTCTTCACGTACAATAATGTTTGCACAGACTTTATAGGCATCTAGACAACCACCATAACTGATCCAAATTAGTTAGAAGACACTAACAACGCCTAAAAGCATGATTTACACATTTACATACTAACCGTTGTAATTCAAATATTTGAAATTACAACTTATTGATTTTGTAATCTATGACACTTTTAATTTATCTAAATCATAATTTAACACTCCTAGAGATAATTAAACTAATCTAGAACCTCATCAAACCAAACTTGTTCTCATGGACACTATTGGCCCTTATTACAATAATTTTATGCATAGGAGCATCATACAAACACATCATTTTTAACATAAGAAACCATAATGGGCTTCAACACCTCCAAGTTGATCTTCCTTGATGTCATGATCTTTCCTTCACTCCTTGGTAACATGAAACAAGTTCTTGCCTTCTGGGATTCTCCTGCATCACTTTGAATCCCTTATATGCTGCAAATGCAAGTAGAGTCCTAACACCTTCCAATCTAGCAACTAGTGTAAAAGTCTCACCATAGTCTTCTCCTTCTTCTTGTGCATAACCTTTGCATACCAATATAGCTTTCTTTTAGACTACTACTCCATCTTCATTCAGTTTGTTCCTAAATATCCATTTAGTACCTATCACATTCTTATTCACCGGTCTAGGTACTGGGGTCCATGTATTGTTCTTCTCAATCTGGTCCATGACATGATCATTATCTTCAAGTTCTTCTTCTTCATTATCATCATCTTCTTTTGAATTTACCTATTCCGGTTGAACTGGTACAACAACATTCACTTCATCAGCTTCTAGCTTCACTAGTTGTGGATCCAAAATTAGAATTCAAGGTTCTTAGTTCTGGATCCAAAATTAGAATTCAAGGTTCTTCATCCTTTTTCTTCTCACTGGTTTCTCCTGAAACTTCACGATACTCATCCACTCGAACAACAACACTTTCAATGATTCTCCGTGTCTGGTTGTTGTAATATTTGTAGGCCTTACTCTTGGTGGAGTAACCAAGAAATATGCCTTCATCACTTTTAGTCTCAAACTTACTAACATACTCACCTCTCTTGATAAAACATTTATTGCCAAAAATCTTAAAATAACTGACATTAGGTGATCTACCATACCAGTATTCATAAGGAGTTTTATCCTTACCTCTCTTTACCAATATCAGGTTCATAGTGTAGACAATTTTGTTGACAACTTCTCTCCAGAAAGTTTTCACTACTCCTCCTTGTATAAGCATTGTTCTACCATCTTCGACAACTAACCGATTGTTCCTCTCTGCAATACCATTTTGTTGTGGTGTCCTTGGTGCAAGAAGGTGTCTATTTTTTCCATTGTCTTAACAATATCTAGTGAATTCCTCTAAAGTAAATTCACCACCTTGATGAGTCCTTAGACACTTTATCTTCTTACCACTTTCCTTTTGAGCTAAGACCCTGAATGCCTTGAAATTACTAAAGGATTTTGTTTTGTCCTTCAATAATGTGACCCACATCATTCTTGAGCAATCTTCAGTGAAGATCATAAAATATTTGTCACCTTGAATAATTTTAGTCCTTATTGGTCCACAAAGGTCTGTATGAACCAAATCTAAGAGATGTTCTGCTGAAAAAGATTTTCTCTTAAAAGTTGAGGATGTCATCTTTCCTAACTGACATTCCCTACACAAAGCATTCGCCGGATTGTCCAACTGAGGCAAACCTCTTACCGTCTTGGACTTACTGACCTTAGTAATGTTATCAAAATTTATATGGCAAAATCTCTGATGCCAAAGCCAAGTATCATCTACTTTAGCAATTAAACAGTTGTTGACTTTAGGATTCAGGTAAAACAAGTTACCTTTTGTCTGCTTGCTAGTTGCAATCAGTTCACCTTTTCTCCCATAGATTTTGCATTTTCCATCTTTGAATTCCAATGGATAACCTCTGTCATTGAGTTGAGCTACACTTAAAAGATTATGTTTTAATCCTTCAACCCAGTAGACATCATCTGCACTGCTCTTTCCATTAAGAGAAATGGTTTCCTTTCCTTTTACCATGCAGGGCGAGTCATTTCAAAATCTCACAACTCCTCCATCAAATTCCTTCAAAGTAAGAAATTTACTCCGGTCACCAGTCATGTGGTGTGAACAACCACTATCAATGATCCAATATTCAAAATTATCCATGTGAGAAACTAATGCTTTTTGATCGGATGTTTCCTCTTTAATGGAAACAAAGATAATGTCTTCATTAGCATCTCCCTCAGATTCCTCATTTGTGATACCACTATCAACTGCAATGAGACAATCTCTTTTGCCTTTTCCTTTGTACTTCTTGTACTTCTCACGCTTATTCTCATTGTCACCATTAGGACAGTTAGATGCAATGTGTTCAATCTTGTTGCATGCAAATTTTTTTAAAGGTAATTTACCTCTGTACTTATCAGTACCTCTGGGCAACCTCTTGGCCAACAATGCTTCAAGATCAATCAAATTGTCTTCATCATCAACTTCTCTGTTGGATCTAGATTCATAGCTGTGACTGACATCTCTACTTTTCCTCATAGAAGGGTTTGAAACTGAAGCTCTAAATGCAGATTCAAATTTTTGAACACTACCATCATAATCATTTAATTCAAATGCAGTAAGCTTACCAATGATGGAGTCTAGGGTTACCTTAGTTTTGCCAATAGACTTTAGCTCCTGAATGGCTGCAACTTAGATAACGTAGACCAATAGAAGGGTTCTCAACACCTTACTAACCATTGTGGCATCTTCCACTTTACCATCGACACTCTTCATCTCACCAACTATCTCTTTGATCCTCTGACCATACTATTGTATATTCTCACCTTCAGCCATCCGCATGTCATCAAATTTTCCTCTTAGACTCTCTTCTTTGGCAATTTTCACATGCTCATCACCACTATAGATTTCTTCAAGTTTCTTCCACACCTCATAAGCAGTCTCCAGACCATGGACATAAACATACTCTGAATCAGAAAAGGAACTAATAATGGCCTCCAATGCTTGATTGTTTTCTTGTTGCTCTTTCTTTTGATCATCAGACATAGTCCCACTAGGTACAACATAACGAGTACCAACATGTTCCTAGTATTGACTTCCTAGACTCTTGATATAAATTTTCATTCTATCACTCCATTTTCTGTAGTTTTTCCTGTTAAACTTTGGATATTCTTTCTTCATCATGTTCTACAAGATCTTTACCTCAAGCTGTTAGGCTTAGACCTTAGAGGACCTGAAATTCTCTAATACCAATTGATGGTATGATGAATCAATAAGGATCCAATCAACTACTGAGAGAGGGGGGGGGGGTGAATCAGTAGATAGAAAACTAACATAAACTTTTCAACAAACAAAAATAACCTCTCAAGACAAACTCGGAACCGATAAATTGTAATATCACTGTCAAGTAAACCGGTTGACTGTCATAATAGAATAACAGTAAAACAAATTTGAAACTCTCAAAACCATTTAACCAAAACATCCAAATACTTTACTGACAAAAGTAAAAGCTCATTTCAGATTATTGTCTGTCATCATATCATAACTAAGCGAATTTAGTAGTTAAGCAAATTAACCATATCAAACATAACCACAAAAACATTCACCACTTGACATAATGATTTTGACGTGGAAACCCAAATGGGAAAAACTACGGTGGGGATGAATACCCACAAGTATTTTGAACTCTTCTGAAGTTCAATCTGTTAGGATCCAAGCTTGTTAAAGCTTTACAATAAGTCCCGTTAAGAACAGATCCTGTTAGGGACTACCTGGTTAAGGGATTGACTATAATGGCCTATTAGAAGCAATACCCTATTAGGAGTAATCTCGGTAGAGGATTTTAAATCCAAGCTAATGGATCACCTATTTAGAGGATTTAGATAACACTAAGCTTGTTAGAGCTTACTCGGTTAAGGGATTTGACTATTGTAATTGTTAGAGAACAACAGGGGTTTGTTGATCTATTTGAATAGCACTACACTTGCTTATTCAAATCCTTTTCATGCTCCTATCTTCCTTTACACATACTGCAAATACACCATCTGGTTCGGCAACCAATCACTCTTACATTCAACCAAAATTGCCAACACTACAACAAAATAACTCATCGACCTTATAAACAAAACAATAGGTCGGTAACACATCACAAACCTAATTATCTCATAGAGATTACAAACAAATCAGTTCAAGTATGATCGTTGGATTACATAGTAATCATTGTATATCATTCAAGACAACCTCGACCGCTCCTTGATCACTGCTTCATCGAACTCTGTAACTCATCATGTGGTTTCCATTACATGCAATGAACTTTCTCATTCCCAAGATAAAAACTGTTATCTCTACGTGCCAAAAACTATTTGAAACTCTTCTCATACAACATGCATACGTGGCATAATCATTATCACTCATCATTTGATCATAAACCAATACAACCGATTCATGAAACTTCATCAGTTAGGGTTTAGCATATCAATAGGTAGGTTCTACTGGTTGATCTTACTTCTTCTCTAATAATACCGGTTTCCTTCACAAGCTCACTTACTGGTTTCTGTACCCTTCACTAGCTCTTCCCACTGGTTACAAGATAACATTATTACAACATCATTCCCAGTTATAATTGACATCAATGACAATATAGAAGTTCATCAATGCAATCTTCATGCAAATGCCAACAATTGCATGTTTTGTTGTGAGGTCCATGATCATATCAATGTTTGGAAGAGGGAAATCATCCTTAGGACATGCTTTGTTGAGATCTCTAAAATTTGTACAAATACGAATGCCCCCAGTTGGTTTTGCCACTGGTACAAGGTTGGAGATCCATTTTGCATAGTCAATGGGTCTTATGAAACCCACATTTAATAGCTTTTTGAGTTCTGCTTTTACTAATAGTGCTATCTGAGGATGCATCTTTTTGAGCTTTTGTTTTATTCGTTTGGCTCCTTCCGCTACTATCAAGTGATGCATTACTAGTTTTGGATCAAGGACTGACATGTCTACATAGGACCATGCAAAATTACTTTTTCGCTTGTGAAAGAATTCTATAAAATCAAGATTTTCTGTTGGAGCCAATGATTATGCTAGATGTAGTACGTGTGAATTTTCCAGTGCCCCTAGATTGACCTCCTTTGTTTCTTCAATAAGAATAGACACTTTCTCCTGATTAGTGCTGAAGTGGAGAATGTCAAACCGTCCATCTTCTGGTGCCTCAGAGAGGTTTTCACCTTTGGATGCGCCCTTTGTTTTTACTCTTTTGGTCTCCATAAGTGCCATAGTGTGGTTTTCACTTGAGGATCATGTTTTGATTGTTATATTTTTGTGACTGAAAGGTTTGGGTTTCTCTCCAAAGTAAGCTGCATTGTTAAGTTCAACAACATACCCAGATTTGTGATCCCTGCTTGGTATGTCATCCCTTAATTTAAGAAATTCTATGATCACGTCATCATTTTGGAAGGTGTCAAGGTATGGGGGATCTTGCTGGTCCCAATCAATGAGTTTGAGGTGAATAATTGGCATGGATTCATCGATCAGGTTAAGTTCATAGGATGCATTGTTTAGGGTAAGTATGGAGGAATTAAGGTCATCATCAGTACTATCCTCTTATTAATCGGGTTCGAGAGGTGACCTATATATTCATGAAGTATCTTCAAGATCAGAATCCCAAAAGTGTTTAATCCATGCTTCTCCTTCAATGCTTTTATCTACCAGAGGACCAGGGGAATCTTCTCCAGATTTATGTGAAGCTAAAGAACCCCATTCATACTCATGTGAATCTGTCTCAAAATCACTTGGTAGAACTCTATTGCTGTATGTGATAGGGATGCCGACAGATATGAAAGGTTTGTCGACAATTGTTGCAAGGGTTTTATCTGACAAGGTTGTTGATGCTGCTTGGGTGTCTGAAGTGGACAAGAGTTTTATCTCGGGAGTGACAGTTTGGGGGGCAACATAACTCTTGCTTACTTGTTGTATGTAGAGACTATAATTGAGATGTGCTTTCATGACTGGAATATTTGGATCTTGTAGGTTGATTTGCAATGGACACTATTTTTATTTTGGAAGGGATGAACTTGGAAGTGGTATGCTTTTGTTTGCTTGGAATCCTGAGCTTAGAAGAGCTTCCTGAACCAGGGTTGAATCCGAGTCCAGTTGTATCCCGTGGTTGTAACAACAGTTGCAATAGTTATTGTACACCTTGTTTATAAGATCCCAATGTACTATGGCCATCATAGCCCATCTTTTAACTTAGGGTTAAACCTTTACTATACCTCTTTGTAGGGATCATGGCTTGTTGTCTAGTTGTATCAGAAGGGTTTTTGTAGAGCTATCCTGCCAAATATTCATTAATAGTTTCCTGTTCTTGTGATCTGCCTGGGATGAATCCATCAAGTGTAGTAGTTTTAGGTGGAACAAGTGGCCCAAGTGAATGTTGTGGTTTGTCATGAGTCCTAGGTGAGAGGGGTAGTTGGCCAACATAGAAAAGTTGACTAATATTATACTCACATGGGCCTTCATCCTTTACTTTCATTTTTAGCTTTTCCTGTTTGGGTGTAGGGATTGGTGGATTGGTGAGGTTTATTGGGTGTATGTAAGATTATGAGGTAGTGGCTTCTCTATTGCTAGGGACTATGATATCAAGTTGATGCCTTATATTGTTGCAAAAAGTGAATGGGTTGGCATCACTAAAGATAGGAATTTCTACCCCATTATGTGGAAACTTGATGCATTGATGGTAAGTGGATAGTACTGCTTGCATGGATTGAATCCATGTTCTACCTAATAGGATATTGTATGGAAGAGGGAGGTCTAGGACTTGGCAAACCACATTCTTTACCATAGGTCCTACCCTGATGGGTAGGTAACACACCCTTTAGAGGAGAATTCTGCATCATTAGAGCCCTTGATTGTGATCCACTTTTTGGCATCTACTGCATTTTCTGCATATCCCCATGTTGTGATTAACTGTAAGGTGCAAATTTTAAGGCCATCTCCATTGTCAATCAAGACTCGCTTGATTTTGTGTTTATGTATGAATCCCTCAATGTGAAGAGGAGCATTATGCGGTTGTTGAAAGGATGCATCATCATTCTCTGCAAAAGTGAGACATGGTGATGATTTGAGACTACCAACCATGGCTTGAAATTGATCTGTATTGAGGTCGAGTGGAATTGACGCTTCTTGGAGAGCTTGGTCTAAGATGGTTTTATATGAGGGTGATAAGCGCAAAATCTCTAGTATGGAGATAAGTGTCGACATCTTATCTAATTGGTCTACAAGGTTACAATGTTTGGGCACGTATGTATCTCTTGATGGTGCTCCTTGTATAGTAATCTTACTACGACGAGTAACAACGTTGCATGCAAGATCTTTACCTTTGATTGTAATGGTTGCAACTTGTTCATTGGAATCATACATGTTATTGACAGTATAGGTATATGGTGCATGGGTATAGTTTGTCATGTTATCTTAATTCTTACCTTGATGGGAGGGACCTCTTTTCTCATATGATGGGAGTAGATTTTTGAACATGGTATGATCTATATTGGAAGTTTTTTATTGTGACCATCCACTTCTATGTCACGTCGATCAATGAGGTCTTGAATGATATCTTTTAACCGACGACAACTGTTTGTTTTGTGTCCTTTGCCTTTATGAAATTCACAATACTCATTATCTCTCCACCATGAAGGTTTAATCTGTGGTTCATAGTTTGATGTTTTAGGTAATGTGATAAGATCAAAAGAGATTAGTTGTTGTAAATCTTTTCAAGAGGTTCTCCCAAGGGTGTATAGGTGCGATTGGGTTTGTAGGTACCTATTTTTTAGATTCCTCTTGCTGTGTATTTGGGGTTTGATTTCCTTGATTGTTTTGGGGATTACATTGATTGGTAGGGGGTTGTTGTGATTATCTGCTTGCCTTGCAATTTTGACTATGGGTTGGGCAATTTTGATAGTTCGTGCATCCATAACACCATCATAACAAGGTTTTTGTTCTTGGTCAAAAACTTTAGTTTGTCACTGTTGTAGGTTGGTCATGGGCCCTCCTTGTTGTCATTGTATATCTTGTTAAGTCCCCTTTTTAGAAGGGATTTCTCGATTTTAAGTGCTTGGGCTATTACGTCTTTGAAAGTGTCTGAACATTTGATGTCTAAGTAGAATTCCATTTCCTCATTTAAGTTTGAAATAAAAATTTCAATTAATTGTTCTTCAAGAATTGGGAAGGAATGTCTACTAGAAAGGTGTCTCCATCTTTGTAATAATGTCAAGAATAACTCGCCATTCTTTTGTTTTGTATTGCATAGATCAACCATGGAGACATCTTATTCTATGTTATGCGCATGATGAGTGATAAATTTTTGTACCAGGTCCTTAAAGGTCTTGATCCTGTCGAGTAAGTGTGAGAACCATAGCATAGCTAAGCCTCCCAAACTTTGGGGAAAAAGGCACATTAAATATGTGTCCTCATATGCAACCTCTAAGCAGGTGGAGTAAAATTATCACACATTATCTCTTGGATCTCCTTTTCCTTTGTATTTATCAAACTTTGGGGTTTTGAAGTTGCGTGGGAAAGGAGGCATGTATATGTTTCTATCAAATGGATAAGGACATCTTCGAGAGCATATTTCTTTTGTGATCTTCTTGAATGTACTTGTTTGGCGAGACTTGCATCTGTTGTCTCAACATATCCATTTCTGTAAGAGGGGGCGGGATGTTGTTGTGTTGATAGTTATCGTTGTAGTTGTGGGTATTGCTTGCCCTCATGTCATCTTGATTTTGTTCTTGTTGATGGATATGTTGAGATTTTTGTGGTATATCCCTAAGTTGTGATATGTCAAAGTCTGTGGGAAGTTTGTCTCCTTCTTGTGAAAGTTTTAGAAAATGGGCATCAACATTTCCCTTCAAAATTTCTTCAAAAAACCTGTTAAATTTGATGTTGCTAAGTGCGTCTTCTATTTGTTATTGTGTAGGGGTATTTGGGTCTCCTCTTCTTGAAAAAGGGTTAACGGTCTCTTCTTCTTCTTCCCATATTTTGTTTTGCCTCTGACTCTGAGACTTAGTTCTAGCCATGTTTGAAGTGCGCATTTGTGAAATTGAAAAAATGGGGGTTTGATTTCTTTCTTATGATTCCAAGTGTGGATGATGAAATTTTTATGGATGAGTGATCTTGTTTTCAAAAGGGTGGATATCAACAAAGTTCTTTTTGAAATTGTGTGCCTGGTTTCCAATAAATTGTGAGATGAGGTGTAGCAAGGCTTCAAAAGCATAAGCTACCTAGTTTTGAGAGGATGCACTCAAAAGCTAGTTTTAAGCTATCTAGATGCTTAGTAATGCCTCTTAGGATGATTGATCCTAGATGTAGAAACACATTACAATTTTTTGGTTGTTTATGTTTTAGAAATTTTTGAAAGAACTAAGGACAAAACCTCATTTTGAGAGTTGAATGGAATTTTGATGTTATGGAATTAGTGAGGTGACTTATGAATTTTGATGATTGATTTTGGAATGATGAAGATGAATTGGGGAAGATGTATGAAATGATATGAAATATGAGAAGATAATAAAGTAGATGTGAGGTTGGAAGTGAAATATGTTGTTAAAATGATTGGAATTTGATGAGTGAAGATGGAATATGTAAAGGATTTATGACTTATGAAAGATGGAGAAGGATGAAAGATATGTGAATAAAAAATATGTTTTGGAAATGATGTGTGAATAGGAAAGATGATTTAGAATGAAGACGTGGAAATGTTTTATGAGAAAGTGGAAAAAAAGGAGGAATTTAAGATATGACTTTATGAATTTGATGAAGTATGGGAGATCTGGGAATTTTAGAGATGTGAATTGGAAATATGAAATAATGTTTTGGAAATGAATTTGATTCATGGAAAATGGAAGAGGTTGGATTTGGAGATGTGATTTGGAAATGATTTATGAAAGATGGTGAATTTGAATATTTAATAGGTGATTGCGGGTTGTGGAATGTATGATGGATAAATGCGTTGATCATGATTATGATGATATGACAAATCTCATCTTTGAAAGAAAGCTTGGGATGCAAGTGGTTATAATTCAAAGTCATCAGTGAAACCGTGGCTAAAATTGTGATATCGATGGATGAAGGTGTGGCGTTTTAGCAACAATTTACGATATTTGTACAAGAAACTGCTTCTCTTTTGGATGTTCTTTATATTTTGCTTCTTTTTGGTTTTTTGATAAATTGATTTCTTGGCGTATTTGAGAGATTTCCAAACACGAAGCATTGATGGCTTTTTCAAGAATTTTGCTTTTTGGGATGTAACTTGTTTCAAATGGTAGATGATTTCTTTGACAAGAAGACACGACAAGCACACATAAACACTTCTTCTCTTTTAATGTATGTTTAGGATCTTTTCAAATCCGCTTAAGGATATTTTCAAATCCTCTTTTATTTTCACAGGTTTTGAACAAACAAAAGACAAATAAGATAGACTCTACTATGGTCAAAAAGGTCATTCCTAATATCAATAGCCCACACTTGATACTCCATCATCTCAAATAGCCATGTCACACCCTAAGGTGCGCCCATTTTTTTGCCTTTGTCTAGAATTTGAACCAAAGAGAATTGCTCCTCAATTGGATCATTTTCTTAGGAGATATATGGTGAGTGTCATGGGGGCAGATTCTTCCCCACCCTTACACTATGATATTACAAATGTTTACCTAACTAAATCGGCAAGGTTTATATTTCTAAAGTTTTTAATCAGGCTTTCATTCGGTATTTAGTGATAAACTCCCTCAGGAGGCTTCCCAACCTTTAGAACAAATGATTTATGTATCTCAAGGATACTGGGGGAAGGCTAATTGCTGAGAAAAACCATTGAATATGATTTTCATCATATCCACATTTTATTATAGTGGGTTGGAATACTTGGCATTAGTCATTCCCTACTTAGGTCGTTCCCCTCACACTGGCCTTATAGGCACCTTGGGAAGGCAAGACTTCTAAAGGTTTTATCTTAATTCTAAATTGAAAGAAAGCAAGTAATGGTGTGTTTGACTTTTTGATCACCCAATTAAGGGGAGAGCATATACCTATCACCTTCGATTCACATAATACACTCTTTCTTTTTAGCCAATATTGCAATTGTTGTCTAAATACTACTTTGGAGATGTTGCTCCAAAAGACATGGGGTTCTTTTTAACGAAGATAGCAATTTGTGAAAAGATAGAAAAACCTTGAAATTTTAAAAATGAAATCTTGGTCAACCCAAAATGAATCGCCAAAGTGAATAACAATGATCTTAAAAGTGCTTGAAGTAATATGAAAAATGATAGTTCTTTTTAAACTTCCCAAAAAGACAAGTGATTGTTCTTTTTAAGCTTCACAAAATTGAGAAGTTTGTTTTGTTCCAAAGAAATTATCAGGTTCCTTTTAGGTTTTTGAAAAATAGAAAGTGAGGTCTTGTTTTAAACACCAAAGAAATGATGAGGTTCTTTTTAGGTCCTTGCAAAATAAAAGTGGGTTCTTTTTTTAAAAATCCTTTTGTAAAAGTAAATTTTGAGAAAAGAATTCAAAATCTACTTTAACTCCTTGGAACCTACAACAAAATGTTAGACATGCAAAAACCTCTCAAAAAATTAGTCAATATGGTGGGATTTACAAGCCTAAAATATCATTTTTGTTACAATTTTGAGCTCTTTGTCGGATACAATAGTGCTAATATGATGAAAACAAAAGCGCTAATCAGAGAAACCAAAGCTCTATACTAGATCAAACACGCCATTATAGAACAATTGCGCTATAAAAGACAACAATAGCGCTAATTTACTGCAAAAGCGCTATAATGGACAACGAAGGCGCCAAAGTAAGACTAAAGCGCTACTTTGCAGATAAAAACCAGGCACAAAATCCGAAACAAAACTGCCAATCCACGTGACAAAGGCACTAAAGAGCTACCTGTGTGTGAAGAAAACCTACAAGTGTCTAATTTAAAAATATATATATTTAATTGTTAGAATGAAAATGGGACAAGAGCCCCATGGTGGGTGCCAAAATGATGCACATGAAAGGGGACACAAAACCTCAAACAAGATTCAAATGTTAGCGAGCTAGTTTCCAACCAAAACTAAAACAAACGAAATAAAATCCTTCACATACATATCAAGAAAGATTAAAAAGAATGCAAAGAAAGCAAGATAAAAGAAGAGAAGGAAGAGTAGACTCCCTAAGATGCCTTTGTTGCTTCTCCCTTGTCTCTCTCCTCCCCAAGATCCAAATGAGTGTATATGTAGCTCTCAACTTTAGCACTAAACCATGGATGCCAATGGAGATTCAAAATGGTTGAATGAACTAAACTTCGTATTGCTATGCAAATGCCTACAACAAGATTAATATGAAAAAGCTTAAGTGTATGTGTCTTTGCAAGTATAGTAACAATGCTTAAGATGCTTCCCTTTTGCTTAAGGGTGAGGGATCCTTTTATAGGGAAAAATGTTGATTGAATTATCAAGATCGAGTGAGCTTGTGGAGGGCTAGGATTCCCTGATCCATGATCCATGTGATTCTTTTCAACCCAATCCCATGATGACAAGTTTCAACATGAGATGGCTTGAGAGAAGAGGTAAAGAGCATTTAATGCTTGAGAAGACATGAGGGTAACCTCATGTAGGTTAGGTTATTGCATAAAGATTTTGTCCAAGGGTAAGGTTATTATCCAATGGGTAAACTCTTGTCAGTAATTTTACCCATGGTTAAGCCTTGACCAAGGGTCAAGACCCATGTGGGTTGGAGTGTTGGAGAAGGGAAGCATTTATCACTCTGTAAGAGTCTTAATGGGTTAGATGATGGGTTGAGGGTTAATCTTGGATTAGGATTGTGCAAATATTTAGAAGAGGGATTAGGCTAAATTATAAGGGGTTAGAAGAGTCTAGAAAGGGGTTTAGAGAAATCTAGAAGAATCTAGAAAGAGGTGGGTGTGGTTAAATATGTTTTTATTTAAATATTAATCTATTTAAATGTGCAACTTGCATTTGTAGGAGAATGCAAGTGGATGAGTTATTTTTAAATAAATATTGATTTATTTAAAAAGGGAATTTGATATGGGGATTTGATTTTTAAATAAATGATAAATTTATATAAATAGGAAGAAGGGGAGTGAATTAAATAAATTTGATTTATTTAATAACTTGGACTATAGTTAGTAATTAAATAAATTGATTAAATTTATTTAACCAAAATAGTACAATAGGCTAAGGTGAATTAATTAAATGTCAATTTAATTAATAGAGGAATATTTAGTCATTAAATAAATATTTAATATTCATTTAACTAATGGACAAATTTATGTGTCTACAATCCCCAAAGTGTTTTGTTCTTTATTGATAGCCATCTCCTTATAAATTTAAAAAAGTCATTGTTAGTTGTAGTGCTCCAGTCCATATTTGAGCGTACCCAATTCCAACAGTCCCTAGCAAAGGGGAAATCATAAAGTAGGTGGCAAGTGGTTTTCTTATAACTCTTGCAAAAGACGCATATGCTTGGCCCATGTATCCCATATGTTTTTAATCTTTCTCCAATCAGTATTTTGCCATGGATAGTAGTCCAAAAAAATGCCCCAACCCTGGGTGCTACCATTTTGTCCCAGCATAATGATGTTGGCCATTCACCTCTTTCTTGTTCCACCATTTGTAGCTGGTACCCCAACTTTACCTTATATTCCCCTAAATGAGCTGCACACCATATTATTTCATCCTCCTCTCTATTTAGTGTGATTCTCCTTTGCCTTAGAATTTCAGATATTCTCCTTAGATTATCCTCATTCATGCAACTTTCTTTGATCTCCTTCCATTCGAAGACTCCATTTCCCAATGGTTTCTCTTCTATGGAGTTAGTCACATTTTCACCATAAATTATCTCCATATCTTCAATCCAATCATGATCCTTGAAGCATTATTTTATGCCTTCATACCCATTCCACGAATCATGCTAAAATTTTGCTCTTCTCCCATTTCCAAATTTTGAAGTTAAATGATTGGTGATCACATGTCTTCAATCTTTCATGAATTTCCAAACTGCAGAGCCATTTTTGTTGGTGTTTATCATCAAGATTCTTGAAGGATCCTCATTATCCAGATATTTCTTTTGTATGATGCAACACCATAATTTACTCGGATTCCTGTACATCTTCCATACTAATTTGGCCCAGAGTGCAATGTTATGTAATTCTATTTTTCTTAGTCTAGCCCCCCCACTTTCCTTCAACCTGCACGCTATGTCCCAGTTCAATAGTGGGATCTTTTTTATTTCTTTAGCCCCTCCCCACAGGATTTTTTTGAGGAATCTCTCCAATGAAACTATTGCTCTGGTTGACACTTTGAAACACAACATTGCATATATTGACATAGAAGATAGGAAAGACATGATTAGCTGAATTCTGCCTGGGAGTGCAAGCCACTTGTTCTTCCATAACTCTATTTTCTAACTGCATTTTGTGAGAAAATCCTCCCATAGTTCTGGTCTGGAGGCTCCAGTGAACATGGGAACCCCAAGATATTTGGAGGGTAGTGTGCCAATCTTCCACCCAAGTTTTTGGGAAAACTTATTTTGCGTTATTTCTTTGTGTTAAAAAAGAAAATCTCCTTTTCCCCATCGTTAATCTTCTACCCAATAGCATTGGCATACATCTTTAGGGTATTTTCCATGACATTAGCATCTCATAGAGTTGTCTCTCCAAATAGTGTTGTGTCATCAACAAACTGGGAGTGGATCTAAGTATTCATGAATCACTAACCCTTTCTAGATTTTTAATTCCCTCATTTTGTGAATGTATCTGCTTAGTGCTTCTACCATTAGAATGAAAAGGGAGGGGGAAATAGGATACCCCTATCTCAAACCATTTTTACTACCAAAAAAACCAAAGAGAGAACCAGTTACAACCACAGAGAAATGTGCGGAACTTATGCATAGTTTGATCAGATGAATCCAATCCTTCTTGAATCTAATTTTTTCTAATACCATGAGAAGGAAGTCCCATTGCACTTTGTCGTATGCCTTTGATATATCTATCTTAACCACCATTGCCTTCTTTCATTCAGTGATAATTGAATGTAAGGATTCGACAGTGAGTATGACGTTGTCAACAATTTCTCTTCTAGGGGTGAAGCCATTATGTTCCTTAGAAATGACCTTTGTCAACAATAGTTTGAGTCTGTTTGTGAAAGCCTTGGTGATTATTTTGTAAATAGTGTTGTAGAGTGCAATTGGGCGGAACTCCCCCAAAGATTTTGCATCAACTTTCTTCAAAATGATGACCAAGACTATATTGTTCAATTCCTTCACAAATTTTCCTTTCTTACAGGCTTCTTCAATCACCTTCCAAATGTCTCCTTTCATAAAATTGCAACAAGTTTGATAGAATCTGAATGAAGACCAAATATAATAGTTCAGATTTCCTCTTCAGAGAAAGGGGCCATCAACATCATATTATTCTCAATGGTCATGAGTTGGGGTATTGCTTCCAATAATTCCTCACAGTTCCTTGTAGGTTCATTATCTGTTGAGTTAAGAATGTCGAAGAAGTAGTTAATTGGAGCCTGCCCTATGCTGCCTCTGTCTTGTATTCTTCTACCATCTTCACATACTATTTCACTTATTTGATTGAAGGCCATTCTTGTTTCGATAGAGGAGTGAAAATACTTAGTGTTCTTGTCCCCCTCTTTTATCCATAGTTCCCTATCCCTCCAATAGATTTCCTTTCTAGTGAGAATTTTACCTAATATCCACTTTAATTTTTTCTCTTCCATATAATCTTCTATGTTCATACCTTACTCAATGATTTTCTTGTTCAAAGCTTTTAATTCCCCTCCCACCCATTCCTTCTCTTCAAATATGTTTTTAAATACTTCTTTATTACAAACTTTTAATTTGTTTTTTATGTAACTAAGTTTCTAGAAAAACAAAAGCTAGGCATACCTTTAATGTGCTCACAGTCCATCCACCAACCTTCAATGATTTCCTTTAGAGATTTTTCTTGCCACCATATTTCCTGAAATTTGAAATATTCACCGCCCCACTGGATTTCAGATCCAATTTGAAGTAGTATAGGAAAATGGTTTGAGAGACAATACAAAAGAGTTCTTACTGTAATTGGTATCCCATCCATTATCCAACTTGAGCTAGCCAAATATCTATCCAAACACTCAACAATATTTGTGAAGCCTACTCTCCTATTTGTCTATTTGAACCACCCTTATGATGGCATGCAGTCAACCACCTCTATCTTTTGAACAAAGTATCTAAAATCCAACATGTCCCTGCTAATTATGCTTGAGCCTCCTTTCTTTTCTGAGAGGTCCATAATTGCATTGAAGTCCCCACCAATAATGAAATTTTTAGCACCACATTGCAAGATTTTCTAACTCAAATCCTCCCATAATTTAGGTTTTATGATGTTTGAGTGGGTCCATATATATATTCCATTATAGGTGTTATGCCCAGCATATCTATTTCCCCATTAGTCTCCTTGAGTCAAAATGTGGGCCCCCTTTTTTTTCTTTTTCCCTCGGAACTCCAGAGTCCTGGAGTCCCGAGGTCCTTTTTCTTTTTTACCTCGGAACCTTAGAGTCCTGGAGTCCTGAGGTCATCTTCACTACCTACTTCGGAACCCCAGAACCCCGGAGTTCCGGGGTGGGGTTTTCTTTTTCATTTTGTCGAGATCGGAATCCCGGGACTTGGGAGTCCCGAGGTTGTGTTTAACACCTTCGTACGGATGGGTTTGGGGAGCTATAAATAGAGATGATTGAATTTTAAAAGTTCATTTGTGAATCCACAGTTCCTCCTCCCGAGCTCCAAGTCACGAACTTCCCGACCTCCGAGCTTCCTTTGGCGTTTTCGGGCATTTCGATTCACCAGGTTGGTGAATTTTCTCGCCCTTGTTGTGATTTCTAAGTTAGTTTTCCTTTCCTTTCCTTATTATTTGCTTTTATTTCATTTTCACATTTTTTTTTCGTTCGTTTTTGTGCCCTAGTTTCTTTAGCCTGGTGGTTTCATTTCCACTACCCCGAAACTCTGGGGATCCGAATCACCCCATTCCATGAGCCCGGAACCCCGGAACCCCAGAGTTCTGCGTGGTTGTTGTGTAGACCTAACCTCAGAACCCCGGATCCCCAGAGTTTCGAGCCTTCTCCATTTGTGCCTAGCCTGGGACCGTGAAGTCCCAAAGCAAATTAAATTTTATGCCTAATTTTGGAGACTTAAGATTTGTGTTTTGCTTGCAGGTTCAAGTGGTTAGATGGAATCATCTGCCAGCAAAAGAGGCAAAGAAATTGATAGACTCCCAACCACCATGAAATACCATTATCAGAGACAGGTCCATGTCTCAAAGCTTGAGGATCAAATCAAATGGGTTACAGACACTGAAATCAACCACATAGAAATTGAAGATATCAGAGCTCGATTGAATAAACCTAGTCTGGAGGCCCTCCACCAAAGAATCAAGAGATCCGACCTAGTAAAGACTACTGTATTCCCATAGTCCTTGCAGGCACCAGAATTGATAATGACCATTCCTCCATTTTACAATCCAGAGACCAGAAAGTGCATAGATGCACAGGGAAAAATAGTTATAGACTTGTCCCTAGATATGCTTGGATTCATCTTTGGTATCCCCACCAGGGAAGAAGTATTTCTGCTAACCGAAGAAGAGGCCTTAAAGGCATGGACTGACAAAGTATCAGCTAGTAAGAGGCACATGAATGCCAACTGGCTAGAAGAAGAAAGAAAGACAGAGCTTGAGGCAACAGAGATCCTGAGGGCGGATTTCAAAGAACCTCAAAAGGACCTGATCATTATGCTCAACAGGGCCTTTGGCAAGTCGGACTGCAAGCATTTCCATCCCTGGATGTTCCAGTTCATGAGCACTATCTTAATAGGGAAACAATACTTTGATTGGCCACAGATCCTCTCTGATAATATCTGTAAGCAGATGAAAGAGGTGCAACATACCCAAAAGTTCTTCTTCACATCATATGTCATCTAGGTAGCTGCTAGAGCTAGAAAATTCCCAGGCCTACAAGTGGAAGGACAATTGGGATAGAAAGAAGGACAGAAGAAGATATGGTAATATTATTCCCAACTCACTTTAGCCAATGCTAATGTGCACTTCAAGAGAGTTAATGATGCTTTTGTTTTCCCAATAATCATCAAATTGACAGGGGATGCAGGATATCGGATTAGCCCGGAGGCTATGGCTATCATCCGAGAGTGGGCATGTTGGTTCATCCAAAACCTACGCTCCACGTACATCAGGGTTAGTGGATTCATAGGGAACCCAATGCTGCTGCCTCATTATTGCAATGATAGGGTGATTCTGCTAGAATATGTAAGGCATCTTGTAGGCCTCCAGTCACTGTTGTCATCGAAACATAAAACAAGAATTGATTTCTCAGTGTCTATTGGATACTTTGCCTGTTCCAAGATACAAGTGGCAAAGTTGGCAAAACGAGAGCTTCAGAATTTAAACTTGAAAGAATATGATCATGCTAGGGAATTTTATGATCCCTATAGGAAACTCAAACAAGCTATGCCTAAGGCATATGAGGGGCACAAGCCCAACTTGGAAGACTTTTGGGCCAACTTAAAAGACAGTTTTGAGATTAGGGAAAAGAACTACATTAGGTTATCTGTCCCACATGTATGACATTTTGGTATTGAGACTAACCTCCCTAAAGACCTGAGGGATGATGGAGAGTTACTTGATCCAATTTATAGAGAATCCGAGATAGATAAGAGGCCCGTCTCCCTAGTAAAGTGGTCTGCAAGAGAAGATACAAATATGGAGAAGGTCTCCCAAGTGGTCATCAATAGGACTAAATAATGGTTAAGCCAGACGGTAAGGCCAGGCATATCAAAGACAAAATAAAAGGAATCCACCTCAGGGGTACCTTAGTCAAGGGGCCATAAGGAGTACGCCTAAAAGACAAGGTCAGCCTCAAGGCAGAATATGTCCACCGACCCAAGTGAGGAAGACAAGCCTCAAGAAAGCACTGAGGACTTATTGAAGAAACTCCAAGAGAAGATGAGGGAGTCTGAACTGTTGAAGAAGGCTGCAGACCTAGGAGTGACTGATGGGCTGGGCGTGGTGCCACTCACCAAACTTCTCCCACCAAGGATGGCTATAGGCCACATCGAAGGAGAGGGTACCCAAGAACAAGAAGAGAACGTAGAAGCTACTAAGGAGATACCCACCCAACCACCTTCAACAGATAAAACAAGTGCTCCAGGCACCACTACTCCTACGCCACCATTAGTTAATATATCTGTAGGGCAGCCTGGACTGCAAGGCTTCACATCTACCACTGAAGGGGTGAAATTTAGAAATGTCGAGTCTGACTCTGATCAGGAAGAAGAGTATCTTGAGAAACAATGACCACTAGAAGGTGAAGGGGGTGAGGCAGAAGACATATTGAATGAAAGATTGATCCTAACTCCCCAAGATCAAGAGGACCTTCTTAAGGATATAGTAGTCAGGCAAGCAGAGACAAAGCCAGGTGATGAAGAAATGACATTCAACAAGGAGGTCAATGGAAAACTAGGAGAGTTGCACAAACAACAAAATATCCAGGCTAACCTAGCCCGACAGATTTCCTCACCCCAAGATTTTGGGCAAACAGGAGCAGAAGTAAGAGATGAAGAAGAGGAGCAGGCAGAGGTTCATGTCATAACTGCGGATATTATATCACATCATGGTGATAAAGATGAAGATATACCACAATGGCTGGAGTTTACCTTCGAGAAGAAAAATAGAAAAATAGAACTCTCAGAGGTCACTCTACAACAAGTAATCATTGAGGAACCTCCAAAGGCTAAAAAGCTGAAAAACCATCCATCACTTATCAAAAACAGATTCCGGTGAGGTGATTGCAGATGTGGCAGTTCCACATGAAGTTTAAGGACAGGTTTCTCCCAAGTATCAAATATCCCAGGTAAATTTGGGTAAGCCAACCAAGTGGGGAGAGCTAGATACCTTGGAGCTAGCCGCAAGTGTTGTTAGAGGGCGCGTTGAAAAGGAGCACACCTCAAATATGGAGCTTAAGGCGCAACTTGGGCAATATAAAAAACTCCTGATAGAAATGAGTAAACCTCTAGACTCTTGTAGAGCTGATGACCTACCTTCAACCTCCTCACTACTAGAGGGAGAAGTAAAGGCACTAGTGGAGGTGAGACGAGTGGCTGCTGCCGCCAAATCTTGGACCCAGGTAAATGCAGCCAAGATTAGGTTGTTCTTGCAAAATACAGTAGAAATATACCATAAGGCGGTATAGGCAGGTGGAGCTTTGGCAACCTGCTCCACACAATGGGAGCGAAAGGAGAGCACTTTCAATAAACAGTTCTGAGTTTTGAAAAGGATACTATGGCTAGGAGAAGAGGTGGTAGTAAAAGAAGACCTCTTAGGAGGTGATAGCTATGAAAACTTACAGTCCTATGTATACATTTTGGAGCTGAAGATAGAGATGTATCAGTAGTATATCAAGGATATGACTGACATTCGGGACCCTCTCCTCAGGGAAATTTTGTCATATGAAAATTTGTGATGAATATAGTGGGACCTTTTGGCCTCAAAATAGCTGATACGATAATAATGGACCAGCAACAAGTTCTGAATTAGTGGGATGCATATGAGGCACAACACCTAGGACCTACGACCTAGGTTGATGTCACCCTTATGGATAGATACACAACTGATTACTCAGTGTCAAGAGGTGGCAGACACGGTGAAGGAGTTAGAGGAACAAGGAGCACATGTGGATGAGGTTTTGAAGAAATATAAATTTAGAATTAAGCATGTAGCTAATTCTCCAGTCCAAGCAGTTGCATGTATAATTGAAAATTATAAAGATTTTACCAAGAAATAAAAGATAAGCACACAATTGCTAAAGATAGCAAAGCTTTTTTTCTTGTATTTTGAAAATGCTGCTCCTACTTGAGTTCCAATTTTGACAGAAATTCTGCATGATTACGAAAACGTGGCTCACTTAGCAGGGTCTTCATAGTGCTCATGCAGTCCCTATTTTGTAGTTATTAAGTGGAGTGTCAAGGCAGATACTTGCAAGTTAACTGCGACTCCTAGGATTAGTTCTTAATTTAGAATAAAGTTATTTCCTAGACAGTAGGGTGAAGAACTTCTATAAATTGAGAAGTTGAATTCATTTGTAGGGGTCCCAAATTGATGATTTGTGGCCTAGTTAGAGATTTTAGAGTATTTTGCATATTGTTAAGAAGTTTGAGTTATATTTTTTATACATTAATGGAGATTAATATGAAAAGCAACTTGTAGATTGCCTGATCTACATTTATATTCTACCAAATTGTTTTGTGTAATCTGGTAATGTCTATTATTTTGAGTTAGCAACATGGTTTAATCTTTTTGTCTATCACTTTATGAATCATATTGCGCACGTCAGTGGTGTATGAGAATTATTGGGATAGGCCATATCATTGATGATTTTATTTCCATAGATTTGTGAAATTGATAATTTTGCAGGTTTTCTGGAGGTCTGTTGTTGAATGCTAACTTGGAAAATATTTGATAATTGCTTGTGTATACACATAAAAATTGGCTATGAGCAATTAAATAAATATTTTATATTTATTTAATGATTATTCTTCTATTAAATAGTTAATTTGAAAAGATTAATTAATTTAATTCATTTTTCGTGTCTTTCTACTAATTAATATTTTATTAATTAATTCATTTACCCTATTCCTCTAGTTAATTAAATATCTAATATTTAATTATCTCCTCCAATCAATTAAATATCTAATATTTAATGGTTATTCTCCTATCCTATAGTCTCAAATATTAAATAATTCTCAAAATTATTTAATCCCTTTTCCAACTCACCCTCCATCTCTACTTCATCTTCCCTTTGCCAACTCATCAAACATGTGGCTAAGGAAATTAATATTTTTTAAATATTAATTCATCATTTATCTTCAACCATCAAAATTAATGAATATTGTGTACATACACATATTTCATAACCATTTCCTATATTCTCTCCAACACCCCCTACATCTTAGGAAGGACTTGAGTCTGCTTGTCCTTTCATGCCTAAATTTACTCTAACCATCCCTAGATTCTCTCAGTCAACAACTTAGTCATGGTGAGATGAGTGACACTTGTCTTCTCCTTCCCACTTTCTCTCAACCTTCACCCTTGCTCACAGCCATTTAAATTTGCAGATTTGATCAAGACCGTTGATCTGAGCCACATCATCTAATCCTCTCAAGGTCTATAAAATCAAGAGCTTTAGTTGAGAGAGAGAGAGTTAGTCTTCAAATCAATCGTATGCATCTGTGAGTTTTTGAAGCAAATATTAAATAGCAAATAATCATTTAGCAATTATCATGTAGCATCATAGCATAATCATTTTTAGCATAACCATGTAGTATTTCATATCATAATATCAGTTAACTACAAGCTATCAGTCCATTCTTCATATGCCATCTTGGAAGCTATCAGTGCATTGTCTGTGAGCACACCATCCACAACCAGGAACCATTGAGTTGAGATACAATGAGACATAAGCCATGAAGGTAATATTAGTATTTTATTTCATATGTACTTCATGTAGTTTCATTGGTTGAATTTGGATTTCCTGTATGTATTTCCATTTGTATTTTGTGAAACTAACTTATTATAGTTAACATTCTGAGGATGAAATTCAAGTCAACACAACTTGGATTGCAGGGAACTAATTGAGTAGTTCATTAAGTTGTCATATTGATCTTTATTGTTATTTTCTTGTTTCCCTTTATGCTTCACATTTTATTTCCCAGAGAATCTTAAACCATAAAAATACAAAAAGAGAGGAAGTGCAATTATCCATAACCAGCGAGATTTAGTTCTAACCAGCAGACCCCTTTATAGGTATAACCACATCAACCATTGGGCTATCCATCACCATCGAGACTTGACTAAAAAGACCTTGGAGTAGTGAGTTCTTCCAAACTCGTTACTTTTTAGGAGAGGTGGTGACTGTTTGCATAAACTACTTGACTGTTGGTGAGTGTGTCAAAACATGCATGGCCAAAACTAATCCCCTCGTAGGTGAACTGCATATGGTACTTCCAAGAGATGGATTGATGCCCTTTACCCAACCTAACCTCAACAACGAGCAAGATGACATTCTTACTCAACTATACGACTTTGCTTGAAACAATACAAGAAATTACAACCATTGGTTACAAGTACGACAAGTCTTAAACAACGAGACACAAAAGGCTATACGTATAGAAGCAGAGGCACAAAGACAACTCAATCCTCAATTGAATCCATGAGAAAATCCACAACCACCTCCTCAACTAGAAAATTAAGGTACTAAGCTGGATCGTATATCATCTTTCTCTCCCGAGAGATTCCACCGAGTCCGTAGGAGTGGTTCTTCACCATCTGACTTAGTTGAATTAGGGTCTGCCACTAGGAGGAAGAAGAACAAAGTTAAGAAACAACCCTCAACATCCTCACCAGTGCAGTCATCCATACCCAATGTAGGAGATCAACTGATCCCTAGTCCTCAGCCTATCGCTGCACCTTTTGTGACTCAACGTCCACCGTCACTACCTTTGATGGCCTACTTCAACCAAGACACCACACCACTAGGAACCATACCAGGGGGTATACATGACCTACCTAGAAACTCAGACAAATTTTGCAGCAAATTCTACTACTTAGGGGGACGAATGACTGATGAACATATTGAAGCATTCAAAGATGCAGTTGTTTGTAATCATATTGAACACCAAGATGTAGTATGTAGACTCTTCCCATATTGACTTGGGGAGAATGAATACAATTGGTACTTAACCTTACCTGCAAACTCCATCACAGGTTGGGACCTCTTGGAGAAGGCCTTCATTGATCAATTTCAAGTGTACGTAGACCCCGGGACACTATACCATCAGTTTGCTTCTCTTAAGAAATTGCCAAATGAACCATTAATGACTTTTAATACTAGCTTCCAAAGGGCATTCAAGAGGCTACAAGCCCCTTACCAGGTAGTGCCTAACATAGCCATCGACTCATATCTAAGAGCTATTGACCCTTGGACTGCTATGTTTATTAAGAAGAGTGTTCCTCAAGATCAAAGGGACACCTTGGCGAAAGTCTTCACATTAGCAATTAGCATGAATCATGAGCTGAATCAAATCCTGGGAGGGATCAGATATAATTTACCTACAGGGGTGAATCAAGGAAACTACAATCAGCTCCCAAGTGTACCCTCATCTCTACCTATAGGTACCCCAACGATGAACCCTGTGCCAATCTATGCACCCCAACCTCAGGCGAATCAACAGTTTGCTACTCAAGCGTCGACTTGGCAAAATGGTACTAATAACGCCCCCACTCAAACACAATATGCCTGTCAACCGCAAGTCAAAAATCAACAATTTTACAACATTAACCCAACGAACCAATCTCCCACTACGACACCTGAGAATCAAGGATCCCATATATCCACTGAAGTAGAGGCCTTGAAGAAAATGATCTCACAGGTTATTTCAGACTTGAGCCAGCTAAAGATGAATCCTCTAGGAGGGTATAATAAATCCCAACCATATAATAATCAGTGAAACTACAATAACCAGAACTAAAATCAAAGGTACAATAACAAACCTTATAATAGGCAGTGGAATATGGGTCCAAATAATGGTGGGGTGAACCACGATCACTCGGATGCACGAGATAACCCAAACAACACACAAAGTGTTAACCTTGTTGATATGAATTTGCTAACAAATTGGTGCAGGTTGCATGTCGCAGCTACTCATTCTGAGGTTAATTGTGCTTAGTTCGAGAAAATCATAAGAATTGTTGAAGCTAACTCTTAGTCCAAAGATTGTTCCAATGATGAACTTGATAAAGTTAATATTGCCATGCTAGTTGATACTTTCCTGTGTAAAGAATTTCAGGTTGAAGCTAAAGGTGAACCATGTGTATACGATGCTCAGGCCTTTCAGACCAGGAACAATTACAATCTTAGGAGTCAAGGCAAGGCTCCATTAACAGAGCCACCTCCCCCGACGGGCAGGTTTGTACCTCCAGACGCCAATGCAAGCAAAAATCCTCATCCTCCTCAAGCCTTCCAAGGAACACGCCCTAGACAAGCTCAGGGGAGAGATTATATTCTGAAAGGATCATTTGATGTTACTAAGGAGATGGAAAGGACTGCCACCACTATGTCCTTAATGGAAGTATTGAGATATTGCCCCGAATAGAAGAGGGCTCTCCTTAGAAAGTTGGAAATGTTAGAATCAGAGAGCAATGAGGTTAAGATGGCAGACTTTAATGAAGTTAACACTAACGTCAGTAGTGATGCAATAGAAAATCCACCATTTTTATTGAGTTTGAAGATATGTGGGAAGAATTTACATAACTGTTTGGTAGATTCAGAAGCTTCAGGCAATGTAATGCCCTATTCTATATGCCAGCAACTCGGACTTCAACCAGTACGTGCAAATAGTAAGGAAGTGCAACTAGACAAAACTAAGGTTAACATCATTGGAGAATTGAAAGATGTATACATCTAGTTAGGCGCTGATCCTCAAATATCTTGCTATATTGACATTCAAGTGGTGGATATTCCAAAAGTATATGGGATTCTCCTTAGTAGGGATTGGTCCAAGACCTTGGGAGGATATTTCTCAACTTGTTTTACGTACTTATGGCTTCCATGGAATGGGGTAAGCAACCAGATCTGAATTGATAGTGAGCCTAAATTGAAGAAATTAGTCATAGATTATGGTGCTCTCAATGAAGTGGCGTTTGCTGAAGTAAGCCCAGGAGTTTACACGGTCAATGAGATTCTTACTTTCTCTGCACCAGCCCCTCTTCAACTATTTCAAGCCGACAAGACTACATATAGAAGGCAGGTCAAACAGTTTGCTACATCAGTACAATAAGGAATGTGCTTATTGGGAAACACTATGAAGATACAAGAGTTGCTGCTTCTGAAGTGGTGTCAGATACACCATAAGGAACACTCAGAAGTTTCATGTATCCCATGTCAGAATGAGATTATGAAGCTGATGAGTCCAGTTCCATACGAAGAAGATGATCATACCACCAACATGGAGGAAGTTCAAGGTTTAACTTGTGAAAAATTAGACCCCCAGACAGTTGACCCTGCAGATAAGACTACCTTACCTAAGGGATAGAACTAGGAGATTCTTGTAGTCGAGATTGTTAAAAATGAAGAGGAAGATATTCCTCCGAATCCTAAGAAGGAAGAAACACAATCTAAACTTCAACCTCAATCGAAACAGGTTGTTCTGAATACTACTAAAGTGTTTATACAACCAAAAATTGAACAACCTCAATTATCACAACGTCTCGAGCTTGAGATGAAGCAATCCTCTTTGAGCACTAACCTCATCATTGACCCAAAGTTGAAGAATACGAAGAGACCAAAAGATGAAATATGGTTTTTAAAGTTTGATGGGTCAAGATCCAAGCAAGGCAGTGGAGCAGGCGTAGAGTTAACCAACCCAAAAGAGAAAACCCTTTTAGCTTCTTACCAACTTCAATTCCCTTGTACTAATAACATGACAGAGTACAAAGCCTTAATTAGAGGATTACTTTTCACTCATAAGAAATGGGCAAAGTGTTTGAAGGTGCAAGGAGATTCTGAGTTAGTGGTTAAATAAGTGCAAAGCCAATATGCATGCGACGACAAAAGGTTAGCAGCATATCGTAATAGAGTGTGGGATCTAATTGAAGACTTTGAGGCTTTCGATATTCAACTGGTACCTAGGAAAGTAAACGAAATACCTGATGCACTAGTTATAGCTGCCAGTACATTAGAACCAGTAGGTCAATCCCCTTTAAGGAAGTTCTCGGTGGAATTAATCTTTGCACCTACTGTACCTGACAATATCAAACATTTCCAAGTCTTTCAGGATGATGCCCACATCTTAGCCTTTCTCGCCAATTCAGGGGCTTTTGAAGATCAAATTATTGACGAGGAAGACAAATCGAATGATCTTAACAACGAAGGTAATTTGGATATTTTGGATTTATTGAGTAACGTTATTCCTAAAGGGATGGTCATGCCGGAGAGCCTTTTTGATTAAGAACCTAGAGTAAAAGAGAGATTAACAACAGATTCAAATGCCAAAAAATACGAGCCCCATAATATTGCTCCGGAAGGACAAGAGAGAATTGTCTATATTGGGAAGATTTGCACTCAAAATGAAAGAGAAAAACTGATACAGATCTCGAAAAAGTTCAGCGATGTAATAGCATGGGGGTATGAAGATTTAAAGACATTTGATACAACGATTATCACCCATGTGATTCCCCTAAAACTAACATAAAGCCGTTCTGGCAAAAGCAACGTCCGGTCAATGCACTAATAGAACCTTTGATTTTCAAGCAAGTGCAAAAGTTACTTTCCGCGAAGAATATTTTTCCAGTATGACATTCTACTTGGGTTGCTAATCTAGTACCAGTGCGGAAAAAGAATGGAGAAATATGGCTTTGCATGGATTTTCGCAATCTCAACAAAGCCTCTAAGAAAGATAATTACCCGCTCCCTTCTTTGGATGAAGTATTACAAATAGTGAATGGTTCACAAATGATGTCATTTTTAGATGGTTATTCAGGATATAACCAGGTATTGGTAAATTATGAAGATCGCATGAAGACAACATTTACAACCAAGTAGGGAACCTATGCGTATAAAAGAATGTCATTCGGATTGATTAATGCTGGGGTAACCTTCTAGGGAGCGATGGATATAGCCTTCAAAGAACTGATTGGAAAATGCATTATTATTTATATGGATGATTTGATGATATTTTCCAAGGTTAGAGAAGACCACCTAGACCACCTCACAAAGGTATTGGAGAGATGTCAGAGATATGTGATTTCCTTTAACCCCAAAAAATGTGTGGTTGGAGTGGCTGAAGGAAAACTACTTGGCCACGTAATCTCTGAGAGGGGGATATCTATAGACCTAGATCAGGTAGAATCTTTATTAAAGTTACAAATGCCCAACAATAAAAAAGATATGAGATCTTTCTTTGGGAAGATCAATTTTGTTAGAAAGTTTATTACTAGATTTGTAGAAATAGTCAAGCCCTTGAATGAAATGATCAAGAAGGATGCTAAGGTCGAATGGACGACTGAAGCAAAAGAAGATTTCATCCAGATCAAGAAATCCATTGCCGAAGCTCCTGTACTAACTAGCCCTGATTACACACTATCGTTTTACATATATTCTTTTGCTTCGCTACACTCAGGAGCAGTTGTTTTGATGCAGAGGCAAGCAAGAGACGAGAAGCCTATTGCATTTATGAGATCTCCTTTCAAAAGTGTTGAGGTTAGATATTCTGCTCTTGAAAAATAGGCCTTTGAATTAGTAAGAACAGTCAAGAAGTTTAGACATTACATCCTGAGGAGTAAAATTTATGCGTTTGTTCCTGACCAAGCAGTGAAGTCACTACTCATGCAGTCTGAACTAGGAGAATGACGAGGGAAATGGATGGAAATATTGCATGAATTTGACTTAGAGATGCATCCAATGTAGTTGGTCCAAGGCCAAGGATTGTCTCAGCCCATGGCGACTGACATCCCTCAAATCCAGTGTCAATAGTATACATTGAAGGCATTCACTCAGGACCCTTGGTACATGGATTTGGTATTTATATTATTGAATAATAGGTGTCTTGAGGGATTGACAACCACGCAAAGACAAGCACTAAGGCTCAAAAGTTCCAATTACATGATCAAGGATTCGACACTCTATAGAAAAAATTATGAGGGTATCTACCTTTGGTGTCTTGATCATTAAGAAGCCCATAATATGATTGAGGAATTTCACGGGAAATATGGTACAGGTCATGGGTCAGTAGATGGCACTGCACATCAAATCTTGAAGGCTGGATATTATTGGCCTGGCATATTTAAGGATACTCATGAGCATGTTCAACATTGCCATACGTGCCAAACTACGGCCTCCAAAGAAATAAATACCGCTATGCCTCTCCAACCAGTATTCGAGGTAAGACCTTTTTCTCAATGGGCACTGGATTTCGTAGGTGTCATTAACCCTAACTCATTTGCAGGACATAATTTTATTCTTACATCAACAGATTATTGTACCCGATGGACAGAAGCCATTACATGCCGAAATGCTACTGCTGAGGTAGTCCTGAAATTTATTGAAGAGCATATCGTCACCAGGTTTGGTATGCCGTTTGCTCTGGTATGCAATAATGGTCCTGCTTTCACTTCTGCACAGTTGATGCAATGGTCATATGAATATAAAGTGATATTAAATTTTCATCCAACTATTACCCGCAAGGTAATGGGGTAGCTGAATCCACAAAGAAGAACATCCTAGATATCATCAAGAAGCTACTTGAGAAAAACCCCAGGCATTGGCATAATCAATTGAGATACACCTTATGGGCTGATCGAACCAGAGTAAAAGGTGACTTGGGAACTTCTCCATATTACCTTGTTTATGGCCAAACTCCTGTTTTCCCAATCAACTTGCAAATACTGGCCCTCCAATTAATGAAAGAAATTGACATTGAGGATCAGGTAGAGGTTCACCTCTTAAATTTATTAAGACTTGATGAAAAAAGGATTAATATGCTACAACACTTTGCCAAGCACCAAGCCATTGTTAAGTGATGATTTGACAAAAGGGCCAAGGTGAAAGCTTTTTGGATCTCTGACCTAGTCCTATTACGGGACAAGGCCAAGGAAAAGAAAGGTGATCGTCACAAGTTTGAAAGGTTGTGGCTAGGTCCTTACCAAATAGCTGAAATTCTAGGCGAGAACACTTTTAGGTTGAGCTCATTGACTAGAGAACTGGTACCATTTCCCATCAATGGTCAGTTACTCAAGCACTACTTCGGTTAAATCCTCAATAAAGTTTGAACTTTTATATATAGTAGTTAGTTGTTTTCTTTTTGGTTGTGCTTCATGTTTTTGGGCCTTGTTGTGTGTTTTCCCTTTTGTTTTTGTTTTCTTTGCTTGTTTGTTCTTTTGTTTGTTGAGTCGGAGTGTACATGTTTTGTTCCCAAAGATTCTAAAAGGAAGTAGGTATCCTTTGTATAACATCTTGCCAAATTTTGAGAGACTTCAACACTCTACTATTTATGATTCCTTTGTCATTTGGTTAAGTTTGAAACCTTTGTCCATACTTGTTCAAAGTGGTATATAATCATTTAAATATGAGGTGAGTTTTGACTTTCAATTTGGAAAAGGCTAGCTTGATAAACTCAGCACTAACATCACATTAAGATACATCAGGAAAGTTTTGTGAGATAGCAGATAAACTGGTTGTCAAGTGAAAAATCCGAAGTCAAGTCATTTCATGTTATCCACTGTGGCTCCCAACCCAGTTATCAAACCTCAATGTTTGAAAGTTGTTTAAAAGGTTATTGAAGAAAGAAGTCATTATCTATATCCTATAATATTTTCAAAAAAAAAGAAAAAAAAAAGAAAGAAATGATCCTCTTAAGCAACTCATATGGGTGTTTCAAGTAACCTCCACTAGGGCTATGGACGCCTGGCTGGCACTGGAGCACTGTTTGATGGGAAACAGAGGTATCTCTGTCAGGGCTATAGATGCCTTATTGGCAACAGATCTATGCCCAGGATAGCCTTGCACGAAACACGATTAATGACTTCACCTATGTAGCTTGCACCTAATTTCCTCTGATTACCTACATTATTGAAATGATGGGGTAAGAAATCATACGTGCATACTTAAGAGTTAATCATGTCTATTTCTCATCTTGGTTGTTTGTTCATCGCTTCACTCATCTTTTTACTCTTATACATCCTTTTGAATGATAATAGCCTTAAGTGTCGGGTTAACCAGAGATTCTGAAGTTCTAAATTGCCTATAGTCATTTTTCCTAGATAGTCACCATTTTTTATGCCCAGCATATCTATTTCCCCATTAGTCTCCTTGAGTCAAAATGTGGGCCCCCTTTTTTTAATTTTTCCCTCGGAACTCCAGAGTCCCAGAGTCCCAGAGTCCCAAGGTCCTTTTGCTTTTTTTTTAACCTCGGAACCTCGGAGTCCCGAGGTTATTTTTGTCTATTGACCTCGGAACCCCGAAGTCCCGAGGTATTTTTGTCTGTTGACCTCGGAACCCTAGAGTCCCAGAGTCCCAAGGTCATCTTTACTGCTTGCTTCGAAACCTCGGATCCTCAAAGTTCCAGGGTGGGGTGTTCTTTTTCTTTTGTCGAGCTTGAAATCCTGAGACTCCGGAGTCCCGAGTTGTGTTTAATGCCTTCGTACGGACGGGTTCATGGAGCTATAAATAGAGATGATGGACTTTTGAAAGTTCATTTGTGCATCCACAGTTCCTCCTCCTGAGCTCCAAGTCATGAACTTCCGGACCTCCGAGCTTCCTTTGGCATTTTTGGGCATTTTGATTCACCAGGTTGGTGAATTTTCTCACCCTTGTTGTGATTTTTAAGTTAGTTTTCCTTTCCTTTTCTTTTTGTTTTCTTTTCTTTCATTTTTGTGTTTTTTTTGTTTGTTTCTTTGCGTGCCCTATCTCCACCACCCCAGAACCCCGAATCCCTCGAGTTCCAGGCGGTTTCATCTCCACCACCCCGGAACCCCGGATCCCCAGAGTTCCGGGTGGTTTCATCTCCACCACCCCGAAACCCTAGATCCTCGAAGTTCCGGGTGGTTTCATTTCCACCACCCCGGAACCCCGAAGTTCTAGGTGGTTTCATCTCCACCACCCCAGAACCCCAGATCCCCAGAGTTCTGGGTGGTTTCATCTCCACCACCCCAGAACCCCAGATCCCTGGAGTTCCGAGTGGTTTCATCTCCACCACCCTGGAACCCCAGATCCTCAGAGTTCCGGATCACCCCATTCCATGAGCCCGGAACCCCGGAACCCCAGAGTTCTGGGTGGTTGCTATGTAGACCTAACCTCCCTTTGTTTCGAGCCTTCTCCCTTTGTGCCTAGCCCGGGACCTTGAAGTCCCGAAGAAAATTAAAGTTTATGCCTAATTTTGGAGACTGAAGATTTGTGTTTTGCTTGCAGGTACGAGTGGTTAGATGGACTCATCCACCAACAAAAGAGGCAAAGAAATTGATAGACTCCAAGCCACCATGAAATACCATTATCAGGGATAGGTCCATGTCTCAAAGCTTGAGGATCAAATCAGATGGGTTACAGACACTGAAATCGGCCACATAGAAATTGAAGATATCAGAGCTCAATTGAATAAACCTAGTTTGGAGGCCCTCCACCAAAGAATCAAGAGATCCGGCCTAGTAGAGGCTACTGTATTCCCATAGTTATTGCAGGCACCATAATTAATAATGACCATTGCTCCATTTTACAATCCAGAGACTAGAAAGTGCACAGATGCATAGGGAAAAACAGTTATAGACTTGTCCCCAGATATGCTTGGATTCATCTTTGGTATCCCCACTAGGGAACAAGTATTTTTGCTAACCAAAGAAGAGGCCTTAAAGGCATGGAACGACAAAGTATTAGCCAGTAAGAGGCACATGAATGCTAATTGGCTAGAAGAAGAAAGAAAGACAGGGCTTAAGGAAACAGAGATCCTGAGGGCAGATTTCAAAGAACCTCAAAAGGACCCGATCATTATGCTCAACAGGGCCTTTGGCAAGCCGGACTGCAAGAATTTCCATCCTTGGATGTTCCAGTTCATGAGCACTATCTTAATAGGGAAACAATACTTTGATTGGCCACAGATCCTCTCTGATAATATCTATAAGCAGATGAAAGAGGTGCAACATACCCAAAAGTTCATGCACTTCAAGAGAGTTAATGATGCTTTTGTTTTCCTAATAATCATCAAATTGATAGGGGATGCAAGATATCGGATTAGCCCGAAGGCTATGGCTATCATCTGAGAGTGGGCATGTTGGTTCATCCAAAACCCATGCTTCACGTACATCAGGGTTAGTGGATTCATAGAGAACCCAATGCTGTTGCCTTATTATTGCAACGATAGGGTGATTCTGCTAGAATATGTAAGGCAACTTGTAGGCCTCTAGTCACTGCTGTCATCGAAACATAAAACAGGAATTGATTTCTCGATGTCTATTGGATACTTTGCTTGTTCCAAGATACAAGTGGCAAAGTTGGTGAAACAAGAGCTTCAGGATTTAAACTTGAAAGAATATGATCATGCTAGGGAATTTTATGATCCCTACGGGAAACTCAAACAAGCTATGCCTAAGGCATATGAGGGGCACAGGCCCAACTTGGAAGACTTTTGGGCCAACTTACAAGATAGTTTTGAGGTCAGGGAAAAGAACTATAATAGGTTATCTATCCCACAGGTAAGAGATTTTGGTATTGAGACTAACCTCCCTAAAGACCTGAGGGATGATGGAGAGTTACTTGATCCAATTTATAGAGAATCCGGGATAGATAAGAGGCCCCTCTCCCCAGTAAAGTGGTCTACAAATGAAGATACAAATATGGAGAAGGTCTCCCAAGTGGTCATCAACAAGAATAAACAATGGTTAAGCCAGAGGGTAAGGCCCAGCGTATCAAAGACAAAACAAAAGGAATCCACCTTAGGGGTACCTCAGTCAAGGGGCCATAAAGAGTACACCCGAAAGACAAGGTCAGCCTCAAGGCAGAATATGTCCACTGACCCAGGTGAGGAAGACAAGCCTCAAGAAAGCACTGAGGACTTATTGAAGAAACTCCAAGAGAAGATGAGGGAGTCTGAACTGTTGAAGAAGGTTGCAGACTTAGGAGTGACCGATGGGCTGGGTGCGGTGCCACTAGCCAAAGTTCCCCCACCAAGGATGACTATAGGCTACACCGAAGGAGAGGGTACCCAAGAACAATAAGAGAATGCAGAAGCTACTAAGGAGATACCCGCCCAACCACCTTCAACAGATACAACAAGTGCTCTAGGCACCACTGCTCCTACACCACCATTAGTAAATATATCTGCAGGGTAGCCCTGAGTGCAAGGATTCACATCTACCACTAAAGGGGTGAAAGTTAGAAATGTTGAGTCTGACTCTGATCATGAAGAAGAGGATCTTGAGCAACAATGACTACTAGAAGGCGAAGGGGGTCAGGCAGAAGACATATTGAATGAAATATTGATCCTAACTCCCCAAGATCAAGAGGACCTTCTTAAGGATATAGCAGTCGGGCAACCAGAGACAAAGCCAGGTGATGAAGAAATGACATTCAACGAGGAGGTCAATGGAAAACTAGGAGAGTTGCATAAACAACAAACTCTCTAAGCTAACATAGCCCACCAGATTCCCTCACCCCAAGATCCTGGGCAAACATGAGCAGAAGTAGGAGATGAAGCAGAGGAGTAGGTGGAGGTTCATGTCATAACTATGGATATTATATCACATCACGGTGATAAAGATGAAGGTATACCACAATGGTTGGAGTTTACCTTTGGGAAGAAAAAGAGAAAAGCAGAACTCTCAGAGGTCACTCTACAACAAGTAATCACTGAGGAACCTTCAAAGGTTAAAAAATTGAAAACCATCCATCATTTTTCAAAAACAAATTCCGGTGAGGTGATTGCAGATGTGGCAGTTCCACATGAAGTTGAAGGACATGTTTCTGCCAAGTATCAAATATCCCAGGTAAATTTGGGTAAGCAAACCAAGTGGGGAGAGCTAGATACCTTTGAGCTAGCCACAAGTGTTGTTAGAGGGAGGTTGAAAAGGAGCACACCTCAAATATGTAGCTTAAGGCGCAACTTGGGAAATATAAACAACTCCTGATAGAAGTGAGTAAACCTCTAGACTCTTGTAGAGCTGATGACCTACCTTCAACCTCATCATTGCCAGAGGGAGAAGTAAAGGCACTAGTGGAGGTGAGACGAGTGGCTGTTGCCGCCAAATATTGGACCCAGGTAAATGCAACCAAGATTAGGTTGTTCTTGTAAAATATAGTAGAAATATACCATAAGGCGGTACAGTCAGGTGGAGCTTTGGCAACCTGCTCCACACAATGGGAGCGAAAGGAGAGCACTTTCAATAAACAGTTCTGAGTTTTGAAAAGGATGCTACAACTAGGAGAAGAGGTGGTAGTAAAAGAAGACCTTTTAGGAGGTGATAGCTATGAAAAATTATAGTCCTATGTATACATTTTGGAGCTGAAGATAGAAATGTATCAACAATATATCAAGGATATGACTAACATTTGGGACCCTTTCCTCAGGGAAATTTTGTCATACGAGAATTTTGTGACGAATATACTGGGACCTTTTGGCCTCAAAATAGCTGATACGAGAATAATGGACCAACAACAAGTTTTGAATCAGTGGGATGCATATGAGGCACAACACCTAGGACCTGCGACTTTGTTTGATGTCGCCCTTATGGATAGATACACACAACTGATTACTCAGTGTCAAGAGGTGGCGAACATGGGGAAGGATTTAGAGGAACAAGGAGCACATGCAGATGAGGTTTTGAAGAAATATAAATTTAGAATTAAGCATGTATCTAATCCTCCAGTCCAAGCAGTTGCATGTATAATTGAAAATTATAAAGCTTTTACCAAGAAATAAAAGATAAGCACACAATTGCTAAAGATAGTTAAGCTTTTTTCTTGTATTTTAAAACTGCTGCTCCTACTCGAGTACCAATTTTGATAGAAATTCTGCATGATTACAAAAATATGGCTCACTTAGCAGGGTCTTTGTAGTGCTCATGCAGTCCCTATTTTGTAGTTGTTAAGTGGAGTGTCGAGGCATAAACTTGCAAGTTAACTGCGACTCCTAGGATTTGTTCTTAATTTAGAATAAAGTTATTTCCTAGATAGTAGGGTGAAGAACTTCTATAAATTGAGAACTTGAATTCATTTTTAGGGGTCCCAAATTGATGATTTGTGGCCTACTTAGAGATTTTAGAGTATTTTGCATATTGTTAAGAAGTTTGAGTTATTTTTGTTATACATTCATGGAGATTAATATGAAAAGTAGCTTGTAGATTGCCTGATCTACATTTATATTCTACCAAATTGTTCTTTGTAATCCGGTAACGTCTATTATTTTGAATTAGCAGTGTGGTTTAATCTTTTTGTCTATCACTTTATGAATCATATTGTGCACGTCAGTGGTGTATGAGAATTATTGGGATAGGCCATATTGTTGATGATTTTATTTCCATAGATTTGTGAAATTGATGATTTTGTAGGTTTTCTGGAGGTCCGTTGTTGAATGCTAGCTTGGAAAATATTTGATAATTGCTTGGATTGCAGGGAACTAATTGAGTAGTTCATTAAGTTGTCATTATATTGATCTTTATTGTTATTTTCTTTTTTCCCTTTACGCTTCGCATTTTATTTCCCAGAGAATGTTAAACCATTAAAATACAAAAAGAGAGGAAGTGCAATTATCCATAACCAGCGAGATTTAGTTCTAACCAGCATGCCCCTTTACAGGTATAACCACATCAACCATTGGGCTATCCATCATAGTCGAGACCTGACTACAAAGACCTTGGAGTAGTGAGTTCTTCCAAACTCGTTACTTTTTAGGAGAGGTGGTGGTTGTTTGCATAAACTACTTGACTATTGGTGAGTGTGTCAAAACATGCGTCAACAATAGGAAGGTGGTAGCATTAAGCTTACTCTAAATGAGACATGAGATCAAGTTATTTTTTTTATTGACACCAGTAACATTGATGGTTTTTGGATTCCATACAATTCCCAATCCTCCTGATTGACCTTCCACAGCTTGAAAGGTGCCTATCCAATTCCTGCAATGGTTGACAAATTTATCTCCTTCTACTGTGCTACATTTGGTCTCTTGAAACAAAACTATATCACAAGATGATTTTCCCAGATGGTGCTTCACCATCCGACACTTGTCAGGGGCCACTAGACCCCTGACATTCCAGCTGAGGATCTTCATTGTTTCTCAGGGGAGCGGTTGGCCCCCTTGGTACTTTTCCTTCAAACAAATTCTGTAACACTCATTAGTCCTTTCTCAATAGGCTCCTCCTCTCTTTTATGTTTGTTTGTTTTCCTTCCTACATTTCCCTTGCCATTCCTCTATTCAACTGCCACAAATTGTTTGATACATATGGAGTCGAAGATGTCAAGTTCATCTTCCTCTATTTCCCAAACTACCTCTGGCTCTTGAGCGGTTTCCATATCCATGTTATTGGTAACACATTTTTCTTTGAGTTCAAGCTCTTTGTGATCCTGCAGTCATGTGCCTTCATCAGCCTAGGTGCCTCTAACTTCCAGTGATTCCATTCCAGGTTGTGATTTCACTCTAAAGATTTCAATTGCCATGACATCATTTTTGGATGGGACTTCATGAGTAGCTTGGTTGGTTCATATCGGGTTCTTTTGTTTGTCACCTTCTATGTTTTTGGTCCTCCAAACATCCTTGCATTGTGTGGGCCTTCTACATTGTTTTGTGGAATGATTTTGCCTCCCACATTTCAAATAATAATATTTTTCCTCCTCGATTTCAATTGTTTGTGTCCACTCACTTCCTTGGGCTCTTAATTGAATCTTTGTCGAAATCGTCCTTACAACTACAATTTTTAGCCTTGCATAAAAGTAAGAGTCCCCTTCTACAATTTCATTATCAATACCAATTAGGGCTCGTAAAGATCTCCTGATTTTGTATAGGACTTCTTCTATCCAATATTCCATTGACATATTGTTTAGGTAGATCCACACCAGTTTTTCGTATGGAGAAGTTTTTGTTAGATTGAAATTCCTATGCCACCTTTGAATGTACAATGGGGCCAAATCCATATACCAAACTCCACCTTGTAGATTTTTTTGTCTTTCTTCTTCTGAGGCAAAAATTACTATGAAAAAACCTCGCGGGAGAAATTTCATGATTTGGGGGGTCTTCTAGGTTTCCTCGATCCACTTGCATATTTTCTTTCTATCAACCTTTGGAGCAATGAACCGACAAATTATTGTGAGGTCCTTAAAAAATTTCCAAGTCCTCTTCTATTTCCCCAGTGACATCAATGGTGAGCATTTTCACACTCCCCTTTTTGCCCTCACAACATGCTTCGGTCTCCTTTTCGCCCTTGCCGCAACCTTGCGATTTTTTGCATGCTCTACCTTCTAATGTCATAAGTTTATCTAAAGACTTTTAGGATATAATGATACTTTACTTAAGCTTAGTTAGGGAATTTCATAAGGGTAGTTGAAACATTTTTACCTTAGGTGGACTTATCATTTCCTAGGATGCATAGTTATGTGTGTTGGGTGGTTGAATTCTAACTAACTCCTACCTACCCTTGCATCTCATTGAGCCAAATGTCATTATTGTGTGCTCTCATCTCCTTTTTCCTTGCCTATATAAGAAGACTTATGTATATTATATCTCATGAATTCCAATTGATCCATTTTGTATTGCATCATTGATAGGAATACAATTTATTCTTGTCTCATATTATTTCTCTCATGTTCTTGTGCTTTCCATTGCCTCTAGATCTTCGGTGGCTACCTTCATAGCCAATTCTTACAATACTAAGTGAAAGCTCCTCAATTTTCCTTTTGAAATCCTATCAATAGTATCAATCTCAATACATGTCTATAATCACAAGAAAATTTTTATATCACCTAAGTCTCCAAGTATCCATGAGCACCTATAACTAATCAATGCATGTTAAACCTCAAATGCAAAACCTGCATAACCAGAAGCTCCAATAAAATGACAGATATACTCAATACAAAGAGAAAAAACTAGATAAAATCTCAAAGTTTCAATCATATAATCAAGAACCAGAACATGAAAACATGCTCTATCCTCTCCTCCTAAGAGATCGCATGAAAAAATGCAAACATTCTGGTCACAAGGGAACCTGTATCATGTCAAAAATTAAACTAATATCTAAAGTCTAATAAGACATAATACCAATAACACTCTAAACCACTAATAAATATCTCCAATCACATGAAGATAACAATCTTCTAATAGTGAGTCTGTAATGTGAAATAAATCTTCTACAACAACAGGATCTAAGAGCAACTCTAAGAGAAACTCCAAGCATTTGCAAGCACTAAAGAAAATCATCTATCGCTAGGTTATGAATTCACATCACTACCAATAAATCCTATTGAATCATTATACTGAGTCACACATGGCATCACAATAATCATATCCTAAATGAATATCATCTAGGCCCACACACGCATAACTAAAATACCAATACCATCAATTAAAACCAAGATCTCCAAGCCAGGAAGATACAACCACCCTCAAACCAACATGAATCAATCATACATTATCATTATATCACTGTTAAAAGATCCCATTAAAATTTGTAACCAATAAAATGTAACTAAACTATCATGACATCGTGATAAAACACATGCTACAAGTCCCAACAATTGAATAACTAGGTACTCTAATCATCCATGCTCTCATCCCAAATCAAACATACCAATGAATAAATGACCACAAATAAGGCCAACTAACAAAATTTTCATCAACAATGAATCAATCACATGGATATAAACTTGATCCACATTTGAGTCATTTATGCAACATGTAAGTAAAAACAACCCACAACATTGCACAACCCGTAGATCACATACACTAGAACATGCAATTTTATCATCACATTAGTAACCTATAAACTGAGATATCAAAGAGTATAATCTTGTAGAATACATGACTCAAACACTAAATCAATCTTAGATTTTATTTTCCAGACATGTCAATAAATGAGTAACCACAGTCAAGAAACTAAATAAGCATCCAAGAGATAAGAAAACAATCCTAACATTAAACTAAATTGCCACTAAAAAACCACAAATTGTCAATGCAAAAGTATACTTGCATAACCATGACACCATAATTATCACTTATTCTATACTTGCACTCAACTATCACCAACACAAGACTCCAAGTCTCAAATCAAGTTCAATCATGTCCTCAAACTAGAAGGAAAGCACAATACCTATCACCATTAAACTCTAAATTTTATCAACAAATGTAAACATGTATTGTGAAGCACCAAATCAGAAAATCATTTGTATAATCATAAATATCACATAAAAACATATGCTCCAGGTAAATGTTTTGCCTCTTGAATTGTCTAGATGCTCACACAATCACACCTTGAATCTCAGGCATCTATAATCGATCAAACAAATATTTAGGTCTCTCTGCACCACATATTGAAAAAATCATCAACACCATTGTGTATTACATTGCTCATGCTCTCGAACACCTATTCAATAAAAAAAATGTATGTGGAAGTTATGTCCAAAACTATGAAACTTAGGACATCGACTTCAAGAGCCCAAAAATTGATCAAAATGGTAAAAAATCAGGGAACCAAACTTGTACCAATATGTAGTACTTAGAGAGATTTTCATCAACTATACTAATTCCAAAAATTGACTCCCTTAGTGAAAGTTAAATGCTTGTTTGAAAAAATGACCTATTGGTGCTGCAAGGGTTTTTTTTGGTAAGACTTGGAAGGGTTTGCAATATAATTTAGTTTTTAATTTAGAAAAAATATTGGGGGTGGGGGGGCGGGTCACTGCTGGACCCATCCCTTAAGTCAATGGTTGAGAAGGGATGGATCAAGCTATCAAGAAATACGACCTATGTGTCAACAAGCTTGTGGGAATCCACATGAGTACAAAGTTGGGGAATTATGCGGACTCCCCCCCCCCACAAAGACCCCTATTAGTTTTTTTCTTTGAAGTTTCAACAAGTAAATTTTTAAAGGCCATCATGCTAAAATATTTTTGGGTGTCTTTTTTTGACAACCTGTGCCTTTCGACTCAGGTCATACAACCGTTCGACTGGGGTTTGGGTAATTATTTTATTTTATTTTTAAAATTTTTAGAAATAGATCAAATTCTATGTCATTTTTGTCTCTCGATCATCTTGGATCTAATGGTGAGGTCCGTTTTGTCTCATAGGGTCATCTATAAAACTTCCCCTACAAAACCCTCATATGAAAGCATATCCAACAAATCCTTTTGACTCGAAATTTATCACACCCCAAATTTACAAACAACTAGTCATAACACCAAAACCAAAACCCTCATATTTGCAATGAAACAACCTACAAATATGTTCCATACGTTGTAATGTCCCAAATATTTCATGCATAGTCACTTTTAACCAAATCCCTCAAGCTAGGGTTACACCTCAAAGTCCAACAATGAAATCTTTGATACGAATTGTTAGGAAATAATGCATCAACACCTAGTTCATTTAATCCATTTCCTACATAACCCATGAGATAAAAATGTGCATACAAGCTTATAGAATAACTATCATGCATGTATCAAATAGACAAACCACAAGACAACACAAGGTACACCCCAAGAAAAATCCGAAGAGGTAAGAACCAAACTCCAAAAGCATCCATTCTCCATCTTATTAATAAACAATAAAGAAATACATGCACTTACAAAGACAATACATATTTTTTAAACACCAAGCCTCTCCCATACATCCTCCGTGTGTCTAAGCATGAATCCACACATCCTGTAACAACTGCTGAACTTCTTGTTACTAAAGTATGAAAATTAGTGAATGACATGAAGATAAGGTAAATCTAATCTAGAAGGATCAAACATTTGACTCTTTTTTTAAAACAAAAATATAAAATAATCCCACAACATTTACCACTAACACAAATTTGTTTATGAAATTTGATATAAGCTGCAAAAATCAAATCACTTATAACAATATCTATAAATTATGCATTGTGAAACCATGATGACTAGTTTTAGCACTCATTCTATTCCATAACATATATAAAGCTATAATATTAAAAGATAAGTAAGAAAAATAAGTAAGAGTAGTCTACTCTTCTCAAACAATAGATCACAAGATTAATAATACATTACCAAACCTCTTCAATTTCCTTTCTCTGCAAGTTGAATAGAGAGAGAGAGAGAGAGAGAGAGAGAGAGAGAGAGAGAGAGAGAGAGAGAGAGAGAGAGAGAGAGAGAGAGAGAGAGAGAGAGAGAGAGAGTATCATTAAGGTTATATCCACCCTACCACGAAGCATCAAGCTTCCCCATGCTAATCCACAGGAGGAGCTCAACCCATCACAAAGGATCTAGCAATATGTGGCAACATGCATGATGTAATTTAGGTCACTATGTGAAATATTGTAAAGCTAATATACCTACATGCTCATGCAACACATACCTAATGCACTCATCCAAAGAACATATTTATATGGGAGAGAATACAAATCATTCTAAGAAATGAACTCATTGTTTGAATTGGTAATTAATATTTATAAAATGTCCCAATCGTCTCACTATGATATTTGGACATTTAATAGGATAGGTGAACAACATCAGAAGAAAATCTTGTAGTTGGAACTCAATTTTATGATGATTAACTTAAATAATATTTCAAAGTGTTAATATTTATTGATTATATCATTAGAGTTGAACAATCAACAAATAACTAGTGTTGGTTCACAAACCAACAATCCCCCAGTTCTAGAGGGATTGCCACTAACTCATCGACAAACTCGGGGAAGGATTTGGCCAACAAACAAGATTTAGTCACGAGGAATGAGATCTCCTACACTTTTGGCTCTATGAGACCGAGGTAGGTGAACCTATGCAGTGTCTAATAAACTTCATCTTCACAATACCCATGACACTACAACTTACAATAGATCATCTCAACGAAAATGTACTAAGGAAGATGGGTGAACTCCTAGTTTTGGCTTAAACCTTAGTTTCTCAGCATCTATGCACTTCATTGAGGGTGGGTTTCCTAGACTAATCCTACTCCTAATGCAGAAAGAAAAACAAAAAATAAAAGAGATTTTGATAAAAGAATGATTCTGAAACTGGGTGCAAGCCCTATGAACAATGCCTTATCAGGGTAGCAGAATCAACCTACAACAAGCAAACCTTGAAACTCAAATAGTGTGAAACATAACCAACTACATCTGAGTATCAATACATGACATTGACACTCTCCATTGAAGCTCTGTTGTAACCATGCTTAAAAGATCCTGCACATACATAATACCATCTCTCATTCTACCTTAAGCACTTTAATCTCTTCCTTAAAGAGAAGCTGAAAGATAAAACAACACCAAGCTTGTTCGGACAGAATAAAATGATCCTTGTGTTGGCAATATAAAAGAATTGATTATGTGTTGCATTGATGTTTTGTCATTGATGTCAACACTAGTTGTTATGGTTGGCTACCGACAGATAGATTTTGGTTACCGGTAGAAGAACTTGTGTTACCGGTAGAAGGGACTATCAGTTGGATACTATCAACATGTCTGGATGAATAGAATATGTTTGGTTTGATGTGTCACATGCTTCTGGAGTATGTTTTGGTCAGTTGGTATTGAGTTGATGATCAGATTCTATCATACACTCTAGTAAGCCTATACCGGTAAGGGTTTAAGGTTTTACCAGCAGAGCTTTTACTGATAATCTTTGACAAGATGCATAAGTGGTGTTGGTGTGGCTTCTAGATGGAATTCAGGATGCTGAAGATGATCTTTGTTCATGGTTCGACTGATTGGAGACATCGCTTTGGCATGGTGGACCCAAATTAGGTCCGATACCTATCTAGGTTATGGACCAGTATCATGTTATGTGTTCTCTACACGTTATTGGGATGATTTATGGATTGGTTAATGTTCTTTTGGTCTAAAGATGACATGGCATATCATTGTAATATGGATGTATGTAATGATCTTATTGTAATATCTTTTAGGTGGCCGACCTCTAATTAGTTTAGGCCTTAGGGTTTGTATAAATTGATGTAAGATCTCATTATAGATTGTGGTGGCAATGTTCATGGTCATGGAATGAAATATTATATGCGAAGGAGATTTGGTCGATCATAGGTGTTCAAATTGGGTTTGTGTAAGAGGTCAAAGGCCTCCGGTATTGAGCTTAACTAGGACTATAATCAGGCATGGTAGATGCTAACTCTGGCAGTTCATTCTTCTAGATTATTGTCCAATTATATTGAGGTGGTTATAACCTCTTTGTAGTCAGTAAGACTCCTTTGTAATGAGAAGTACACTCTAGGCAGTGTGCCTTCCTACATGTGGAGGCCCCTTATTGTATCACATACTTTCTATAGAAGTATCATTTGACTATGGGTAGGCTTCCCACTGTGGTTTTTCCCTTTACTGGGTTTTCCACGTACAAATCATGGTGTTATGTGGTATGATTGTATTGTGTTAATTATTTGTTTCATTCTTAAGTTTTATTGCTTACCGATATTTGTTTTTGCTATTCCAATATTCAATGTTTATGTGCTCCAGTTAAAGGTTATAAAGTGGTTTGATTAATATAATCTTGTGACAACCGATTCACCCCCTCCCTCTCAATTGTCCACTAGTTATCCTAACAATTGGTATCAGAGCCTTGTTCCTCTTTGCAAAAGCTTAACCGCTTGAGGTAGATCCTATGGCAACTAATACTTCAAATCCACTGACAATATTTTTAGAAGAGGAATCCCTAATCTTGATGGAAAAAACTATGGGATATGGAAAATTTGAATGGAGACTCAACTTAGATGTCTTGGCAAGTATATTTGATAGATCACTGAGAAATGATATACACCTTATGATCCAGCATCTGGCAATCCTGCTCCTGCAGACTTGGAAAAAAATATTAAAAATTATTGCAGAGCAAGAGAAGCCCTCTTGTGTGCACTCACTGATCAACAAATCATGAGATTGACTGATAAACCATATGCAAAGGTTATGTGGGATAAATTGAAAACTCTGAATGAAGGTGACCCTACTGTCAAAATTGCTAAACTTGATGGTTACCGAGTAAGATATGAGACCTTGAAGATGGAAGATAATGAAAGAATTGATACATTTATGGAAAGAGTAAATGAGATTGTCATGAGAATTCAATGTTGTGGAGGATCTCTGAGTGAAGATGAAATAGTTTCTAAAGTCTTGAGAGCCCTACCACCGACTTATAAGATGAAGGCTACTACAATTAATGAATTGAGAACAATGACAAATACTTCAGTTAACAAATACTTTCTAATTGGGAAATTATTTGCTTTTGAGCTTGAAGAATTTGGACCTTCTGGAGTTGCAAAATCTGAACCTGCTTTTCATGCATCATCATCTACCGACAAAAGTGATTGGAAAGCCCTATATGCAAAAGAATTGGAAGATATGAGGAAAGAGGATGAAGAATTTGAGCAACTTGAAGCCCTATTTGCTAGAAGATTACCTAAAGGACCAACAAGAAGTAAGTATGAAGGAAAAGCACCTTTTAAATGTTTTGCATGTAATAAGATTGGTCATTTTGCATCTAGATGTCCTGAAAGGAATGCAATATTTAAAAAAAGAGTTAAGAAATCATTTAAGCCTAATCAGAACAAATATAGATTCAAGAAAAACAAACAATGCTACATAGCGGATGAGGAAGGAGTAAGTGATGATTTAGAGGATGAACCGATAGGAGACTCTGCTAGTGGATCCGACAATGGAAAGGAATGGGTGTTCTATGCTTTAAAGGAAGATAAACTAGAACCGGCTATCAAGAATGAAGAAAAGGCCCTGACAGCAAAAGTTGAACACAAGGATGAATGGATAATTGATAGTGGATTCTCACATCATATGACTGAAGATAAAATCAAATTTCTATCCCTGCAAGAATATAATGGCAGTCAAGTTATATTTGAGGATGACAAAGCATGTATGATCAAAGGTAGAGGTATTATTTCTTTGGATGGCAAGCATAATATTGATAATGTCTATTATGTAGAAGGTTTAAAGCATAATCTTTTAAGTGTTGGTCAATTGGTGGACAAGGCATTCCAACTTCAGTTCAAATATAGAAAATGCAAAATCATTAACAAAACTGGTTTGGAGATTGCAACCGGTACTCAGACTGGAGGTAATATCTTTCACTTGAACATTGGTAATAAGACATGTTTGATTGCTCATATTGATGAGAGTTGGTTATGGCATAAGAGGTTGTGTCGTGTTAATTTTGATTGTATTGCTAAGATCAGTTCAACAAAGGCAGTTAGAGATATACCTAAGATTATAAAGCCTCATAATCCGGTATGTAAGGAATGCCAATTGGGAAAGCAAGTTAGAAATTCTTTTAAGAGCATACATGATAAATCTAATGATGTGCTTGATTTAATTCATACTGACTTATGTGGTCCAACAAGGACTAGAAGCATTCAAGGTGATAGATACTTCATGCTAATAATTGATGATTATTGTAGAATGATGTGGGTGACTTTTCTAAGGGAGAAGTATGAAGCTTTTGAGAAATTCAATATCTTCAAAGCAAAGGTGGAAACATGTTAAGTTCTGATACTAAATGTAAAGTACTAATGCCAATAGCTAACAGGATGAGAGGGGGGGGGGTGAATCATAAAAACTTAATCTTCCATAAAATCAACAGATTCAACCTCGGTAACTTATACTTCAGCAACATAACCAAAAATTGCTAAACATGCAAATTCATAAACACATAATCATCATAACACATGTAACACCAGATTTAATGTGGAAACCCAAATAGGGAAAAACCACTGTGGGATTTCGGACCCACTAAGAAATATACTCTTCTAGAGTATGCTCGGTTAAAAGCAAATCCTGTTAAAGATTACAAACACATTGCTAGATGTGACCCGGTTAAGGGATTTCCCTTAGATCTATTAGGATCTTCACTTTGTTAGAAGTGACCTTGTTAAAGGATTTCAAACACTCATTTAGAATGTTACCTTGCTAGAGGGTTTACAATTAAGACTGTTAAGTCCACTCGGTTAAGAGTTTTTCTGTCACTTACAAAATAACAGTAATAAAAATATATCTACAACTTCACATCTAAAATGCTAAAGTAGATTCTTGTTTTCTCAAAACAATCTTGTCATAGGACTTATCTTGTTCCTTTGCTGGGCTCCTTACTCTGTTATTCAAAATAGGTCTTCAAGCTTGTGTGCTCGATAATCACTATGTAGCATCCCTATGCTTACACTTGCCCGCATAGATTGTTCATCAATAATTTCTTATTTATAAACAATTGCTAACCGCTTAATCTCCTTGATCACATTTCCCATGATCAATCTTAGCCATCAGATCTTCAATATTGACCAGGTTCAATGCATCCTTCGATCTGAAAATGTTTTACCTCACCTTGGGACTTGCATTCCTTTCTTGGAACTTGCACAAGGTTATTACAGTTCAATCTGCTCTGTAGATCTTCCTCTTGATTTTCCATTGCCATAGATCCTTAACAAACTTCATGCACGACATACCAATCATTTATACATCTCCAGCTAATCATTGTCCTTCATTAAATAATGCTTTTATCCATCCAATGCGATCTGTCATAACTCGGTTGCAACTCGGTAAATACTAAACTTTACTCGGTGCGATCTGTCATAACTCAGTTGCAACTCGATAAATACTAAACTTTACTCGGTAGACATTCCACCTTCATTAACCAATATCGATAACCTTAGGGTTTACCGACTAGGTTCTTTGCTCGGTGACATAGTATAGTATTAACCTTACAATCAACAACATATGTAGGATATCAAAACAATCTAAACATCATAATCTCATCATTGTCTAGCTCGGTAGTAGTTTCCCATTGAATAACTTATTTCTCCCCTTTCTTATCACATTCTTTCTGTGTCACTTACTGACAATTTAATTCTCTTCAAATCAATCTTCTCAAGATATGGGAACATCCGATTGAATCAGATAATCAATTTCTTGACATCAATGAAAAAATAATGTTATAAAGATAGTTATCATGCTTTTTCAGTTATATCAATAATCTCCAACAACCTTCTCAATATCCTTAATGAATATCAACAATCTCCTATTGAAATGCCAACAATCTCTCTTTCTACTGAAAATGCCAACAAAACAAAAACTGGATTGAAAATAAAATGTCTAAGATCAGATCAAGGCGGTGAGTTCACATCTCATGAATTTAACAGTTTTTGTGAGATAAATGGAATTAGGAGACAATTATCTGCACCCCGAACTCCTCAGTAGAATGGAGTAATGGAAAGGAAGAATAGAACCATTTTGGATGCAGCAAGAACCATAATGATGGAAGCCAAATTGTCTCACATCTACTGGAGAGAAGCAATGAGTACAATAGTCTACACATTCAACAGAGCTTATATCAAAGGTGAAACTGGTAAGTACTCCTATGGTGACAAGTGAGAAATTATCTATCAAAGACACATCTGCATCGGTAAATTCAACAAGGTATAAGTCTATGATTGGCGACTTGTTATATCTAACTTAAACTAGACCAGATATTTTGAATCCAGTAAGTATTGTTTCAAGATATCAAAGTATTAATCCTAAAGAAAATCATGAATGTGCAGTAAAGAGGATATTCTGGTATTTGCAAGGAACAACAGAATATGTCTTATAGTATTCTAGAGATGATAACTTCACTTTATGTGCATATATAGATTCACATTGGGCAGGAGATACTGATGACAGGAAGAGAACTTCTGGTGGAGCTTTGTTTCTTGGAAAGAAATTGGACATGTCTAAGAATCCAGTATTTCACTCTAAGACTAAACATATTTCAATAAAATATAACTTTATGAAGGAAAAGGTGGAAGAAAAGGAAGTCAAATTGGTTAATGTGAACACTAAAGAGCAGGATTGCTGATATATTCACTAAACAGTTGTCTAAGGAATCATTTGAATATTTGAGAGATAGGCTAGGGGTATCTACCCCTCCAATAGAAACTTAACTGATGGAGCAGTGCATCCGTCTGGTATGCATCATTAACTTTATCCCTTGCTTTAGGTTGATGTAGTGGTGCTACTACTCGGATGGAGTAGTCAACTTTGAGATTCACAGGATTTTCATATCTATGTCATATCTTTGGCATTGATGTCAAAGGGGGAGAGTTATATGTGAAAAATAATGTTTATGGGAGAGATTTAGATCAGTTTTAGATTGGACTGCACTCCTCAGGGGGAGTTGCTAGGATTTTTTTCAGTTTTTCATTGTTATATCTTCTATGAGAAATTTTTGGCATCTCTTGGCACTTAGATGTTTTCTTTTTCACATCTAGTGTTGCCATCAATGCCAAAGGGGGATATTGTTGGAAATATGAAGGAATTGATTATGTTTTGCATTGATGTTTTGTCATTGATGTCAACACTAGCTGTTATGGTTGGTTACCGACAGAAAATTTTTTACCGGTAGAAGAATTTGTGTTACTGGTAGAAGGGGCTATCAATTGGATACTATCAACATGTTTGGATCAATGGACTATGTTTGGTTTGATGCGTTACTTGTTTCTAGAGTATGTTTTGGTTAGTTGGTATTGACTTGATGATCAGATGCTATCATACACTCTGGTAAGCCTATACTGGTAAGGGTTTAAGGTTTTACCAACAGAGCTTTTACTGAGAATCTTTGACAGGATGCATAAGTGGTGTTGGTGCGGCTTCTAGATGGAATTCAAGATGTTGAAGATGATCTTTTTTCATGGCTCGACTGATTGGAGACATCACTTTGGCATGGTGGACCCAAATTAGGTCTGGTACCTATCTAGGTCGTGGACCAGTATCATGTTACATGTTCTCTACACGTTACCGAGATGATTTATGGATTGGTTAATGTTGTTTGGGTATAAAGCCGACATGGAATATCATTGTAATATGGATGTATGTAATAATCTTAGTTTAATATCGTTTAGGTGGCTTACCTAATTGGTTTAGGCCTTAGGGTTTGTATAAATTGATGTAAGATCTCATTGTAGATTGTGGTGGCAATGTTCATGGTCGTGGAATGAAATATCATATGCGAAGGAGATTTGGTCTATCATAGGTGATTGAATTGGGTTTATGTAAGAGGTCAAAGGCCTCTAGTATTGAGCTTAACCGAGACTGTAATCAGGCATGGTAGATGCTATCTCTGGCAGTTCATTCTTCTGGATTGTTGTCCAATTATATTGAGGTGGTTATAACCTCTTTGTAGTCAATGAGACTCCTTTGTAATGAGTAGTATGCTCTAGGCAGTGGGCCTTCTTGCATGTGCATGCCCCTTATTGTATCACATACTTTCTACATAAGTATCATCTGACTGTGGGTAGGCTTCCCACCATGGTTTTTCCTTTTACTGGGTTTTCCACTTACAAATCACGGTGTTATGTGTGGTTGCATTGTGTTAATTCTTTGCTTCATTCTTAAGTTTTATTGCTTATCGGTATCTGTTTCTGCTATTTCGGTATTCAATGTTTATGTGCTCCGGTTAAAGGTTATAAAGTGGTTTGATTAATATAATTTATTAACAATTGATTCACCCCCCCTCTTAGTTGTCCACCGGTTATCCTAACACCTTGCTCATATATTTCATAAAATGGTATTAGTAAAAATAGGAGACAGTTTTAAGAAAACTCATAAAACTTGCTAATATGTTGGCTATAACTATTTGAAATGACAAAACATTACAGGTTGAAAGAGAAAAACTCAAAACTACACTAACTTAGAACTGTGCATGGAAGTCTTGCTTCCAGAACTAACAAAAAGTTGCATTCAAAATCTCTTTTCTGAGGAGAAAAGCAAACTAAATACATCAAGAAGAAACCTAAGAAAACCCTAAAAGAATCTCCAAAAGATAACGTGTCTTCTTCATTTTTGAATTTTAATCTCAGAAAATCAACACTTTTTTCCTATGTCTTCCTTCAATATACACTTTTGGATTTGAATGTGACATCTCAGAAGATCTGGAAGACCACCCTGTAGTCACTTGTCACATTCAACAATTTGTCCTTGGACCAAAAATTTCCATTTTTAGTTCGCTGTGATTTCTGACTGCAACCTCTATCTTTTCCCTATGGCTTTAAATAGAAAAGCCCCCTTTGTGTAGGCTGCCTTGTTCTGTCATTTTTTGCATTTGTGGCCTTTGTATACGACTAATTTTTTTTCCCTTTTAGTGCCTCTGTCATCTATGTCAGTAGTTCACATTTTCTCTTAGATTGAAAATGGTAAAAATCCCCTCCATAGTGGCTATCATTTCCTGTGCTCTTATTTGAAAAGAAGTTATATTGTCATTTGCTACATGTATTTCCTCTTTGGTGAAAAACGCACCCCTTTGAACAAAACAAAACTCATAGATATTGTTTCAATTGCAACTTGTCATTTGTTATTTTTCGCAAGGAAAATCTTATCCTTAAACAAAGCAATCACATTGCAATATTTAATAAAGTAACTTCCCTTGTGAAATAAACATTTACCCCTGCTTGCTTACTTTGCTTTTTACTTACATATGTGTTCAACTTCGCTCCTTGTATTCCATTTCCTTCACAATATAATCTCACGAACATTTGCTCAATGAGTAAAAGAGGATTAAATACTTTGCTTGCATTTATGTATTATTTTCATCGAGCTTTATTTTCTTCCATTTTCTTGTATTTTAATGCTCATGTGAAAGCATATTTATCTTGGGTGAAGACATTTACTGCAAAATCTTTTTCCTTGGGGGAAATAAAATAACTCTCAATTGGCCATCATTTATTTCCCTGTAAAAATACTTTCATTTGATAAAAATATTTGATTTGTAATACCTTGCCCTTCACTTGTAATTAATTTCTTTACCTTCTAATACTCACATGATGTTTCTTTTCTTTGGCAAAAATATTTTACCTCAATGTAAAAACATTTCACTATCCCAGTTATTCTTGCCAAAGCTTTTACAACTTTCTTTCCATGAAGATATTTCACTTCTTAGTGAAATATTATACAAGTGTTCCCTATTTATGGATCACCATAAAATATAATGAATGTAATTTTCACAACCTTTGGCTACGAATAATCTTTTCTGGTGCAATTTACCAAAATGTGAAAACAACAATAGGAACAAAATGAACCCTTTGGCAAACTTAAAGTCTTTGGCTGAAAATTTAATGACCACCACACTTTAGAAAACATACAAAGTTAATTGTTCTATTTTGGGTGCTATTGTAAAATTTATTTTAAACCACAAATAATTCAAAACTGCCCCAAAATATTGGAAAGTTGCAGGTCGTGACTATCGTATCTCAACCATTTATCAACTTTCCTCAACCCCAAAAATAATTAAAATAGTGCTAAAATGGCAACCAAGGCATAATAAATGGAAGGTAAAAAACAACATTTACTACTCAATAACAACCTAAAAAATGTGCCTGAAAATTTTTGGACGTGAGAAAACATATTCTCTCTACAACCTTTTGGTAAAAAATAATTCTTCCACAAGTGAGCCAATTTGTATCTACACACATTCATTTCCCTTTGATTTGTGAAATCAATTTCTATTTGCTTTGTTTTTCTTGTAGAAATAATTTAATTAATGGAAATGTTTCATCACTGCACTTTGCCCATGTTAATAAATCAATTTCCCTTTGATAACATTATAAAAATACATTTTTTGCACTCCATTTTGCAACCAAATATATTTGTCTCCTTTCTAACTTTTCTCCTCACTTTCGGTTGGATTTAGCAACAAACTTCTTCATCTTTCAATGAGCACCCTCCTTTCTAGCACCATTCATTCAATGATTCACTTCATTTCATGCAAAGCATTATGAATTTGACCTGGGTGTACCAAACAATGAGCATCAAATAATGGTCTGTAACTTTGAAAATGTCCCTGTGCTGGAGATTACTGTGAAGGCACACACACTACATAGAACCAATAATTCGTTGTTTCAATTGGACACCTGAAACATTTACTATCCACCATTTACCCTACCATCTGTATTTTCCACGATCAATACTTTGAACAGGAAGCACAAACATAAATATGGGACTTCACCCTATATTGCTAAATAAGAACTCATTAATAGAATACACATGGCATGGTAAAAATTTCACACAATAATACCAAAGATAAATTGAGCCATATCCCTCTAAGGCCAATGTGGTTTCTACTACCATTTCTGCATACTTGATCCACATGCAATAAGAAAATTTGCCCACACAATCACTGATCTAACCAAAAGTCATATTACCCGTCAGCGCTGCCTGTAATTGGGTTTTGCACCAACAATACACTTTATTTGTCAATCTCTTCATAGCATTTGGTGCTCCCTGTCAAATTCCAACATCAGAATGAAATTATGTCATCCCCCAAAGTGTGCATTAAATTGATACATCTATCTCCTCATTCAACACAGGCCATTGCAGACATGCCCTTCAAATAATTTTATTTAGCTTCAAAGTAACTGGAAAGCACATTTCTCTATAACCCTAATATCATCCCCATGTTCAGCCTTTGCTTTAAATTCTATTCATCCCCCAACCCCATGTTATTTTTTTATGCCCTAATATCTTATATGGGGTGGAGAGGAGTGAAGATTTCATTAATTTTTTTTATTTATTTGCCACTTTTACTTTGCCTTGCCATTGGCTGCCCTGTTGGCCTATGTGTGCCTTGAAATCCTCGCGGGGTGACGGGGAGAGCTTTCTCTCGCCCTTCCCCGTCAGCCTGCACTTGTTTTCCCTGTGCTACCAAACAAGCCTGGAATTTGACGGTCAATATGGCTGGTTTTTCACTTTTTGACCGTATATGACAGGTTGAAAAATTATTAGACTGTATATATCAACATGTTATTTTTTTAAAACCGTAAAAATAACACTTGAAAATATTAATAAACGGTAAAAAAATATAGTAGGTAATATATATTATATAGTATTATAATAATACTAATATAAATTTAGAGTACGTGGAAGGATATAATTCTTTCTAATTTTATAATATTTTAATATGAATTTTATGAATTTAGAAACTCTTCATAATCAAAATGAATTTAGAAACTTAGTCAATTTATTTTTTAAAATATATTTAATAAGATTGTCTTGAATATAAATTTAGAAAGTTGACATAAATTAAATATTTTTGACAATTAATATTTTTTTTAAAACATCAAATGAAAGACATTGAAATAACCAAACCGTCATAAAAGATTCATATGATAGGTAGGGGTGGCCATCAACTTCCAAACCTGCTACCGAATGCTTGCGGGGTGGGAAGAACACTAGCTTCCCTCTTTCCCTGTTGTCCCAAACATCTTCTTTGACTGTCGGCAGTGCCTTGTGGGATGAGGAGCTCTTTAAAACTTCAAAAAGTTAAAAAAAATCATTCCTTTTTTAAAAAATTCACTCTATTTGCATCATGTAATTGTCCACGGGCCCACCATATTCAAAACAATCTTGATTATTCATTACCTTTGCCATGATTTTAATATTTCAACTCGGCGTTTGAGGGAGAAGGGATTTACCCCACCGTTTGACATTACAAATTCATAAAGTATTATTATTTAAAAAAATATTGATTTAAATAATTAAAGTCTTTAAAATAAATATTAATATTATTTTCACTTTTAGAAACTTTGACATTGGCTCGAGTATTAGGGTAAATAGCTCACAAAATTTAAACCAGTCAGATGCTTTATTTTCTTCATTGATTCTTTAGGATTAGTCACATTATTATTTAAATCAATAATGATTTAAATAATAATTTTTTTTTCAACCATGCATTAACACATCTCACTGGGTCATAACTTTACTCGAGTCCCTGGTGGGCCCAGCTAAATTTTTTTTTTGTTCTTGACAACTGACCCTCAAAAATGCTTTGAATCCTTGACTAGAGATGTTTTGAATGCAAAAAATTGAACAAGTGACTATTTAAACTTACATTTTGTCCCTCCGATTTTGGGCCAAAATAGCTTGAGTAGCTCCGGAAACTGGCTCTAAAAACTGACCAAATCACCTCGTTAAGCCCTGCAAGCTAGCATACCTATAGAATGTCATATGAGGAATCTGAAATGCCCAATTATAGCTCATGATGATTCCCAAGGAAAAATATTTTAATATGTGAAGTTGCTCTACTCAGGCTTGCTTGAAACTACACTTGTTAAATCAACTTGAAACCCCTTCAATCACTGATTGAAAAAAATATCAAACCTCCGCTTCAGAGGCTGCCACTTGGCACACTGGTACATCTAGTTACCATGAATGAGTGTGCAAGAGGGTTTGACCTAATTAGGTCACATGTGCAAAATATTAACCTTAAAGTTTCCTCCCCTGAAAAACTAGAAAGTGCTACCTGAGAAACCTTGAAAAAGTTTGTTTGGAATGGGCTTTGAAAATTGATCAAACGAGGAGCTGGGGGGCTACAAACTAGGAATGTGGTAGATAATTTTATAGGGAATCATGAGGTAGAACCACTTTGAAGTGCAGGTCAACTGGGTGCAAAATAGGAATTTTCAAAGTGGGCTCTTAACTGCTGTTTAACATTGTTCAGTTGCAAAACTGAACTTTTTGCAAATAGAATTGGCTTTGAAAACCTGTCAAATGGATTTATGGGACTTAGCCACTTGGTATGGGGATTTTAAAAAAATCATAGAATCACTAGAAACTTTAAGTTTGGCTTGAAAATCACTTGGTGCAAAGATACACTTGCTCAAACATGGATACTCGGAAAAATAGAATAAGTACAAATCAACAACCCAACTTCAGGGCCTCCAAAGGAGACTTCACAAACTCACCAAATCCGATCCAACAAAGATAAAAATGGACACATGGTATCTCTATAATGTTTATAACAATTCTCCAAGAGGATTTTACATGACATTTCACTGGTGCAAAAATATGAGCTCACCAACTAAGCTACTCAGTTCTGTTCTAAAAGGCGATTTCTGAATGCAATCTACAAAATTTTGAGCCTAGGTCTTCAAGATTGCACAATTTTTTTGAAGTCCCAACTACTAGCAGATAAAGAAGATTAATCGATAACACTAACACACTTTCCATACCTCCGCTCATTATTGAATGATATAGAGGATCTTACACCGTCCTCATTAAGTAATTGGTCTAGCCTAGCACCTAATAAACATGGAAGGATACCCATGAAAAGATTAAAACCTATTTATTAATTTTCCTTTCACTTATGTATCACCAATATTCTTTCAACTCATATGATTGAAATTCATGTGTCACTATCAACTTCAACTTTGCGGATTGCCGCGAGAAAAGACAAAATTCAGACAATCATAACTTTTTCATCCCTTAACATAATTTGGAACTTCAATATGTTTTGGAAAGGGAAAGGAATGAACAAGGCCTAGAATTATTTTTGTAAGAATCTCAAATGCATACGAGCAGTTTTCTCTACAACTTAGCTCACTAGCTACTCAAAAAATAGTTTGACTGCATGACCATGTTATACTCTATTGATAATTATCTTCATAAATATGTTTTTATTAAACCAACTTATTAGTACTTGCTAGTACTATTGCAATCGGTTGCCATTTTTTTGTTAATTTGTTATTATTCAAATGTTTCTCCACCAATTAAAACTATGATTTTTTTGTTTTGATATATGTTTTTTAATTTTTATAAAGTTAAGATGCATGATTTTTAAGTTTCTAAATTATAGAAATTATTTTTCTCCAATCTAATTGGCTTGGAAAATTTACATCTTTCTAGCGGATTATCGGGATCCACTATCTGAATGAATTTTTTTAGGTATGTTAAAATACTATTTAGTGTGTTAAATTTTCTTATCAAATTTATTTTACACATCCACCAAGCAAATATTTAACAAATTCTAAATCTTTTAAAACTTTATATAAATAAATAAACATATATATAATATAAAAAAACATAAATTAATAATATAGTACTAATATCTATAATAATAAATTAATAAACAAACACAACATAATAATATATATATAAATTTATAAAATAATATTAAAATATAATTATAATAATTAAAATAAAATAGTATAAGAATCTTAATGTTTATATATATATGAATCCAACCATAACTTAATCGAATGAACTTTAACATTTTTAACTTAAGCCTAACCTAACACCAACTTTAAACATAACTCTAAATTAACTATAATCCAAACTTAATTTTTGAGTTGTATTTAATATATCATGTATTTATTAGTTTATAATTAACATATTAATTTTTTATTTATTTTTGATAAAAGTGGCAAAACCACTGAATATATATATATATATATATATATATATATATATATATATATATATATATATATATATATATATATATATATATATATATATATATATATATATATATATATATATATATATATATATATATAAGTTTACAATAGCCTGGTTCGGATGAGCATACCGGCATGAAAGAACCAGGCAAAGAAAACCTCCAGTTGTAGCCCTTGACCAAAAACCCATATGAAAAAACCAGTTGAATAATGCCCAATACATGATAACAGACCCACAACCCAACCCAATACAAACCAAAAAACTCGGAAAACCCCCCTACCCCACATTGACCAATCCACAAAATTACAGACAAAAGGACCCATAAGAGGCTAACATCATGCCTCAAAAAAACCATGTACATGGACTTTCCTCCAGAGGTGCAGAAGAAGAAGGATCACATCATTAGCCGAGGAGAAATTGAAACAACCACCTGATTGTCCATGATATAGTGGATCTAGAGAACACGTCTAGAGCAACAACAAGATAAGGAGGAGGAACATGATCACACAACCATTCAAATCCCAAAATTGTATCATCAAAGCATTCACCAAATAGTCCACACCTGGCTACGTAAAACAACTCTCTAATCCATCTATTAGCAAGAAACTCATTAAAAGACATGAAACCACTATAAGGGAGCAAGCCATAATCAAAACTGTAATGATATAGAGCATAATCCATATCAAGAGAAGAGTAGGATGTTGAGACCAAGAAGGAATCAGCCAGAGCCCGAACCATATGAGTAGCCATAGAAAAATCCATGCAAACAATCAGAAAATGAGAAACCACTTCAGATATGTTAAAACCTACAATCTCCACCAACCAAGATTTACCCACCACCTACCAAACCGCATAAACAATATCCGAAGAACATAGATTAAAAATCCGCACAAGTTTCTCATCTTCAAATGCATGAAAATCATGAACTTCAGATTGAAAAAGCGACAAAAGGAAGAAACACAAAGAACACTAATCTCACATAGCTCATATTCCCCAAACATATATAGGCCAAACCTCATAACAGGCGACATTATAACAAAATATTGCCTAGCAGGGATGTTCGACCTCCCACACAAGCTGAGAGAATCAACTCGAGTAGAAAAATGAACATCAAAATTCATAATTAAAACACAATATTATCAAGATACGACCAACCTAGATGAAGCCAAAACAAGGCACCACAATATCAAGTAATGTTCCAAAATAATTGCAATGGCACAACTTGGAGAAAGAATAACCCACTCATTATGACAATAATTTAATTACAAATGTACAACCCAAAATAGCCAAGTATGGAGAAACAGAAAGAGACCCCCAATATAGATATCAATAATCCTAACCCAAATGAAGTAGTTAAGAATCTGCACAGAGTAATCATACAAGAATCAGGCCAAACAAAAGCAATTCATAACCATAGAAGGCACCACCCCCCAATGACGAGACACTTGAATGCATAGCATTAGCAAAAATGCAACCACATAATCAATATGTGGACAACACCACCCCTAATGCCACACAAACAAGTGATCAACCTCGAAAGGAGTGCCAGTCGAATATTCTGAAATGAAACCAATGCTCAAGACGAGAGGAGAAAGATCTGTCAGTGATGCCATAGAATAAAATGTTACCATGAAGCCAAATAATGCTATACCACACAAAGCATTAAATATTCCACAATAACATAAAAGAAACTGAATATATAGGAGGAAGATAGCAAACATCCATATGAATGATGCACACATAAAGTGTACATCATCCGAAGGAGTGCAAAGGCTATCAAGCCATACCATTACCTGCAATCATCATTATACTAAAAGAAGAAGGATTATTTTAAAGTAATCACAAGCCGCAGGTATGACCTCATAACAAACACCAACCCACAATAGAATATTTACATGTTAGCCCTAAGATATAATATCAAACAATTCATATAGAAACACCTCCCTTCACTAAGGAGGAGGGAATGTCTAAAGAAGAAACATCCAAATTATTAGCTTGTTCATCAATTGTCTTATGCGCTAAAAAGTCTGGAACTCTATTAACCTCTCTATAGCAATAAGAAATGGAATAAGAATAAAAAAACAAAAGCTACAACATGATACGATCTAACAGGTACTGAAGATGCCAGGAGTAACTTTTCTTATTAATAACAAATTGAAACGTAACCATGGAATCCTCCCTCAACAATGATATTTCTAATACCAAGGGAGATTGCCAAATATAGGCCAAAAGACAAAGCTCAAAACTTAGCATAATTATTAGTCCCAAAACCAATATCATGACACCCAAATTTTACAATTTGAGAATTATGATAAAAAATGACCACTCCAATTCCTACCCTACCTGGATTTATCCTAGAAGCGCCATCATAATTTAATTTAAACTTAGCATGAGGAGGAGGGCACCATTTGGCATTTTTCCTTTTAATAATTGAGGCAAAATGAGTAGCAACCGAACCATGAAAAAGAAGGGGATTTGAGAGCCTGCCAATATCTGGTAATCCAACTATCCCATTGAGAGAAAGAATTAAGGCGATCAAGATTCTTATAAACATAAGAAAGGACAACTTTTGAAATTGAAACCTCAATTTTAGTCAACAGTTCCTGCAATGAAGAAGACTTCTTAAAAATTCTACTATTTCTTTCTAACCAAATGTTCTACACAATAATAGAAGGAGCCACCACCCATAGACATGAATAAAAGGAAGAAGGGAATAAGAGAGGGCATGCCCTAAACTGAGTCAAGAGATCCAGACAAAGAGAAGAGGACCAACCAAGTTTATCAAAAAGCCAATACCAACATTTAGATGCAAATTGACAATGCAAAAATAAATGGGAGGAGGATTTCAAACAAGAGCCACATAAAACACAAGGAAAAATAATCGTAACCCTAAGCCTATCTAATCTCATGCCAGTAAGAATTCTATCCTGGACTGCAAGCCATGAAAAATCCCTAGCCTTGGGAAGACAAGCTATATGCCAAAAGAGTTTAGAGGGCCAAGAAGGATCAGTTGAGGAAGGCATAAGAGAATTGTAGCCCTCTCTAACTGAATATAAACCTGAAGTGTTCTTAATCCATATCAATTCATCTTCAACATTATGACAGACCAGTGACCTCTTCTAAAGTTCCTCCACATAATCATTTTTAAAAGTTTGATCCACCAAAAGAAAGTCAATTGATTTCCACCGAGGCACCGGATATGGGCCCAAGGTATCAATATAAAAATAATCAGCTACATACACACCCCATTAAGATGTTAAAAAATTAATAATAGGAAACCAATCCCTCACATTTACCAAAGCAGAATGGCCATTCCACACCTCATCCCAAAACCTAGCTTTCCTACCATTATGAATGACCCAGGAGAGATAAGGAAGGATAACAGATTTGCACTTAACCATAAAATTCCAAATGGAAGAACCCTTAGGAAGAGAAGAGGCAGTAAAGATGCCTTCCCTAGTACCCCTCGCCAAATACTTGGCAAACATAAGGGTGGCCCAAGAACTATTGGGTTCCTTATATAATTTCCAAAGCAATTTTTCTCCTAGAACTTGATTCTGTTTGTTAAGGTCTCAAATACTAGATCCACCCAAATCCTTCGAGAGACAGACCTTCTCCCATGTGAGGAGAGGAATTCTTTCTTTATTTCCTATATTATCATTCCATAAAAAAGATCTTATAATAGATTGAAGCTGAATAATTGAACCATTTGGAGTTTTCAAAATCAACATTAAATAAATAGGAACTGCATTCAAAACATATTTGATCAGAATCTTTCTAGATAAGGTAAGCCATTTATGATTCTAAGACAAAATCCTAGAAGATACCAAAGAGATCACTCTATCCCAAAAATTACACTTCTCCGAGCCCACAAAAAGGGAACACCAAGGTATTTGCAAGGGAAATTTCCTACTTCATAACCCCAAAATTTTTGCAACCTCTTCTGAACCAAGGGAGGAGTATTGAGAAAGAAAAATTTAGATTTGGCACTATTAACCTTCTAACTCAAAAAAGCAGAATTGTCAGAAATAAATTTTCTAATGACCTTAGCTTTCGCCATAAAAGCATAGCCAAACAACACAGTATCATCAGCAAAAAGGCAATGAAAAAATGACTCTGGTAAATATGCAACATGAACTCCCTACCAAAGGCCAGAAGATCTAGCCGACCTAATGGCACAACTAAAGGCTTCAGCCATAATAATGAACACAAAAGGAGACAGAGGATCCCCTTGCCTGACACCCTGGGATGAAGAAAAGAAGCCACAAGGGGATCCATTTGTGAGGACCAAAAACCTAGCTGAAGAAAGACAAGCGTAAATCCATTTGATCCAAGATTTCCCAAAACCAAACTTACTAAGAACTAAAGTCAAAGCATTCCAATCAACCATGTCATAGGCTTTCATCATATCTAATTTAAGGATCATTGTAGGAATTTTCTAAGAGACAATGGAATGAAGAATCTCATGAGCCACGATGGTCCCATCCAAACTTTCTTTATCAAGAACAAACCCCCCTTGCTCTACAGAAACAATCCTTGGAATAAGCTTAGCAAGTCTAATAGATATAGCTTTGGTGAAGATTTTATACAAAGTATTGCATAAGGCTATAGGACGAAAGTCAACAAAGAATTTGGGGTTGACCATCTTAGGAATAATGATATTCAGAGTAGTATTCAATTCCTTAAGAATAGCTCTATTCCTCCGAGATTCTTCTAGAGCTAGGAGAACATCATTACCCACAAACTCCCAACATTTTTGATAAAATAGAGCAGTAAACCCATCTAGGCCAGGAGCCTTATCCAGCCCCATGGAGAAAATAACCTCCTTCACCTTATTAATCATTAAAGGAGCTATGAGCATCTCGTTCTCATCTTTCAAAATAATAGAAGGAATAGCCTCAAGAAAATTATTATCCAATGCGATGGGTTCAACCGAGAGAATATTTGAAATACTTGATAGCTTCTACTGCAATAACATCCTCTTCTACCAAAAGAGACCCCTTGACATCCTGAATACAAGAGATTCTATTTTGTTGTCTCTTAAGTTTGGTAGAAGAATGGAAAAATTTAGTATTTCTACCCCCTTCAGAAAGCCAGAGATCCCTGGACTTCTGTCTCCAGTAAATTTCCTCTCTAGCTAAGATTTCTTCAAGTTGAGATCTAAGGGATTTGAGCTCATCGCAAGATGTGGAATTCATGCCATTGCTCAAACATACTCATTCAAATACTCAATTTTCCTCTATATTCTTCCTTTCTCAAGGAAAATGTTTTTAAAATGAGAGAAATTTCATTCTTTAATTTTTCCTTTTAAAAAGACTATTTTTTTGTGTACTGAAACATTCTAGTTCCTTCAAAAAAGGGAGCAGACAACCACCAATCCCTAAGCAACGGTAAAAAAGCAGGATCCCGAAGCCACATAGGCTCAAACTTGTAAGAGATCTTTTGTGGGGCTCTATCTTCGAGGATGGAAAATAAAATTAGAAAATGATCAGACCCCACATTAGGCAAAACTAAAGAAAAAAATTCCAAAGCAGATTCTATCCAAATTTCTGAAATAAGAAAACGATAAAATCTTTCAACAATCTGAGAAAAACCTTTTCGCATGTTGGTCCAAGTAAAGGGACCATTCTGAGTCTTACAGTCAATCAAACTCATATTATAAATAAAAGAAACAAAGTCATCAATAATATTACTGTTAGGCAAAATCCCTCCAGACTTCTCCAAATCTGAAATGGCATTAAAATCTCCACCAAATATTACCAGACTATTATGCAGGGGAGAAGAAATATAAATCAATTCCTCCCAAAGATTTATTTTCTCCAAGATACCCACGGGGTCATATACATTAAAAAGCCAAAACTTAGTGTTTGAATATCTACTTTTAATCAAGGCTAACATCCAATTGCTAGAGGAAGCAACCAAAGACAATTCAAGATTAAAATCATTCTAGAGAAAAGAAAGCCCCCCCATGCTCCCAGAGACGGGGAGGTACAAAATTTCCAAGTCTTCCAAGCTGAAAATAATGATTCAATAGAAGTCATACTTAACTTAGTTTCTTGCAACATGATAACACCACACTTTATTAAATCTAATTGGGACTTAATCAAACGTATTTTGTTAGGGGCATTTAAGCCCCTAACATTCCAATAAATAATCCTCATTGGCTTCGAGGGGAGACCGAGGCTCCCCTCTTTCCTTGATTAGACTCTTGAGAGATCTTTCCCTTAGTAAATGTATTCTGCAAACTCTTCTTAATAGCAGTAGACCTAGTCAGAGGTGGACTAACAAAAAATTTCTTTTTTTTTCTTAGTAGAAGTATTAGGAGATGAGAGTAGAGTAGTCTGAATACCAACAACAATCTCCTATTGGGTCTTAAAATACTTCAGCTTACGACCTCGTTTTGAAGGAGAGGTGAAAGAAGATCCTGGGGATAAAGGAGTTTGAACAATTGGAAGTTTAGCTTCAGTACCTAAAGGCACCTCAGGGTCAGAAGTAGGCATGTTTTATTTATTAACACCCTTCTCATTTAATAATGCATCAAAAGAATTACATGAAGGAGGGATTGGCAAATCTTTGTTTAGAATAGCAGCAATCTCCTGCTGGGTCTTAAAAAGTTTTAGCTTACAGCCCCATTTAGAAGGAGAGGTGAAAGGAGTTAGATGCATAGATTTAGTAACCAAAGGCACCTCAAGGTTACAAGTGGGCATGTTTAGTTTATCATCACCCTTCTCATTTAATAATACATCAAAAGGATTACATGAAGGAGGGATTGACAAATCTTTATTTAGAATAGTCAAATCATTATCAATGGAATTAATAACTTTATCTGTTGTGATTGAATCCAAAACAATATTATTCTTATTGACCAAATTTTGCACCTGCACAATGATGTCCTGCATCTCACGCCAGGAAAGAGATTCAAGATTCACACCTCCCTTGGCTGAAGTCTTATGTTCAATTGGTTGATCCCTAATGGGTTTCTCAAAAAAAATGTTCTTGAGATTTGAAAATAAAAGAGAATCCATAACAACATATGCTCTCCCAAAACCATTGGAATCCTTAACAATTTCTTGATGCCAGATGCCATCAATAGATTTAATGTTACAAATCCTAGGCAAATTGTCATTTGGATTAACCAAAACACAAATTTTAACAAGAAAATTATTATCCTCATAGACCAAATGAGAAAGAAGAAAAGTGCCAAAAGAATACCCCACCAATTTTAATACATCAGACTCCACAAACTCAAAAGGCAATTTGGGCAATTTAAACCACATTGGGATCCTTTTAGGGTTAGCTGAAGAGGGCACAAATAAGGGTTTCTATGTTTCTAGAAAAATCAGGTTCTTCCCGATCCAGAAAAAAAGAATTCTCTAAAGCCCTAGCTCTCGCATCAACATAATCATATACAATAATGAAAGAGCTAGCAGACATTACTTGAAAGTAAAGGATCCCAAACCATTTATCATATAATTTATGATGCAGTTTTGAAAGATTAGTAGTATCACCCCATACCTGGATAATAATTGCAAGTGAATGTAAATCGTGAGCTTTCTTAGCCCAAGGGTTCTCAACTATGTCAATTAACAGGATCAGAAACCATACCTTTTTTCCCTCTGTATTACCTGGATTAAGATTAGAAGGCTTGTGGTTCGTCAAAGGCTGAGGTACTTGCTTTGAACCTAGAGAACCCGAACTTGGTTGGCCCACCTGCGAAGAAACCCTAGCACCTGAATCCACCCTCACAAATGATATATTAGCCACATTAGACACATTCAACTTCCTAGGGTTTGAGTTTTGCACCACATCCTTCCAAGATTTGTCTGCATTCTTGCCATTCCTCCATGCCCTAGATCCCATCTATTCAAAGTAGTGCGATGACTAACATTATTATTAGGCTAGCCTCTATACCTTGTATATATCCTCTGATCGCGAAAAAAACCTTGAAAGTACTTGGAAACCGCCCTCATTCTATATTGCAAATGATTCGGTCGATGATCATGTTGTTCCGAAACTACCATATCCACCCAGTGCCCATGATGAAATACCCATTGTGGGATATGATCAGCCTTCAACCCGAAAGGATCCACAGGTGGAGGTGGATCCACAAAAGCCACATCCCCCCATGGCTCAAACTGCTTACCTTCGGATATGCCAAAAATTTGCAGTTAAAATATTTTTTACTAACATATATTAATATTATAATAATTAGAAATACAATAATATAAGAATCCTAATGCTTGTCTAGAAAATAATTTTTTTATAATAAAATAAGATTATTTTTAAATAATAATAAAAAAATATAATAGTTAGAATAACAATACATTATTTATTCTAATATTAAAATTATTTTTGAAATTAGGGTAGGGTTATTCTCATATAATTTAATATTATATCACTTATAAGTGGAATAAAATTAGACAATATTATAATACAATCTCATTTTCTAAAATCAAAATTATAATCAAATTACAATACATATAATTTTAACCTACAATGCATATATTTCTAAGTTTCAATTATAATTCAATGAGATTGATTATTTCTATTTTTAAATTATATAAATCAAATCAGTTAATTCAAACAACCAAATATAATTACATAAAATTAAAATCTTATTTAATTATTACATTTATTCACTTGTTTTTTTATGATCTATAGTTTTGAAGATGTATTTTCAAAACTTAGGGGCATAACTCTCTACTCTTAAACTAGAGATGTCTAATATTTCCTAGAAGAATTATCTAGTCTCTTTTATTACACCACTAGATTTCAATAACATTCCTAATTAAGGAAAGGATGTTTCTAGGTATTGATTGGGATCTCTATTAATGTAGCGAGTTTGGAGATCAAGATGATTTGATCTCATTCTTTCATTTTGTTGTCTAGTACTTTGTTGAATAGTTTTACCCTTTGTGGGCAATTAAATGGTCCAAGGGAGAGTTGTTTCAGGGAGTATGAAGATCAGCCCTAAATCTTTCTTCACAAGCAATAACACTTCTCTCCCAATTCAGTTTTAAGTTAAACTTACAATTATCTGATTTGTACAAAAAGGATCGACTTAGGCTTCCAACACAAGAATGAGGAAATGTCTTTACCACTTTAACATTAAGGATCTTCTAACATCTCAAACCCTTCTCTTGGTTGTTCACCTGTTCTCAGGAGCCTTTAAATTGAAATTTACTATTGAAACTAATGAGCTACAACTTTTTCTTTATGATGCTATGACAAGTTCAACAATATAAACATGCACCAAGTTTAAAGAGTTCATTACCCACTTAGCTAGAAAGTAAAGTGTTTGTGTGAAATCTGGAATCTGCATCTACAATACAAACACTCAATAGATTATTACATGCATGGTTAGTTGATCAAAATCAATAAATGTAAAACCATAACAAATCAACCTATTGCCTCCTAAAAGATGCGAATATAGATTTGCTCTCAGATTTGTCTACGCAATACCAGTGACTTGACTACACCAAGATGAAGGATTTAATCTATATGAATGCAAACTAGATGAATGTAAGATTAACAAATTAAGCTAGATTAATCTAAATTGATATGAGATACATGGTTGTATGCATGATTAATCTAAGATGATAATTATGCTAGATGATTGAGATTTTAAAAAATGACTATAGTAATGATGCTAAAATCTAGGATGCAAGGGATCTTTATTGCTCCAAAATGAGGGGTATTTATAGGAATTCCAAGGCCAAAGATGAGGTGGCAGGAATCGACGGTCTAGATTTGATCTGAGGATACCAAGGGCTAAGATTGGGGAAGTTGGAGAAGAGGTTGGAGGAAGGGACACTTGTCATCTCTGTGGTGACAAGTGTCAAGGAACCTTTCTCATGAGAGGGCAAGTGTCCAAGGGAGGAGACATGTGGAAAAAATTCCATGTGTCTCAAGGGGAGAATATCCAACCCATAAGAGGTTAGGATAAAAGAGGTTAGGATGTGCAAGAGGATATGGTTAGTTAGACCCTAGGATTAGATAAAATGGGTTAGGTTAGAGGGTGGTTAGGTTAGGTGGTTAAAAGTTAGGAGCCATGTTCAAATATTAGGAAAAGATAATTAATTTCAACAAATCATGATTTGATTTGTTTTAACTAATTATGAGATTAGAAGAGTGAATTAAAATGGGGGGAGGATTAATTAATTTAGATTAATTAATCAAAGAGGAATTATTGAAATGGACTTAATGAATAAATCCTTAGATTTATTTATAAGTAGACCGAATGGGGAAATTAATCAAATTATTTCGAATTCAATTAATTGAGAAGGGTTATTAATTAAATAACTACGCATTTAATTAATTATCTTTAGACCATTTTTAGGTGTATACATAAAGTATTGCAGTAACTCAAAATTTCCATTAGAGCCACACACATTCTTTCCATAGAAGATAAACTTGATTTCCAAATAACCTCCAAATTTACTTTTACCAAAGCTACCTTAGCTTCCCACTAAGATAATGTATAAACACAAAAGACAATTGATAAAAGACTTAAATGAACAAATGTTTTTTAATACTAATTTTCTATCCTATGAATTCAATGCCTAAGTCAATGGACAATATTAAACACATAGGAAACACTATAACAACTTACAATTATATGTAAATGTAAAGATTTCAAAACAATGACAAATAATTTTAATCTTAAATTATTCATCAATTGGCAATGCCCAATGAATTGTGGTATTAAGGCAATGGAAAACATTCATTGAGCTTGTATTATTATAAGTGTATTTAAGCATGATCCATGCTTAGAATCATTTAAAGGTAGCACAAACTAGCCCCAACACAAGAATTAACCTCTCTCATTTGATATAGCTTTCAAACAAATGCATTTAGCAAGCACATGTTTGACAGGAACAAAGGCCACCCAATTGACCAAGCTAAAATAGAGGTCTCCTTATTAAAGATGTTAACTAAAATTTGTTGACACTTTCTTTGTAATATTTCATAGAAATATTTGTATTATGCTACCAATGTGACCAAAATCTGGTACAAAATATAAATTTAATCTCCCTACATAAGGACTGGGCAAAAATGCCATTGCCATTGGTGGCAATGAGACAAGTAATTCAAATCATTTCATATCTATTATTTTAATCATTAATGTCCAAAAATATTAATTGGAACTTTACTTAGTGTTGAATAATTCTTAGCCAATTGGCATAGCAGAATAATTCTTACCCAATTGGCATAACAGTGCAAACTAGAAACTAGTTAGCAACATATCAAAGATAAATGGGAACTGTACGTTAGAAAATAGGAAATCATCACAAAACAAGATAAACATAATAGCTCAATCACAAATGCATTCATTGCAATGATCTATCCTAAACACACTCAATAGAGACATGAAATAAAAACATTCAAAATTAAAGACATATGCAAACCAATAGCAGATTTGAATGCTCCTTCATGCGGCTCCATTGTTCTTCTTTCCTCTTCAAATGGTTTGGTTGTGGATCTCACCTACAAGTGCACACACACAATTGAAAGCAAGTAGACGAGATTTTTGATCAAGAGTACTAGAAGCGTAAATTCGATAGTCTGATTACCAAATTAGCTTTGATTGATGAAGATCATCCAATTTATAGAAGAATTGGAGAGATGACAAGATTAGCATGATTCAATTCAAATGGAAATTGCAAATCAATTATGTCAATTATGACAAATTATGACAAATTATGCACTTTCTATGCAAAATTTGTTGATTGATAATTTATGACAAATTATGACAACTTCTATGTCAAAATTGATTGATTATCAATTATGACAAATTTATGACAAATTGACATGTCATTTCCATGAATTTAGGAGAGAAATAGGAGGAAATTGAAATTAGGAATTAGAAAATTAAGAAATTAGAGAATTAAGAATTTAGGAAATTAGGTAAATTAATTAATAATTTGTCATTTATTAATTAATTCATAAAGAGGAATAATTAGCCAATTAAATGAACATTTAATTGTGACAAGAAGACTTTAGGATAAATAAATAAATTATTAATCCTAAAGGAAGAAAATGACACACAAGGTTAAATGATTAAATCATAAAGCCCTAGAAGATGAATTAGGTCTTGATGAAAGATAATTGACTCGATCATGATTTTGAATTGATAAATGACCAGTGTTGATAAATGATTTGATTGAGATTGGTTGACAAAAATCAATGACAAATCGACCAAATTGACATGATTGAAAAGGACAAGGATCGATGACGAATCGATCGCAATATGACAAGATTGACAAGGACAAAGATCGACCAAAATCATGACTGAAAATTGCTATCAACAAGACCAAATTTGAGAGCGAGACGAATGAAGAATGTAGAAGAAAGACTCGATGCTCGCAAATGATAAAAACCAAGTGCGTGACATAGGAGAAATGTTAATGCGATGCAAAAACCTAAAATGAGGCAATGCGCAAATGTTAAAGTATGATCCTGCAAGCGTTGACCATTTTTAGGTGTCTACAGGAACAACAAATGTTCTCTATTGATAAATGGGAACAATACACTTATTCAGAAATTCCTTACTATCCCAAACTCTAACATAGAGTTGTCTAAAGCTTGACAAATTTGGCCTTTAAAATATTGTAAAATCAACATTTCTATTGCTTGCCTGTAGCTGGTATCATTGATATTAAATAATTATGAGATGGTTTAACATAGATCTGGATATTTGAATTAAATCAATTCTTCAAGCAACACAATTCCATACAAGATTGGAAAACAACAAAGAAACCCCAAATAAGTTTTTTTGTTAAAAGAACAAAACAGAAGAAAAGGGGAAAGTGTTTCACTTGCAGTCTGAGAGTGAACATGAATTGGTATTACTATTATTTTTTTTAATACAAATAAATTATTATCTGGTTTTACTAAAGTAATAATAATATTCATATATTTGCTTTAAATGATATTTTAATAGAATTGAAAGAAACTTATGATTTTATTATTTACATTATTATTTATATTATTAATTATTATAATTAATAATTAAATAAGAGGAGGATGTTATTTGCGGCTAGAACCTTTTTCTCAATGATACTCTTTCTCCATTCAAGGAGTACCACCAATTCACTTAACATAATACAATCATCTTTCAAAATCATTTGCTTAGTTCATTAATATGCAATAATTCAATAATCAAACTAGGCTAGTAAATGGGATGTTAGAGTTATCTTGTATTAGCTAATAATTATTTACTTAATTATTAGTCTATTATATTCTATGCTTAAGGTAAACTTAGGCATTTACACTTTATCCCTTTAGGGTTTTTTTAGGGTTGCAAATTCTTCTTTTATAAGGATTGTATTTGTTAGGTCTCGGAGACAACTGAGAGGGGGGAGGGGGTGAATCAGTTGTCCAATAAATTCAAACCAAAATTAACTTAACCAAAACTTAATGCATGATACCGGTACACCAAAATTTATGCTAGTAGACAGTTTATCAATTAATTGCAGTATCGGTAAAGATTAATGCATGAAACAGAAAGACAATAACATCCACAACACATAACACCAATATTTGTACATGGAAACCTTGTAAGGGGAAAAACCATGGTGGGAAACCTTACCCACAATCAGATGATACTACTACAGATAGTATGTGTGTACAATTTGGAGTCTGCACATGCAGAAAGGCCAACTGCCTAGAGCTCAGTGCTCAATCACAAAATGGGAGTCACACTGACTACAATTGGATGGTTAAATCTAATGATAATGTACTGCTCAAAATAGCATCTTCATATGTTGGATTCAATACCTGTTTAGCTCTGATATGCCTTCTTCAAACCTTCCTTCAATCTTGAATGATGTCTACGTGTATAACTCTGCTTATATTCACATATACCTTGTTACAATCCTTTTTCCAATCCTATCCTATGTTATATCAATCTCACAAATGAGATCTCACATTTATACCATAACCTAAGACCAATTGAGTAGGTCGGCTCACTAAGAGATATTACAATAAAATCAATTACAAATAAATCAATATCTGATGCATGATGTCGGTTGAGTGCATTTACAATAATAACAAATCATCTTCATGATGTGTTGTGCTGATCTGGAATAGATATGCTTGCTAGTGCATAACCTGGACCTATTTGCCGGTAACAACAAATATACAAACCTGATCAAAGTAATGAACAAATCACCAAAACAAAGTGTCCAAATAATGTCTTCGACATAACCAAGTAGTCTCCAAGTCATTCCAAGTGTTGGTGAACAATATAACCTACCGGTGAACCAAATACCAGTGACTATGCATGTCACCGACTTGCCGGTGAACATAACCAAATCTCCAAGTACTGATAAGCGTTGACAAGCGTTGACATCAATGACAAAACTATATCAACATATCCAAAATACCAACAATCTCCCCCTTTGGCATTGATGGAAACACAAGATGGAAAAACCATCAAAGTGCCAAAATAGAAATGCCAAGAATAAAAAACCAACAATCTCTCAAAGAGATCATTAACTAGAAATCAAAATACAGATACAGAGAGTAATCAATCTCTCCCAAAATAACAATCTCTCCCTTAAAGGATAATGTGTTTTTCCATATCAATCTCTCCCCCTTTGACATCAAATGCCAAAGCAATACAAAAGAATACCAACTCATTACAAAATACCAACTACTCCCCCTAAGAAGTAGCTCTCCTCATCAATGTCGGAATAAAAGATTTTTCTATTAATTCTGTTAGTTGATGACAAACATCAACTGTCTAAGTCTCTATCGGTGGGGGTATAACCCCAAGCTGCTCTCTAAGATATTCAAAAGTTTCTTTAGGCAAAGGCTTAGTAAAAATATCTGCAATCTGCTCTTTAGTATTTACATAAACCAATTTCACTTATTTTGGTTCAACATTCTCTTTTAGAAAATTTAATTTGATAGAAACATGTTTAGTTTTTGAGTGAAGTACCGGATTCTTAGATATATCAATTGCTGCCATATTATCACAGTAAATTGTTATAGGTCCCTTGCATTTTACCTTTATGTCCTTCAACATTTGTTTAATCCATAGTACCTGTGTGCAATTAGTTGTTGCTGCAACATATTTTGATTCTGCTGTTGATAAAGATGTGCAACTTTGTTTATTGCTCAACCAAGAAATTAATCTGCTACTAAGAAAAAATGCTCCACTGGTGGTGCTTTTTCTGTCATCTACATCTCCTACCCAATTTGCATCTGTGTATGCACATAAATCAAAGTTTTCATCTCTAGGATACCATAAGCCAAGATTTGTAGTGCCTTGTAAGTACCAAAAAATTCTTTTTACTACTGATTCATGATTTTCTTTAGGATTACTCTGAAATCTTGAAACAATACATACTGCATTCATAATATCAGGTCTTGTTTGTGTCAAATACAGTAAACCTCCTATCATAGACTTGTATCCAGTCGGATTAACAGGTGTTGATTCATCTTTTAATGATAATTTATCAGTTGTAGTCATAGGTGCTTACCGGTTTAGAGTTTTCCACGCCAAATTTCTTTAGTAATTCCTTCAAGTACTTAGATTGACTCAAGAATATACCTTTATCAGTATGTGAAATCTGCAATCCTAAAAAGAATTTTATCTCCCCAATCATAGACATTTCAAATTCTTGCTTCATTTTGTTAGAAAAGTCTTTACATAATCCATCTTCTCCTCCAAAGATTATATCATCAACAAAAACTTCTATACCCAAGATGTCATCATTAGTCACTTTGTAATATAAGTTGTTGTCAGTATTACCTTTAGTGTAACCAATCTTCAAAAGATATTTATCCAATCTAGCATACCAAGCTCTAGGAGCTTGCTTTAGTCCATACAAAGCTTTCCTTAACTTGCAAACCATATCTTTGTCATCTGTCAATGAAAATCCATCAGGTTGTTCAATGTAAACTTCTTCTTCAAGATCTCCATTAAGAAATACACATTTAATATTCATTTGATATACTTTGTAGTTCTTGTGTGCTGCAAAAGCCAAGAATAATATGACTGCCTCAATTCTAGCTACTGGTGCAAAGGTTTCATTATAGTCAACTCCTTTCTGTGAATATCCTTTACACACTAGTCTTGTTTTATTTCTAATTACCTTACCATCTTCATTAAGTTTGTTTCTGAATACCCATTTAGTTCCAATTACATTTTTGTCTTTAGGCCGGGAAACTAATGTCCATGTGTTATTCTTTTCAATTTGTTCCAATTCATCTTCCATAGCTTTAATCCAGTCTTTATCTTCACATGCCTCATTAACTGATGTTGGTTCAATTTGAGATATAAGACACACCTCTTCATTTGTCAGTCTTCCTCTAGTCATAACTCCTTGATACTTTTTCCCAATTATCTGATCTTCAGAGTGGTTCAATCTTACATAGCGGGGTGTCTTTGCTTGCTGTTGTTCCTCAGTTACTGTGGAATTTTCAGATGATGTCGGTGTGAATGGATCATCATTCTGTACCAGTGTACTCATTGTAGGTTCGTTTGATATTATCTCTATTGCCGGTTCAGAGTCCATGTACCTTGAATTTCCTCTAGACTGTTCATCAATCTTCACATTTGCACTCTCAACAATTTTCTGCAATCTCTTGTTAAAACATCTATATGCCTTGCTCTTAGATGAATAACCAAGAAATATTCCTTCATCACTTCTAGGATCAAATTTGCCAATATACTCATCTCTTCTAATATAGCATTTACTTCCAAATATTCTGAACTATTTAAGAGTGGGAGTATTACCAAATCATAGTTCATGAGGGGTCTTATCGGTTTCACTTTTGATGTGAATTTGTTGAATGTGTAAACTGCTATACTCAGGTAGATTTTCTTCTGATAACATACTTCTAGCTGCATCTAGAATAGTTCTATTTTTCTTTTCCACAACTCCATTTTGCTGGGGTGTCCGGGGTGCTGATAACTGTCTTCTGATTCCATTCACTTCACAAAATGTATTAAATTCCTTAGATGTGAATTCACCTCCCTGATCTGATCTCAGACATTTGATTTTCTTACCATTTTGATTCTCTACCATCACCTTGAATAGCTTGAATTTCCCAAGTGCTTCTGATTTCTCCTTGAGAAAAGTAACCCAACACATTCTAGAATAGTCATCAATGATTAGCATAAAATACCTATCTCCTTGTAAACTTCTAGTTCTTGCTGGACCACATAAATCAGTATGAATTAAGTCAAGAACATTATTGGATTTTTCTGGAATACTCTTAAAAGATGCTCTATTTTGCTTTCCAAATTGACATTCCTTACATACCGGATTGTGAGGTTTAACAATCTTAGGTAAATCCCTTACTGCCTTAGTTGTACTGATTTTCACAATGCAATCAAAATTTACATGACAAAGTCTCTTATGCCATAACCAACTTTCATCAATATGTGCAATCAAGCATGTCTTTTCACTGTTGTTCAAATGAAAAATATTACCTCTAGTCTAATTACCGGTTGCAATTTCTAAACTAGTTATGTTCATGATTTTGCATTTGCCATTCTTGAATTGTAACTGAAATCCTTTTTCAACTAATTGACCAACACTCAAAAGATTATGCTTCAAACCTTCAACATAGTAAACATTATCAGTATTGTGCTTACCATCAAAAGATATAGTGCCTTTTCCTTTGATCAAACAAGCTTTATCATCTCCGAATCTCACTAGACCTCCATTGTATTCCTGAAAGGTTAAGAATTTACTTTTATCACCAGTCATATGATGTGAACATCTTGAGTCAATGATGCATTCATCCTTATCTTCAATTTTAGCTATCAGGGCCTACTCTACCAGTTGAATAGTAGGTGTCGGTTGATCTTTTGTTATAGCAATAAAAACCCATCCATTTTCTATTGGTTCCTCATCAGAATCATCAGTGACTCCTTCATCAGCAAGGTAACAAGATTTGTCTCTATTCTTCTTAAATCTGTATCTCTGATATTCAGGGTTAGGCTTGTATGTTCTTTTAGCTTCTTCTTTTAATCTTGCATGTCTATCATGACACCTAGATGTCATGTGACCAATCTTATTACAGTTAAAACATTTAAAGGGTGCTTTACCTTCATACTTGCTTCCAATTGGACCTTCAAGCATTTTCCTTGCAAATACTGCTTCAAGTTCCTCCAGTTCTTCATTTTCTCTCTTGCTTTCTTCAAGTTCTCTTGCATAAAATACTTTCCAATTAGGTTTATCAAATGATGATGATGAGGCAGATGATGATGCCTTGAAAGCTAAATCTGTCTTTATAGTAGTAACATGACCAAATTCCTCAAGTTCAAAAGCTGAAAGTTTTCCAACCAAAGTGTCTCTAGTTACTGATGTATTAGGCATTGTTCTCAATTCATTTATAGCAGTTACTTTCATTTTATATGTCGGTGGCAATGCTCTTAAATTTTTTGAAACAATTTCATCTTCACTTAAGGTTCCTCCACAACATTGTATACCCAAAACAATTTCATTTACTCTTTCCATAAAAACAGAAATCCTTTCATCTTCTTCCATTTTCAGATTTTCATACCTGACCCAAAAACATTCAAGTTTTGCAATTTTGACTGTGGAATATCCTTCATTCAATGTTTCCAATTTGTCCCAAATAGCTTTAGCAGTAGATCTATCTGATAATCCCATGATTTGCTGATATGACAATGCACTCAAAAGTGCTTCTCTTGCTTTGCAATCATTTTCCTCATCTTTACCCAAAGTTGGTGGATTAGGTTGACCTTGAGTAGGAGCAACATAACCATTCTTTGTAAATTCTCATATGTCCTTTCCAATGCAATTCAAATGGGTCTCCATCCCGATCTTCCATATACCATAGTTAGTTCCATCAAGTTTAGGACTGTCCTTCCAAAAATAGTTAGAAGACATTAGATCTCCTCAAGCTATTAAACTTCTGCAAAAAGAGGACTAGGCTCTGATACCAATTGTTAGATCTCAGAGACAACTGAGAGGGGGGGGGAGGTGAATCAGTTGTCCAATTAATTCAAACCAAAATTAACTTAACCAAAACTTAATGCATGATACCGGTAAACCAAAATTTATGTCAGTAGATAGTTTATCAGTTAATTGCAGTACCGATAAAGATTAATGCATGAAACAGAAAGACAATAACATCCACAACACATAACACCAATATTTGTACGTGGAAACCCTGTAAGGGGAAAAACCATGGTGGGAAACCTTACCCACAATCATATGATACTACTGCAGATAGTATGTGTGTACAATTTGGAGTCTGCACATGTAGAAAGGCCAACTGCCTAGAGCTCATTGCTCAATCACAAAATGGGAGTCACACTGACTACAATTGGATGGCTAAATCCAATGATAATGTACTACTCAAAATAGCATCTTCATATGCTAGATTTAGTATCAGTTTAGCTCTGATATGTCTTCTTTAAACCTTCCTTCAATCTTGAAGGATGTGTGTGTGTATAGCTCTGCTTATATTCACATATACCTTGTTATAATCCTTTTTCCAATCCTATCCTATGCTATATCAATCTCACAAATGAGATCTCACATTTATACCATAACCTAAGAACAATTGAGTAGGTCATCTCACTAAGAGATATTACAATAAAATCAATTACAAATGAATCAATATCCGATGCATGATGTCGACTAAATGCATTTACAATAATAACAAATCATCTTCATGATGTGTCGTGTTGATCTGGAATAGATATGCTTGCCGATGCATAACCTGGATCTATTTGCCAGTAACAACAAATATACAAACCCTATCAAAGTAATGAACAAATCACCAAAACAAAGTGTCCAAATAATGTCTTCGACATAACCAAGTAGTCTCCAAGTCATTCCAAGTGTCGGTGAACAATATAACCTACCGGTGACTGTGCATAAGTCACTGACTTACCGGTGAACATAACTAAATCTCCAAGTACTGATAAGGGTTGACAAGTGTTGACATCAATGACAAAACCATATCAACATATCCAAAATACCAACAATATTGTATTTTTCTATTCTATTCCCTCTCTGAATGATAATCTTTTTCTTCAAAGCCATTATTGTGTTTTTGTCTCCAATCTTCTCTTGTGATAGGTATTTGCTTGCAGGTGCCCTTTGGATCTCTGAAGTTGTATTTTCTCAACTTCTTCATGGTATCAGAGCCTACATCTGTTGCTGCTTGTTCTTGATTTTTTCAGAAGATTTTCTTTGGAGACAAGGGTTTCAGTTTTTTTTTAGAGTTTTTTAATTTTGGATCTGGGGTGCCCCTTTATTTCTGGGCATTTTGAACTCAAACAAACATCACTGTTAAGCTCAGAATATCCAAAAACCCCCATTTTCATATAAAAATTGTCCAATTTGGACAACTTTGGCTATGGGATTTTTATTTTTATTTTGGCCCTTCAAGGGCATGTTTTTTGAGAAAACAATAAAATAAAATAAATGTGTGTGTGTATATATATATATATATATATATATATATATATATATATATGGGCAGTTTAATGTCTTGCCTAGGCCGGAACCCTCATCGCCAACTGTCGGGGCCAGCCCTGACGTTAACTGTCAGCTTGAGCCCAACAAACCGTGGTAGCTTCACCGTTGAGAACTGCTAGCAACTCGAGAACCGCCACCCAGGACCCCGCCAACAGCTCAGAGGCCACCGCCACCAACTCAAGAGCTTGCCGCTCGGAGCACAGCCCGCCTCTTGGCCACCGCCCGACCACCACAACCCTTCCCGGCCATCACCGCCACCCAGTCAGAGAGCCACCTCCGCCCAGTCACCTCCTCTTGCTCCTCTTTGAAATCTTTTTTGACAAGGGGGAGGTTTTTTTGTCATAACTTGGGCAAACAAAGTCAATTTTTGAAAAATCTTATATCACCGAAAAACTCTTTTCAAGCTCTATTCAAATCTAGAGGTGAGATTTGTTGATTTTTTCATTTTGTACATTTTTTTTGCTATCAAAGTCAGAGCTCTTTTCTACACTCTAGGAGCCATAACTTGGGCAAACAGACTCCGTTTTCGGCAAACAAATAGGCATCAAAATGTCTTGGAGAGGCCTATTCATATTTGATGTTCATTGTTCTAGAAAGTTTACCAGGTACACAAGATATTCATCTGAAGCCTTTTTTTTGCTCTTTCCTTTCTTTCTAGCTCTCAGATTGTAATGGGGTTTGGTTTTTCATCTTGTGGGGGGTGTTTTTTTACTACTTTTTGTAATTTACTTCAAAAAAATAGAACACCTAAAACTCAAAAAAAAAAAACCCTTATGCATCCTCTGTCTAGTTTGAAAGATCACTTAATTAAAAAAAAAATGAAGAGCAGGTCCAGGTACAACTACAGGTACACATGGCAGATTCTTCAGTTGAATTTCTTACATCCCAGAACTATCACCTCTAGAAAGATCATATGACGAGGCTTACCAGATCATGAGGGTTGTGGTCCTATTTGGATGTGGATCAGCCTTAGTTGCAATGTCCTTTTGAGATTCTTTGGCACAAGAATAAGATGGATGAGGCTATGGGTGTCATCTCCTTACATGTTTCAGACAACTTGTTTTTCCACCTTTATGGTTTGCTCACTCCTTGGGCTATGTGGTCCAAATTTGTTACTCTCTTTGGTACTATCAATGAGTTCAGAGCATTACAGATTGAGGCATAGCTCTCTTCCTTGTTACCTAAGTCCTTTCCTCGCATTAAGGACTTTCTGAACAAGTTTAAAACCACCAGATCTATCCTCCAAAGTTGTGGTAAAAATAAGACAGACACAAAGTGTATCTACCTAATTCTCTCTAAGCTTCGAGGTCCCTATCAGATATTTGCTTCCACATTTTATTTTACTATGGATGCCTTGGGTACACACTTCACCATGCCTACTTTTGATGTGTTCTACGATTGCTTGACTCGTGAGCAGGCTCACTTATCTCAGTTGGACACTCTCACAGGATCAAATAACAAATCATTGGTTGCTCAGACATCTAAAGAGAACAAGAAGCAAAAAATGAAGCCCAAGAAGGATTCAACTGGCAGTGAGAGTTCCTCCAAGCCACCACCTAAGTCTGATTATAAACCGAATTCCTATCCCAAACAAGAGAAATCTTCTAAGTCTAGTGAATCTTCCTCCAAGACTCAGAAGAAATTAGATGAACTTTGCAGTTTTTGTGGCAGGGAAGGACATCCAGTTTCCCGATGTTGGAAATGATTAGAAGCTTTGGAGGAAGCCATGTAGCATCATCATATTTCTTCTCCTCAGCCTCCATCTTCCTCTTCTATAGGAAAATGACATGCTCTTTCTGCATGAGCTATTACTTATGCATCCACTTGGATTATTGATTTGGGGGCTTCTCACCACATGACACACTCACAACAACTTGTTATCTCACTTGCTCATATAGATACTTTACAGATAGCAGTTGGTGACTCAGCACAACTTTCAATTTCAGGTTCAGGTTCTATTCCATTGACAAGTGGTTGTTTTCAGGATGTTCTTTTGGTTCTTGACATTTTGATGAACCTCCTCTTTGTTTATCAGATTTGTCATTTTGGCTCTGGTAAAACAGTTGAGTTCTCACCACATGGGTGGTTATTAGAGAGCTCCATGATCTTGATTTGGTTATGGCTACTGGCAATGTTGATCCCGATTCTCGGTTATACCAATTTGATGGCTTTGAGAGTCCAGATGGTTCAGGTGTTTCTCTTGTAGCACATGCAGATTCAGTGAGCAAACTTTGGCATGAGCATTTTGGCCATGTCAATTATAGATACTTACAACAGATGAGCACACAAGCACTTGTGATTGGGCACCCTCAGATATCCTGTATTGATGATGTATGTTGAGGTTGTGCACTTGGAAAGAATCACCAGGATCTTTTTCCTACAGGAAGAGCCACACGTGCTAAGGTACCCTTGGATTTGGTACATAGTGATCTTATGTCCTTTCCGACTCTATCTTTTTTAGGGTCCAACAATGTGCTTGCTTTTATTGATGACTTCTCCAGATGTACATGGGTGTACTTTCTTAAGTACAAGTCTGATGTCTTTGATTCATTTTGAGTCTTTAAGGCATTTGTAGAGAAGCAGTCTACTCTTTCTATCAAGAGGATAAACACATATAATGGGAGAGAATATGTGAATTAGACTTTTACAGATTTCTACATAGAGCATGGTTTGCAGCTTCAGTTATCAGTTCCTCACACTCCTCAGCAGAATGGTGTTGCTGAGAGAAATAATATAACACTATGGGAGATGGCCAATTGTATGCTTCAGTCACATTCTATGCAACCTAATTTTTGGGCTGAGGCAGTTAATTGTGCAACTTATATTCAGAATCAGATGCCTCATAAGGCATTGTGCCAGATGACTCCTGAGGAGGCTTGGTCCCATGTCAAGCCTAATGTTTCATCATTTTGAGTTTTTGGTAGTGAGGCTTGGGCATTTATTCCACATTCTCAAAGGAAATCCATGACGAGGAAGAGCCGACCACTTATATTTGTTGGCTACTGTGAGGATGTTAAGGTGTACAGGTTGTTTGATCCTGATTCTTGAGAGGTCCTATTTAGGTGGGATGTCCAGTTTGATGAGCGTCTTCCTCAGATGGATTCTCCATCACCATCTTCTCCCTCACTACCTCCTCCTCCCTCTTCATCTTTTAAGGATTCCTTATTCTTTGAGGATGATGCAGATGATGGTCCACCATCCCCACAACCACCACCACCCGCAACTCAACCTTTGCCCAAGTGGGTTTGATTTACAATTGATGCTAATGGTTCTATGGTAGGCGATCCTTCAGACACTCGTCATACTCGTGTAGAGACATCTGGTTCTAGTCTCCTGAGTCATGCCATTTCAGATGATCCTCAGAAATTTTCAGATGCGGCAGGTCACCCAGAGTGGGATAGGGTCATGGATGAGGAGTATTTTTCTTTGATGAAGAATCATACTTGGGATCTTTTTACTCTTCCGAAAGGAAGAAAGGAAGTTCGGTGCAAGTGGGTGTACCATACCAAGTATGTTGTAGATGGTTCTATTAATAAGTGTAAAGCTAATCTTATTGTGCAGGGATTTTCTCAGGTGGAGGGTATTGATTACTTTGAGACCTTTGCTCCTGTCTCCAAGATGAATTCTATTCAATTTGTACTTTCACTTGTAGCTTCCCAAGGATGAATAGTTTTTCATATGGATGTGAAGAGTGCCTTCTTGCATAGAGACCTTCATGAGGAGATCTATATGGAGTAGCCTCGGGGATTTTTCATGCAAGATTCCTCTTTGGTTTGCAGACTTTGGCGTTCATTATATGGCCTCAAACAGGCTCCTCGGGCCTGGTATGAGAAGATGGACTCTTTCTTTCTCTCCACACTCTTCACATGTTGTCATTCTGATCCCACAATATATATTTAGCATTAGGGGGATGGTATAGTTATCATTGTGCTCTATGTTTATGATCTTATCATTATCGGTAGCTTGTCCTCCTTGATACAAGATATTTAGATAGCCTTGATGGAGCAGTTTGAGATGACAGATCTTGGCCTTTTGCACTATTTTTTCGGCCTACAGGTTATTCAATTTTCTGATGGGATTTCCATACTTCAGCAGAAGTATGCTCTTGATGTGCTTCACAGATTTGACATGCTTGCTTGCAAGCCTGTACCCACACCATTTCAGTCATGTGTTGTTTTGTCTGCCACTTGTTCTACACCTTCCGTGGATCCTACCTTATATAGGCAGTTGGTTGGCAGTTTGTTGTACCTGACACATACTCATCTAGATCTTTCCTTTGTGGTTGGTTTTGTCTCTAGGTTCTCCCATGATCCTCATGAGATCCATTAGCAAGCTACCAAACGCATTTTGATGTACATTCGGGGCACTACACAGTTTGGCATTCACTATACTTCAGGATCCCTCACATTGTTGGCTTCATTGACTCAAATTGGGCTGGTGATGCTCATGATCAGAAGTCTACTTCTGGCTTCTTTTTTTTGCCTCAGTTATGGTCCTATCACATGGTCTTGCAAGAAGTAGTTTGCTATTGCATTATCATCTATAGAGGTTGAGTACCGAGCAGCGGTGTTAGCTAGTTAGGAGGTTTTATGGCTTTGACAGTTGATGACTGAGTTTGGGTTCCCTCCTGATAGTCCCACTCTTCTTCGGTGTGACAATCAGAGTGCCATTCACATTTCTCGCAACCCAATGGAGCACCAAAGGACTAAACACATTGAGCTTCACATGCACTTCATCAGACAATTGATTCAGGATTACTTTCTCATCTTGGAGTACATTCCTACAGAGGAGCAGGTTGCTTCCATTTTCACTAAACCTTTTGCATCTTCATGCTATCTTCAGTTGCACTCTATTCTTGGGGTGAAGGAAGTTGTCCTTGGGGGGTCTCATTGAGGCCTTCCTTCCTTCATGTTTTTTTTATATAGCATGCTTTTCCCATCTCTTTTTGGAGTAGAGTTTTTTCCCATGTGGTTTTTTTTATTTCTCCAGTTCATAGAGATTTGGTTGTGATTGGGTACCTCATCAGGCCTTGTTGTCGGGACCCAAATTTTCCTTCTTCATGTAGTTGCATTTTGCTTTCCTACATTTAGTTTTTTAGCTACTCCCTAAGTTCATCTTAAGGGGAGGTGTTAGAGTTATCTTGTATTAGCTAATAATTATTTATTTAATTATGTCTATTATACTCTACGCCTAAGCTAAACTTAGGCATGTAATAATATGGTAGGTATTTAATAATTATTTTAATTATTAAATACACTTTATCCCTTTAGGGTTTCTTTAGGGTTGCATATTCTCCTTTTATAATGTTTGTATTGTGTTTTTCTATTATATTCCCTCTCTGAATGATTATCTTTTTCTTCAGAGCCATTATTGTGTTTTTGTCTCCAATCTTCTCTTGTGACAGGTATTTTGCTTGTAGGTGCTCTTGGGATCTCTGAAGTTGTATATTCTCAACTTCTTCATGGGATGTGACATCTTTTCCCCTAAGGATATTCATGTCTTGATGACTATATGATATAAATATTAACATCACATGTCAAGTATTCAAAATCAATTTTATTCTACATCATTTAAAATTCAAGATCCATACCTAGGATTTTCATACATGTAGAGATACATTAATTGATGATTTTTTTAGAAATTTCTCAACAATGTACATGGTTTGGTCACTAAAACTAATCACCAATCAAACACTTCCACATGCCTTAGCTCACTATAAAATGATAAGTATCTTACAAGATCTCAAGAGTGATTCATTCAATATCCAACATTATTTAATGCATGGGCAATCATGTTAATGTTTCAAATAAATCACTTTTACAAGGTTACAAACTGAAGCATCATCAACCTAGATCATAATTTGATCATAAATCATTCATAAAATACATCCACTCCCACTCCAATTTTTTATTTTTTATATTTTTAACACTATTTAGACAACATTACTTTCTCATAACTAGGAAGTAAGATACACATAACGAGAACTAATATTATATTCTTTTTCATACCATGTAAATGAAACTTGTAAGATTCAATTTGATTCAGATCTTAGGATAACCATTTTTCTTATGTCTTTAAGAATGGTTGTTATACAACCAGTTTATCTATACCTTTTCTTTCATGATTTATTAGAAAATTAAGCATTTATCTTTCATCAAGTGAGAGTCAAGTTACCTCATTCAAAAAAATTTCTATGCAATATCACACCAAAAAAATAAGTTCTTGTCATGCATACCTTTTCATATAATTTATGACACTATAAATGTGTTCATCTATTGTTAATGACTACTCATATGTGACTTGAAGCATCGACGAGTTCACATGTCAATCATGTGAGCTAGACAATATGTTCATCTTGTCAATTGTGTGACCTAGATAACATGTTTATCTTGTCGTTCATGCCTACTCACATGTGACATGAACACTGTCCATCTCATCACAACACATGTGAAATCTATTTTATCATGAAGTAACTGACATGTTTGCAACTTATTTAATTCTTTCTAGCATGAATATCTATGCAAATGATTGTTTACTCATGAAGTGACTCAAGCTTTGGCCAAAACATTTTATTCTTCATTTATTCCCTCAGGATAACCTGGGAGCCACTTAACACCTTTCCAACACATGCTCCTCTTCTAGAGGAAATCTCAAATATGTTAATCTTATAATATATACATTCTTGTATGTGAACATGCATGAATAGTTCCATGATATTTTTTGTTCATATCTAAACCAAGTTTATTCTTGGTTTATTGTCATTTGTGTTGTCATACAAGGCAAATCAAAACCATAATTCTAGTAGTTATACCAAAATGATCTTATCCAGAATCTGAAATAATGGAATCTAGTTCATTACATGAATTATTGACAAACTAGATACCAAGGTTCGCATAAAAGGATCAATATATGACCATAATAATTTTCTATGCATATCAAGCTCATGGCTAAGCCAAAAACATGTAATACATCAATCACAAAGTATGTACTTTTGAAATATATTTCAAATCATCAATAATCATAAATTTGAGGGCATTCTCACTGTTAGACAGTTCAAACAACCAGAAGACAACTAAGAAGGGGGCTGAATCAGTTGTCACCAGATTACCAAAACCTTAAGCATTTAAAACTTTAATATCGGAACCCAAAAGATTAATATCGAAATGCATAAACCAAATACCGAAATAGCAGATAAACCAATTAAGCATAAACAATAATCAGAGAATAAATACCATCCACATGACACCAAGAATTATATGTGGAAAACCCAGTAAAGGGAAAAACCACAGTGGGAAGCCTACCCACAGTCAGATAATACTTCTGCAGTAAGTATGTGAATTACAATTGAGGGGCCTGCACTTGCAGGAAGGCCAACAGCCTAGAGCGCACTGCTCATCACAAAAGGAGTCTCACTGACTACATAGAAATCTAGAATACAATCTGAAAGAAGGAATGAACTGCAATGGTAGCATCTCCTATGCCTAAATATAGTTCTGGTTAAGCTCAATACCGGATGACTAAATCCTCTTACATAAACCCAACTCGATCACCAATGATCGACAAAATCCTCTTCCTGAATGATTATTATATTATTCGCTCCTTACATATTCATATCCCATTTCATGATAATTTACAATGAGATCTTACATCATATATATACAAACCCTCTACCATAAACAATAAGGTTGACCACTAGACAATAAAACAATTACATAATTACAAAACATGTCGGCCAGAGACCAAACAAATAATATCCAACCCATAAGACATGCCAGAAACACATTGAGAGGTCCAATCCACACGTTACATTAAGCCGATACATAACCTAGATACACTGAGACCCAATTTAGGTCCACACGCGCTAAAGAAATGATCTCAATCCACCAAGTCTTGAGCGTGATCACCATCAGCATCCTGGATCCATACCAGAAGATGCACCAACACCACTTATGCATATCATCAAATATCTTCAACAAAGCTCTACCGGTGAAACCCTCACCGAAACCACAAACCAAGATTTCTAGCAAACAGGATAGCATCCGATCACCAGAACAAAACCAACTGACTAAACATGAATCTGAGTAGCATGAGTAAGCCAATTCCATAACCCAATTATAATGGTGCATACTGGATCAAATCCAACCAGTAACCAAACAACCTACCGAGACCATAAGGGTGTTGGTAAAGCATCCAAAACAAGTAGTGTTGACATAATTGACAAAACATCAATGCAACACATAATCAATTCCTCCAAATGGCCAACAATCTCCCCCTTTGGCATTGATGGCAACACTAGATGTGAAAAACATCCAAGTGCCAAGAAATACCAAACGTCTCCCCCAATGGAAGACAACCAATAATCTCCCATACAAAGATATAGCAATGAAGTTCTGAAACAAAGACCAAACTCCCCCTGTGAATGATATCTCTGTAAAACTCTGTTTTACACATATATCTCTCCCCCTTTGACATCAATACCAGAAATTTGAAAAAAAATATCAAATAAAAAACAAAAACCATTGAAAAACAAGGCTAACTACTCCCCCTGAGCAATAGCATCCCCACATCAATGTCGGAATGAATAATATCTCTGATAATACATATCGGACTGATGTCAAATAACATCAATTAGTTCTCTGTCGAAGAGGTAGAAACCCCTAATTTGTCTCTTAGGTACTCAAATGATTCTTTAGGAAAGGGTTTAGTGAAAATATCTGCAATATGTTCTTTAATGTTCACATAAACCGGTCTAACTTTATTTTCTTCCACCTTCTCCTTCAAAAAGTTATATTTGATACATATGTGCTTTTGCTTTGTCTTAGAGTGAAATATTGGATTCTTTGATATGTCAATAGCAGTAGAGTTATCACAATGAATAACTACTGGTCCAATGCAATGCACTTTGATATCCTTCAACATTTGCTTCATCCATAAAACCTGTGTACGGTTAGTAGCAGCAACAACATACTCAACTTCAGTTGTAGACAAAGAAGTACATGATTGTTTCTTGATGACCCATGAAACCAACTTATTTCCAAGAAAGAAAGCTCCACCGGAAGTACTTTTCCGATCATCAACATCACTAGCCCAATCTACATCTGTATATGCACATAAAGTAAACTCATCATCCTTAGGGTACCACAAACCATATTCAGATGTACCTTACAAGTATCTAAAAATTATTTTCACTGCACTCTCATGATATTCTCTAGGATCACTCTGAAATCTAGATGCAATACGAACAACATTCATTATGTCAAGCCTAGTTTGAGTCAAATATAGCAGACCTCCAATCATAGATTTGTATCTTGTAGGATTTACCGGTACAGAAACATCTTTCCTTGTCAATTTATCACTTGTAACCATAGGAGTACTTACCGGTTTAGAATCTACCATACCAAATTTCTTCAACAATTCCCTGGCATACTTAGTTTGACAGATGAAAATACATTTATCAGTTTGAGTAATCTGCAAACCTAAGAAAAATTTCATTTCCCCTTGGTCATAGACATTTCAAATTCTTTCTCCATATTCTTAGAAAATTCCATGCAGAACTTATCTTCACCTCCAAAATTGGTTTCATCAACAAAAACTTTGATAATTAATATATCATCATCAGTGAGTTTATAATATAGATTAATGTCAGCATTACCTTTAGTGAAACCAAGCTTTAAAAGATATTTATCTAATCTTGCATACCAAGCTCTAGGTGCCTGTTTCAATCCATATAAAGCTTTCCTTAATCTGCAAACCATGTTTGTATCATCTGGAAGTGAAAACCCATTAGGTTTCTCAATATAAACTTCCTCATCAAGATCCCCATTCAAAAATGCACACTTAACATCCATATGATAAACCTTGTAGTTCTTATGTGCAACATAGGCAAGAAATAATCTTATTGCTTCAATCCTAGCTACAGGTGCAAAAGTTTCACCATAATCAGTTGCTTCCTTCTGAGAATATTATTTACAAACCAATCTAGCTTTATTCCTTACAACTTGTCCATTTTCATTTAATTTATTCCTAGAAACCCATTTAGTTCAAATAACATTCTTATTTTTAGTTCGGGGAACTAAAGTCCATGTGTTATTCTTCTCTATCTGATCTAATTCTTCTTCCATAGCTTTCATCCAACATTCATCTTTACATGCTTCAATTACCGATACTAGTTCAACTTGAGAAATTAAACATCCTCATTAGATGCCAATATCCTTCTTGTCATCACTCCATTGTTCTTATCCCCAATTTTCTGATCTTCTGAATGATTCAATCTCACATACCTAGGAGTCTTCTAACTCTTTGTTCCTCTTCCCAGTTCTTCAGTTACTGTTGAATTTTTTGATACTGTTGGAGGAACTAGCTCAACATTTTGTTTTGGTAAAGGTGCTACTAGTTCAGTTATGATCATTTCCAATGTCGGTTCTTGCTCATAAACTCTGATTTGACTTCTAAATTCAGCTCATCCACCTTGACATTAGCGCTCTCCACAACTCTTTGCAATCTCTTGTTATAACATCTATATGCTTTTCTTTCATTAGAATCACCAATTAAATTTCTTCATCACATAAAGGATCAAATTTGCCAATGATATCATCTCTCCTAATATAACATTTACTACCAAAGATTCTGAAATACTTAACTATAGGTGTATTGCCAAACCATAATTCATAAGGTGTCTTACCGGTTTCTCCTTTGATATGTACTCTATTGAATGCATAAACCATTGTGCTCACTGCTTCTCTCCAGTAGATATGAGGTAGACTAGCTTACATCATCATTGTTCTAGCAACATCCAAGATAGTTATGTTCTTCCTTTCCATAACTCCATTCTGTTGATGTGTCCGAGGAGCAAAAAATTGTCTCCTTATACCATGCTTCTCACAAAAGTTAGTAAACTCACTGGATGTGAATTCCCCAGCATGATCTGACCTTAAACATTTAATCTTCAATCCTGTCTCTGTCTCAACTTTAGCTTTAAAGATTTTAAACTTTTCAAAAGCCTCATATTTCTCTTAGAAAAGTAACCCACATCATTCTAGAATAATCATCAATGATTAGCATAAAATATCTATCACCTTGAAAACTTTTAACTCTAGCAGGGCCACACAACTCAGTATGAATAAGATCAAGAACATTATTATATTTATCTTTTATACTCTTAAAAGAGGTTCTGACCTATTTTCCCATTTGATATTCTTTACATATCGAATTATAGGGCTTCACAATCTTAGGTATGTCTCTAACTGTCTTAGTTGAACTGATATTTACAATGCAATCAAAATTCACATGACATGTCCTTTTATGCCATATCCAACTCTCATCAATCTATGCAATCAAACATGTCTTCTCACCAGAATTCAAATGAAATATATTACCTTTTGTTTGTGTACCAGTTGCAATCTCCAAACCAAATCTATTAATGATTTTGCATTTTCTATCCTTGAGCTATAATTGAAATCCGTTATCCACCAATTGTCCTACACTCAAAATATTATGCCTTAAACCTTCAACATAATAAACATTATCAGTATTGTGATTACCATCCAATGATATAGTCCCTTTTCCCTTGATCATACATGCTTTGTCATCTCCAAATCTAACTAGACCGCCATCAAATTCTTGCAAAGATAGAAACTTCCCTTTATCTCCAGTCATATGATGTGGACATCCACTGTCAATTACCCATTCATCCTTATCTTCAATTTTAGCAGCAAGTGCCTTCTCTTCAGGTACATTCTCTTCCAGTGCCAGAACATCTTGCTTGATAGCCAGGAACACCCATTCCTTTCCATTGCTGGAACCACTAGCAGAGTCTTCTACTGGTTCATCATCAGAATCAATCACACCTTCCTCATCCTCTATGTAGCATGATTTGTCTATGTTTTTCTTGAACTTATTCTTGTTCTAACATCTAGGGTTAGGCTTAAAAGATCTTCTATCTCTTTCTTCAAATCTTGAATTACTTTCAGGACATCTAGATGCAAAATGACCAATCTTATTAAATGCAAAACATCTAGATGCAAAAAATGGGCCTAATTTGTTGGGAAAATGTCACCCCAAGAACCATTGTTTGACACTTTTTGGCTAAAATTTTGGGAGGATAATATGTCGATCTTTCCATTTTTAGAGATATCGCTGATGTGAAAATATGATAATTCTAATTTGGCCAAAAGGTGATTTTACTTTGAAATCCCTATATAAGACATGACTTCTAATTCATTTCATATTCTCTCATTATCATCTTGTTTCTATGTGATCATTGTAATTCAAGAGCAACACTTCTAGAGCATATTTGAGTCTAAAGAGCAACAAGATCCATCAAGGCATCTTCAATTATGATTTGATGATGGATTTTATGATAAATTATCATGTTATTGCATCAACGCATCAAAGACATATCCTAAGAACATTGAATTATCAATTGAAGGTATAATCATTTTAATTAAGCATTTCAATTAAGATTTCTACTTCCAATTCATCATCGATGTAGGGTTGAGTCCCAACTCAGGGTTGGAATAAGGCAAACACTTATACAACCCCAAACACCACTTTTTCCTATTGCAAGTAGATTTAGGTTCAACTACAGGCTTCCAAAAATCACCAAAGATGGGAAAGAGGTCAAAACCTAGAGATAGAGGACCCCTCCAAATATTATTAGGAATCCTATGGACAAGGGAACTTAAGGTGACATTATCCAAGACAAGGGTGCTTTGGGTGACCTTGTCCTCCTAGTTTAGCTTGAAATTTGGTAGGAAGTAGACACATGATCTGAAGGTTTCAGATTCTCACCAGTTAGATAGGTGCACCTAATCGTCATTGTCCACTACTTTTTAGCTCTTCCTCTCTACATGCCCTTTCTAGAACTGGGTTGGTTGTGTGATTATCAGTTCAACATTTACTTGCTTATGTTTTCCATTGTCAGCTTTTCACCTTCTATCCCTATTTCTCACATTCAATTCACATCATTTCCATAACTCAATTTCAATTCAATCAAGGAGTACTAAATTCACCTTGTGTTCAACCCTTTCCTGATAAGTTTGAGGTTGAGTCTATTGAGTTCATTCTCCTTGTAATGTAATAATTGTGAAATATATTTAATTCCTAGTTTGTATGCATAAAGTAGTGAACCTTATTTACCTTCATTACACTTCTTTGTAGGTTGCATCATTCTTTGTATGGTCTCAAACAAGAGCTTGTATTTGTATGAGAATATTGATGGTTTCTTTCTTCCATATGGTTTTCCTCGCTACTTCTTGGATCACACCACATACATCCAAATACATGGACACAACATTTTGATAATAGTGTTGTATTTATCACTACTAGTTCATCATCCATACTCTAGGATATTCAATTTAGTTTGAAGTCACACTTTGACATGACAGGTCTTGGTCTTTTGTATTTCTTCCTTGGTCTTTAGATCTTCAATGTATCGAGGGAATCTCCATACACTAGCAAAAATATATCATTGAATTACTTAATTGGTTTTGTATAAGTTATTCTAGGCCCGCACCTACCCCATTCCAGCTTGGTGTCACTTTGATTACCACTTTAATGATACTTAGTGTTGATACTACTTTGTATAGCTAGTTAGTTTGTATTATTTTGTATTTGACACACACTCATCCTAATATCATCTTCATTATAGGGATTGACTCCCATTTTCCACATGATCCTCATGACAATCATTAGAAGGCATCCAAACACAATTTGAGGTATATATAGGGTACCACTCATTTTGGCATTTAGTACACACCAAGGACTTCACAAATAGTAGGTTGCATCGATTCAAATGGGGTAGGAGATGTTGACTCATGGAAGTCCACTTTCAAGCTTATTTTTTGTATCGGTTCTAGTCTAGTTGCATGGTCTTGCAAGAAGTAAACCACTATAACATTATAATCCACTAAGGCTAAGTATCAAGGAGTCATTCTTGCTAGCTAGGAGGTATCATGGCTTAGACGACTTATGATAGAGTTTGGTATTCCACATGATCATCCTACTATGCTTAGTGTGATAGCCAAAGTGCCATCCACATTTTACGTAACCGAGTTGAGCATAAACAAATAAATCACATCAATATTCACATGCACTTTATTCAACAACTCAACTCAGATGGTGTTGTATCCTTAGAGTATTTTTCCAATGAGGATCAAGTTGCAAACATCTTCACTAAACATTAACATTAATTGACTATCTTATGTTACACTAGTTGCTTGGGGTGAAAGAAGTTATCCTTGGGGGGTCTTGAGCCCTCCTTCCTTTGTATATAGTTCTCTTTTTTGGAAAGGATATTTTTCCATAGGTTTTTCTCCTTTATTCTATTTGTGAGAGACTTTTATTTTGTACTTGAGTACCTCACTCAAGCCTTATTGTTGAGACTCATCTTTCTAGTTACTTATTTCAAATTCACTTAAGGGGGGGTGTTAGTGTGAAAAGTGATTTCATCCATCTAGTTATCATTTATCTAGTTTCTAGGCCTACTAGACCTATTCACTCTAGGTTAAGTTCACTTAACAATATAGCCAACTCACCTCATGGAAACATGACACACACTCTTACACTTCTCTCAAGTGTTCTAAATATTTCACATCTTAGAGGTTTAGTCAATGTTTCAATTCCATCTTCTTACTTCATCATTTTCCTACATATACAAGGAGAGATCATTGTACATTCACATATTTTATGATAGTTTCCTGGCTAATTTTTGTGCTCGATTCTTTGTGGAAATTATTGAATTTTGTATTCTTATTTTGTTTCTCCAACACAATGGACAAACAATCCCTAAATATTGTTGGCATTACATTAAGTTTGTTGGTATGATGATATTGAGAAGGTTGTTGGAGATTGATGATATAATTGATAAAGGATGATTACTATCTTAGTAATATTATTTTGTCATTGATGTCAAGCAATTGATTTTCTGATTCAGTATGATGTTGCCATATCTTAAAGAGTATGTTTTGATGAGTATAAAGATGTCGGTAAGTGACACAGAAAGAATGTGAAAATGAAGGGGAGTAATAAGTTATTCAATGGGCAACTATTACCGAGTTAGATAGTGATGAGGTTATGATATTTTGATTGTTTTGATATCCTATATATGTGTATTCAAAGATTGAATAAGAAGGAGAAAATATTTCATGCAACAAAATGAGTAAAGGTTTGATACTGTTCTATTTTACCGAGCAAGGAGCTAGTCAGTAAACACCAAGGTTATCAGTGTCGGTTAAAGAAGAAAGAAGTCACTGAGTGTCGTCAGCAAGGAAAGCTACCGAGACAGTAACCGAGACGAATACAGAATGTCTACTGAGTAAAGTTCAGTATTTACCGAGTATGAACCGAGCAGTAACAGAATGCATTGGATGAATAAATACATTATTAAATGAAGGATGCCAATGAGCTGGAGATTTATAGAAGATTGGAATGTCGTGCAAGAAGTTTGTTAAGGATCTACGACAATGAAAATTCAAGAGTTAGATCTACAACACAGATTGAACGATCATAACCGAGCACAAGTACCAAGGAAGGAATACAAGTTTCAAGGCAAGATAAAATGTTTTTCAGTTCGAAGGATTCAATGAACCTAGTCAAGTTTGAAGATCTTATGGCTAAGATTAATCATGGGAAATGTGATTAAGGAGATTAAGTGGTTAGGAATTGCTTATAAATAAAGAAAAGTTGATGAACAATGTATGTAGGCAAATAGAAGAGCAATGATACTACAAAGGTGATTACCGAGTACAGAAGATTGAAGATCTGATTGAAGAACAGATTGAGAAGCCCAGCAAGGAGGAAGATAAGTCTTATGACAAGATTATTTTGAGCACATAGAGTCTGCTTTAACATTTCAGATGTGAAGTTGCAGATATATTTTATTACTGTTATTTATTTTTGTAAGTGACAGGAAATCTCTTAACCGAGTGGACCTAACAGTCTTATTTGTAAATCCTCTAGCAAGGTAACATTCTGAATGAGTGTTTGAAATCCTTTGACAAGGTCACTTCTAACAAAGTGCAAGATTCTGATAAATCTGAGGGAAATCCCTTGACCGGGTCACATCTAGCAATGTGTTTGTGTAATCTTTAACAAGATTGGCTTTTAACCGAGCATACTCTAGAAGAGTATATTTTCTTAGTGGGTTTGAAATCCCATAGTGGTTTTTCCCTATTTGGGTTTCCACGTTAAATCTAGTGTTAAATGTGTTTTGATGTTTCAAGTTTATCAATTTATGAGTTTGAATGATTTACAGTCATAGTTGCATATCAAGTAAGTTCTTCCGAGGTTGAATCTGATGTAAATTTTGTATTGTGAGTTTATCTGATTCACCCCCCCTCTCATCTAACTAACAAATATATCTTCTTTAATGGTGCAACAATCCATAGTCCACCCCAAATCCATTTCCAATTCAAGCAAAACTCTAAATTTGGAGGGATGGAGAAAATTTTCAGGCAAGAAAAAGATAAGCATGAGAAGAAGATCTTTCTTTTCCTTTTTACAGATTCAAACAATCCCAAAACCCTTTTTTTCTTTAATTTTCCAACCCACAAAATATTTTCCAAGTGGCTATTTTAATTAAATATTTCTCACTAGCATATAAACACCTTTAGGGAAACATTAACATTACTAATATATCCCAAGTTAATAGAAATATGTACTTTTCTTTTCTAATTTAAATCAATATATAGATTTAATTAATTTGGCTAAGGTGTAAAGCCAAAAAAATCTTTTCATTCACAATGCATTTTCAAAATATCATAATAAATACTTACAAGTGATTATTCACCTTTTATCTTAAAATGATCCTAATAATCAACATATAAAGCATAAAAGGTCATTTGCAAATACTTCAAAAAAATTAATGCAAAAACTAATAGAATCTAGAATCGACCTTTATTTGGATCTTAATTTCACAAGATCACAAGATATATCTCACAACTCAATCAAATGAGATATAGAATATAGACAATATACTTGTCCAAATCAAACCATCTCCAATTAACCTCCATTGGGATAAAACTTGTGTCTATACACTCAATAAAACATCAAACATGCTTGACCCATACAAATTAGTTGAAGCATATCATAAACTCCCAACATGATATAAAATTTATCTATTAAATAATATCAATAAACTACATCAATTATAAATCATCCTAAAGTTGCACACAGTGTAGAGATCAATAATAATTAAAGACATAACGTTGGACTAGATAATCATAGCCAAGTCACATATAGTAGGCATGGTGACAATAGTGATGTTGAAACATTAAAATAATTCAATACAAATAATTTCACATACATGAAGCCTACATGATCGATACATCTCAATGGAAATCCATAAGGGACCTCATCTAGAAGTATGATGTACTATCAAAACACACACAAAAAAAATTAAGCATTATATCATGATGTATACTTTTTTCATAATACATAGTCAAATAACATATTACTATATAAAATCTCATTGATAGTTTACATCAATGGAAAACCAAAACAGCATATAAAGTGATTAAATGAATCAATCAAAGCATAGGTACACAATTAGAACATCTCAATATAAAAACAAGGGGTCACTTGAAAAATTGGTACAGAAGATCAACCCATACACTAGTGGGCATTGCATGTTGACATAATTATCCATATTTAAAGCTATTATGTGCAAGAAACTTAGATTCTGAAATTTTAGCATTGGCAGACAAAACCACAAAAGAAGCAAAACTATTTAAATAAACAGTCTTGAATTGGTTTGATTAATCCCTTAATAGAGATATTTTACACTTCAATATAATGAAAAGGAGTAATCAACTTAGAGAACAAATATAGAAATTGAATAATATAATCACTATTGCTCTGATTGGATCGTTGGGTACACTCATATTAACATTTATGTAATCACTTTTTTGAGATCATTAAAAGAAAGAATATACTCTTAAGGGGGCAAAAAGAACTACTTAGTAATAACATATTTCAAAGAGTGTGGAAATAGCTTTGTTAACAACTTATTCTTATAAATAAATTATAAAAGCACAATTGTTATAACATCTAATATGTGTATAAGGGTCGTGTTTGCCATCATACTTAGAAAACCATAGTTCCACAAACCCCATAAATAATAGAAATGTCACGATATTGTAGGAGAATGGTGTTTATTTAGCATCCATAATCACCTCTATCATAAGTATTTTTGTCCATTATTCTTTCTATTGATTGATTTTGTGAAATAATGCACCTAGGGTAGAGTTAGAATTATAACTAAATGAGAACCACTCTAGGAAATGTATGGGAAGGAAGAGAAATGGATGAATTAATAGATTTTGATGCATGCATGGAAGATGAAATATTATTAAGGGACTCGGATGTAATTTGAAGTATGGAATTGGGTTGGCTAATTCAAGTAACTATAGGTATATTATTTGAGGAAAGAGGTGCAAAAGTGTGGTGCATCATATAGGTAGTGGGTATAGTGGGATAAGTATGTTGAGGAGCTAGACCATAAGATGGAGAATATGTGGAAAAGGGGTAAGTATTAAATGGCAAGACACTAGTGGCCATGGTACTATGAGGGTAAGTGGTAGTATTAGAAGGGATAATATTAAAACAAAGATATATGATAGAGGTGGATATAGATGCATTAGTCACTATAGAATGATAAATCTCATCAAAAATTACTTGCAAAATCTTATTTTTATATGGTTTACTTGCTAATATGTTTGGTATTTGTTTGGGATTCTTAGCATTGGAAAAAATAACTAATTCATTTATAAAATATTTCTTATCCATGTGAGAAACGTGATCATATTCATCATTGTTTTCATTCTGAACATCATTGCACGCTTTATTTTCATTGAGGTTGGCCATGCTAAATTTTATGTAGGCACTCCTATGTGGCATGAACAGAAGAAAATGAAAGCTCAAAGGTCCAATTTCAAATTAAAAAATACAAGATAACAAAGGTACATTAGAACTAAAAATGAAACCCAACATTGTAGGCAAGGATGGGTGAAAATAATATCTCAATAAAGCATAAACCTTAATAGAAATTGATATGTTAATGGAGCACAAAATTGTAAAAAGAAGCATAGATTTAAAATAAGATGCAATATTATAAAAATGTAGATCTAAAAACCCCAATATAAAACCATAGAAAGTGATGCAAGAGCATCCTTGGTTACCAAGCAATCTCGCATCAACCAAAAATATTTCCTTTCTTGCATTTTAGTTTGTAGTTGCCTCAACATTTTCTTTGCATTGTATCATATATGTTTCTTCATGCCTTACGGATCTAGATTCACACTTTGAGTGTGGTCATCTACATTATATCCTGAGATCTTTTGATTTTCATCAAGCTATTATGTCTAGAAGCTCATTATGTGCCAAACATTATGTGTTTATGGTGTCAGTTCACTTACAAACCCTTCTCATGGCATGTGGATCTGATTAGAGCATCATTTGAGACATTTGGGACCTGGGGGAATCCTTTCCTATGGTTCGCATTCCGTTTTCTCCTTCTTCAATATATTTTGAAGTCGATCTACATGTTTTATCATTATTTGGGTTTGAGACCTTTGAGATCGATGTGGATCCTTTTCGGAACTTGAAAAGCATATATATAATAACCTCTTGTAAACATTCATGATGGTCAACAATTAGAAATTTAGAAAGATATAACATTTGAATTAAGAGTTTAGTTTCGCTAGTCCATGGGATTGTGATCAAGCTAGTGCACCTCGTGTAAACTTGTGATGCCTTGCGACCGACTTGTGAGCCCATTGCTTTTCCAAATACCAAATAATATGACGCAATTGATGACATTGGTGATAAATATATTGATATTCTTTCTTACATAGTATTTTGTTGTGTTGACCCTTTGCTACACAGTCAGATAGTTTTGGACCCTCCATCTGTGACTACACCAAATTGAAGGTTGGGTTTGTAGGATTACATAACTTCACCAAAATGAAAGCAAAAATAAGATTTCCTTAGGATTAATATAGGCCAAAATGATAAAATGCATACACATAATCAATAATCAACCTAGATGAGATAAAGTTCGTAATGAAAAAATTAGAAAAATGAACAATGAAATGTTGAACTAGAAAATTAAACATGGTGGAGGGTGATACATATCAATGATCAAATAATGATACCAATGGATAAGGTTTTTTTCTTGTATGTTGTCAAATATTAAAAGTAGTGCCTCTCATTCAATTTAAATACTTAGAATTGTGCATTGGATCTCGATCTTATCATAGATTTATTTTGCAAGTTTAGGATAGGTTCACGACTTTGGATTTGTTCATATGCTTGAGATTCATCTTGACAGTCTATAGATTTATACTTTTCAACTTTACTCGATACACAATCCTTTATTTGATTTTTCTAAGAATTGAGGATTATTAATATTAATAAATACCTTGCTAGATTGTTGTGTGATTAAGCCCTAAGAGTATTACACCCTAACTAGTCCCTTGAATTTAAAAAATATAAAAAATAGTAGGCAAACACATAAATGCATAGTATTGACTTTTTGAATTACATCAAATTCAAATGTAATAATATGATTGCTCTCTGGAATGAATAAATGTCATATTAGGTAATGTTTAGAATAAATGCATTAAATATCTTTGAATTTTATCATAGAACATCAAATCTTTCCAAAATTATATTTAATTGGTTTAAGGTAGAAGTGTAAAGGGTATTACTTGGTCGTATTTGAATTTTGAATTAAAAAGGGTCAAGTTCATACAATGGTAAGATATGCATGACAAACAACTAAATAAAGCTAGGTACATTAATAGGTGTTATAATTAGGTAGATAAGATTGGTGTATTATAATGTGCATCTAATTGATAGATTAGGACTAAATGTATAATGATATTGTGTAAGTGGATAAAGAGGCTAGGGTAATGAATCCAAATTTTTACAATATCATCTCATTTATCGTTATTGATGTATGTTAACATATTACCTAAAATAGATACTGATGCACTAAAAAGGGGACACAATAAAAAAACAAAGCTCAAGAATTAATAAGTTAGTTTCCAACCAAAAACCAACACAAATGAACTAAAAACCCTTTGAATGCATATCAAAAGAGAATGAAAACATAAAGAGAGTATAAACACAATAAAAGAGGAGCAAGAAGACTCCCTAAGATGCTCCCATTATGCTTGATGACTCTCCATTGTTCTTCTCCTCTCCAAGATCCAAAGCTATGCTTGATTATGGCCCTCAGTTTTTAGCATGAAACCATGGATGCCAAATGAAGTATTGAATATGGTTGAAGATGAAATGCTAATGCTATGCAAATGCTTAGACTATTCTTGCTATGAGAAAGCTTAAGTGTTAGTGCTATTCAACTAAAGTAACAATGCTAAAATGCTTCCTCCTTTGCTTGAGGAACGAGGCTTCTATTTATAGGCAAAATAGTGGATTGGAGGGTCAAGATTGACTTGGCTTGTGAAGGGCTAGGATTGCATGAGAGAGGTATGATCCTTGTTGGATTTTGCCAAGATCAAGAAGTCATTGAAATGTACAAGATAGAGACATAATATGGGACAAGAATAAACTGTATTCTCATTAATAGAAAATGATCAATAATCAACTGGATTAGGTAGTTGTTGTTCAATAGTTGTTGTTACATACAATGTAGATGAGCCTGCTTATATAGGCAAGGCTAGGGATATGTATGAGCACACAAACATGACATGTGGCTCAATAAGAAACAAGGGTAGGTAGGAAATAGGTGTGGGTAGGTAGGAGAAATAATACAATATTCCACATGAGGTGGATTACCCACCGAAGGTGGAATTATCACTCCACAATAAGTGGATATGATAGTGTAATAACAAGATCAACACCATAAGAGGTGGAATTTCTCCTACACACACTATCCCAATGTGGCACAAACACCCAAGTGTCTCATATCCAAACTACTATGAAATGCATTATCCTAAGTAAACTTAAGTAAGTGTAATAATATCCATGATGAATAATTATTTACACCAACACCCCCCCTTAAGTGCAACTTAGGGGAATGCACTTAAGTCTACAATGCAACTAAGCAATGCAAGATGGGTCCCGGCTACGAGGCCATGTTAGGTACCCATGCACAAATGCAAATGCATGCAAACCAATGCAATGAAATCTCTCACAAAGTGGGGAAAGAGAGAAAAACCCAATGGGAAAAAACCCTCCCCCAAAAGAGAGATGAAAGCTATACAAGAAAACTCTCAAAGAAGTATGTGAGGAACAAAACCCCATGTGAGGAAAAGGTCCCCCCCATACGAGAGAAGAAGAGAAGTCAAACTGTGATCATCCCTCAATGAAGAATCTGCACCAATGATAGAAGCTCGATGTATGAAGAAACTGCTCCACGAACGTCGAACAACATTCCTCCCCTTAGGAAGAAACAAAACCAAAGGTGTATCCATGAAGTCTCCCCAATCATGAAGGGAAGATGTATGAAGAAAACTCATGATGAAAGGAATCTCTGAAAACTGCTCAAGTGTCCCCATGTCAATGCTGAAAGATACCCCTTCCAAAGATGGTAAACTGTGCCATACTGCTGAAAAAGGAACTCCAACATCTAGTGGAGATGGATGTAGAACAATATCCAAAGACTCATGTGTCTCCTCAAAGAATAAAGAGACCTCCTCCAACTGCTGTACATAAGTATCCACAATCATGTCAACCTCGAAAGAATGATCATGTAGAGAATGAACAAGAGGGTCAGAGTGTGCCCTCGCAACAATCGAAGAAGGATCATCTTCATCAAAGAGAAGATGTATGTCATCAATGATGTCTCCCAAATCTGCAATGTAGGATTCCACAAACAAACCTGCAATATCTGTCATGTAATCATCCCATGAATCTGAAGCTGGAAGACAATGTATATCCTGCTGCACTGAATCACATGTAGGCAAAACTGTCGCACTATCTGAATCATCAGATGCAATAGGTGATGTGATATCAATATGAGAAGATGAAGTACAAGACTCAAGAACTGGGTTACATGTGAGAATCCCCAAATTCAAGTGTCCAAAGTTCTCCTCAAAATCTGAATCATCACAATAAGTGTGATCATAATGTGTAGAATCATCAAATGTGAAATCATCATCATCAACAAAATCTGAAAAGGAGTATAACCGAGATGCATGATCAACCACCCCAGTTGCAATGATAGCTCTAGTCTCCATGTCTCTAATAAAAACTGAGTCAGGTGTGAATTCCACAACTCTCTTAGTTGCGCCATGTGTGATTTGATAGATAGAAAGGAGATTGTTTGTCAAGTGGGGTACACACAACACATCATTGAAGGAGTTATCCCCAATGTCAATAGATCCTTTCCCAATCACATCCATGTATGTATGATTGCCCATCAAAATCTGTGGCATGGTGCAAGGCTCAAATGTAGAGAACATAGATTGTGAAGATGCCATATGATGAGAAGCCCCTGAATCTAGAAGCCATCTCTCTGAAGTATGATTTGTTGTAGCACATAGAGCTTGTCCTTTTCTTGTTCCAAAAGAGTGAGTCTTTCCACTTGTAGAAGCCATGAATGCTTGCCCCTTTCCTTTTGAATGTGAGGAAGTGGAAGTTGATGAATCATCCTTCTTGTAGACTTTAGGCAAATCAATGTTATGCTTTTTGAGGATATGTGTGAGCTCATCAATCTTCTTAGTATGGCAACGATGTTCCCCATGACCAATCTTTTTACAATAAGCACAAGTAGGTCTCTCTCTCTTTGGTGAATTATCTTTCTTGGAAGAAGATGAATCTCCTTGTTGTGGAGAAGATTGTGCTTTATCCTTAGGCTTTGATTGCCATTTCTTCTTGTTTGAGTTGTCCTTTCCTTGATTTCCTTTGTTTCCTTGAGTTGCCACCAATGCTTGAGACTTAGAAGAAGTCTTAAGAATGCCCATGCTTATCAACTTAGTTTGTTCCATCATCAACATTTCATTGAAAGCATCAAATGTAGGCATTTTGTAGCTTGAACCCATTGTCATCCTATGAGTTTGGAAACTAGAAACAAATGCTGCATATTCTTGTGGAAGCTTCCCTATCAAGTTGAATATCAATTGAGTATCCTTTTTATCAATGCCACAATCTTTGAGTTGTGCCCTCAACTCATTTGCCTTAGTGACATAATCTTGTATAGTATCAAAGTTCTTGGGATCTAACATGGTGAGATCACTATCAATTTGATATCCCCTAATCTCATCAACTTGACCATACAAGTCTTGAAACTTTTGCCAAGCATCCTTGATTAGAGTACATTTCTCAATATGAAATATGAGATCCTTTGATACATACTTTCTTAAGGTACCAATTGCCATGATATTTTTAGTGAGCCAATCTAAGTGACCAACTGGATCAGCCTTAGGATCAGCTGGAGCAACAATAGTTCCATCAATGTAATGAGTGAGTCCTTTTTCCATAAGTTTACTCCATGCATCAATTTTCCAAGTAGCATAGTTATGTGGAGTTAAGAGAGGAAACTTAGAAGAACTCATAGCAGCAAAAAAGAAAGAACACAAGAGCACAAAAGCACAAGAGACACCCCCCAAATTCAATCAATCAAAGTACCCCCCCAAAAGTGATGATTTTGGCACTTTATACTTAGTGCGATTACAATGAGCCACTTGCAAAACAAGGCAAAGTGGACTTATGATGCAAATTTTTACAACTTCTCAATTGAGATACAAGAGACTTCAATCAATAGTGCAATGAATCTAACTGAGATTCAAGCAAATATACAAGTACCAAAGGAGCCAAAAATGGCCAAGATCTGAAAGTACAATTTCTACTTACAATGACATCAATCTGATAGCATCATGTGAAAGTAGACGAAAAAATACGCACTTTCAAAAAAAACAGCACCTGAAAAGGAGGTCGGATGACCCCAAACGAAGCCTCTGAAGTTGCAAAAACTGGGATTACTCAGGAACAGTCACCAAAAACTGCATTTTCTGAAAAATCCGTGCATCAAAATCAAAAAATTCTTTCACCGCTGCGGAGAGCACGAAATTCTAGCCCATTTCAAAAAAAATTGCACCCAAAAAGGAGCAAAAATGAGCAAGTTATGGCCATTTGAAGTTGAACTGCAAAATCAAAAATGCAAATGAGAGGGGGTCAAAAAATTTCCAAACCCTGCTGATGTGGCGCTGACGTCAGCAATTCAGTGTGTTAAATTTGACGACCGTATGACCGTCGCCAAAACTTCGCTGCCTGGCTGACTGTGCGTCCGTACTGTACGGATGGATGAGGTGACGTGCTGACTGTGCAGTCCGTACTGTACGGTAGATGATGTGGCAGGGCTGATGTGGCAGCACGGATGATGATGTGGCATCCGTACGGTACGGAAAAAGCTGATGTGTCAGTCCACGGGCCACGGGCCTCCTGCCACGTGGCGGGCGTGGATTCGCCTGTCTGTGTCTGCGTGGCGGGAGGTGGCGGGAGGAGCTGTGCTGCTCGGTGGAGCAGCTGAAGGCGGAGGGCGCCGGCGCTGCGCTCGGGCGGCGTGCCGGAGGCTGGACGAGATGTGGCGGAGATGCGGCCCGGGAGCGGGAACGCGGCTCGAGAGGGTGGTCACCTGCAGGGAGGAGCCGCGGAGATGCGGCGCTGGCGGAGCGGCGGAGACGGCGGTGTTACCGGAGACCTGGGGGTGGCGCCGGGAGTTGCGTGCAGAGACAGTACGGTTGCTGGACGGAGCAGCAGGTACGGGCTGCGGGATACCTGCAACCTGCAGGTACTGCGGTACGGGGGGGGGTCTGCGGACCCCCCAAACAATATTTTTTTTTGTTTTTTTTGCTTCTCTTTTCAAATTTTTGATTTTTGATTTTTCAATTTTTTTTTTGATTTTTTCAAAACAAATGCAGAAAAATTTTTTTTTGAAAAAAATATATAAAATATTCGAAAAATCCGTACGATAAGCAAAATTGGGGAAAAAAATTTTCCTCACCAAAATAGGCCAACTTTATAACCAAAATTCATGGAAACGGCCTTCCGGACGCAATGGCGAGGTCGGATCTGGTCTAGGACGCCTCCAAATGACGATGCTCCTCAGATCTGCCTCTTGACGTCACAATAATGCCTCTTCAAGACGAATCAATGAGACTCCAATAGCTCTGATACCATGTTGGATTTTGCCAAGATCAAGAAGTCATTGAAATGTACAAGATAGAGACATAATATGGGACAAGAATAAACTGTATTCTCATTAATAGAAAATGATCAATAATCAACTGGATTAGGTAGTTGTTGTTCAATAGTTGTTGTTACATACAATGTAGATGAGCCTGCTTATATAGGCAAGGCTAGGGATATGTATGAGCACACAAACATGACATGTGGCTCAATAAGAAACAAGGGTAGGTAGGAAATAGGTGTGGGTAGGTAGGAGAAATAATACAATATTCCACATGAGGTGGATTACCCACCGAAGGTGGAATTATCACTCCACAATAAGTGGATATGATAGTGTAATAACAAGATCAACACCATAAGAGGTGGAATTTCTCCTACACACACTATCCCAATGTGGCACAAACACCCAAGTGTCTCATATCCAAACTACTATGAAATGCATTATCCTCAGTAAACTTAAGTAAGTGTAATAATATCCATGATGAATAATTATTTACACCAACAATCCTTAATCCATGTGACACTTTCAAACCAATCCCCTTTTGACAAGTGTCAATATGAGAAGACTTGAGAGGAGAGGGAAGAATCATTTAATGCTTGAGAGAACATGAGGGTAACCTCATGTAGTTGGGGTTATTGGATAAAGCTATTATCTAAGGGTAATGTTATTATCCTGTTGGTTCCCAAATCAATAGATTGGAAAGTTCTAAGGTTGTGTCAAATCTTATCTTCAAACCTCCCAATTGATTTGGCCAACTAACAAGAGTAACCGAAATATGGCTAACTTCGTCTACACTTCAGGTTCTATAGGACCCAGGCAGGTGTACCTACTCACTAATTGAATCTCCAAATTGATCCTTTTTATAGCAGATTAGTCATTTCTATCTGGTTATGTCTTCTATCTCGGAATTACATGAATTTCTAAAATAAAATGATATGATCACTGGTTGTCTACTTCTACTTCTCTTTATTCTACTCCTTACTCCTATCTCCTATCTCCTACTTATATATCCTAACTAATACTAAAAATATAAATGTTTTGAATATGATTAAATATAATTTGATGACCGATCTATGCCTTCCTATCTCTTAGGCTATAAAATCACTCCTTTCTAGAATCGCACGTTTAACCCCTGTGAGACAATTTTTAAACCCACCCCTTGAATGGGTCTGTCAACTTGTCCAACCTCCAATACTGCTCCACTATTGCTTGTCACAACAATCAGTCTAATTGAGTTTAACTTTTACTTGAAAAGACCAGTAAGACAAGAATCATAAGGATAAGAAGGTCTCAGATGAATCTTGTTTGTCAAACTGTTATAACAATGAATAATTTTTTCATAAGCAAGTTTAAGACAACAATCACTTGCTTGAAGTGAAAATCACAAAAGAACTGATATCTAGAACACAAGACCTTCTTTAGCACAATTGAATTGAAAAATGTTGCCTCATTTATTGAAAATGAAAATTGCAGAGAGAAAATAACTATCTTCTATTTCTTCCTTTTCAAAATGATTACATTGCATATTTGTAATAAAGTGAGGGGTCAAACCCCTTCAAAGAGTCTTTTAGATTTTTAGAACAACATGAAACTAAATTACTAACTAAAGATCCCTAAGACCTAATTAAGCACAAATGCACTTTTGTCAAATGATCGCCACATTTTGTGCCCAAATAGGTATCACGGTCTTCCACTAAACTCTTTGCCATGTTTTCTGCAAGGATCATTGCCTCTATATGGTCGTTGACTGTATCAGGGTCTCCTTTTTTAGCTGATTTTAGAGCATCTTATAGGCACTTCTGGCAGTCTTGGATCCAACTTATTTGATCCTTTAATTTTTTGTCCTCGATCAGCAAACATGGTATACCTTTCCCTTCATCAAAGATTAAAAAAACCCTGCTTCATCAACCAGATCATGTGCATACTTGTTATGATCTTTTATCAAGCCTTCAATGTCTCGCATAACAGTGGCATCTGGGTTGCTCCTTCTTTGAATCTCATCAAGCTTCTCCTTTAGCCATCCTCCCAACCTCTCATGTTTTGTAATGGCAAACTGGTTCTTAGAACAAATAGTCCAACACTTATCCATCCATGTCACCATAGTGGTAAACCTTTTCTCGATGAGTATAGACATAACATCAAACTTTACTTCTGCCAACTGGTCCTTCAATTGTTGGTTCTCCTGTTTAAGCTTGCTATTTTTGTCTTTTGGTTGTGAGCTCTCTCCTTGTATAAGCATGGGTGTCTGACCTATTGTATTTACCATGTCCTCCAAGAGTTCAATTTCTTTAGCCAATCTTTCATTTCTGAGCCTATAAGCCTCATTTTCTTTCATGACCAATTGGATTTGAGATTTATTTAATTTGGCTATATTAATTCCCAAATCAGCAGTGACTACAGGGTTTGTTTCTCCTACCTTAAAATTCATCACATGCGCAAAGGCCTTCTTGGTGTCTACAATCATGGGCCTCTTATGTGGTGGATATAGTGCCAAAATCCAGAGTGAGTGCTCATATGGGTTTATCCTGATCCAATAAAGATTTGAGTCACTCCTGCATGACTTAGCTTATGTTGTGTACCACTATTGTGCAAGAAACTATCAAATACCAGGGCAGATTTCAAGTCCCATCCCGGAAATATTAGTACACCTGCATCTTCCAAGAGATTTCTCCCCTTTTTAGGATTCATAGTGTCCATCTCATGCTCAATATCCATCCTCAAGGTCTCCAAAAGCTGACCTTCATTATTGTTTGTGATATCATCAATTGTTTCTCTTACAACTTTTCCTTTTAATTTATATAAAAAAGACTTAAATTCTTGTGTTTTGATGAACTAATCATCATAACTAAAAATATTGCTAGCTAATTTCCTAGTGTCTTCTTCAGCAAGGTCTCCAACTTCTTCTTCCCGGCTTGATGGCCGATATGCCTCAATTCTAGTAGTTGGAATTTTATTTGGTTCAAGATGTGGATCCTCTTCATCGGATGACTCCTCACTGGCCGAGGAGAGGAATTGTATGCACTGCATTTCCTTCAACCTTTCTTCTACCTCTATATTATATCTTTCAATGGTTCTGATGGCATCAAGTTCATCTAGATTTCTCATTACATCTTCTTCTGGACAAGGTTTGTGGGTGTACCTACTTAGTCTCTGTGTTCACTTGGCACTGTCAATGAATCCTTCTGGATCAAAATCTTTTCTTGGGGTAGCCCTATTCATGTTATAATGCATTAGCGTGCCCAATGTCTGATCATACCCCTCTTTGGCAAGCATAGTGAAATCACTGAAACACAAAGTTGTTGGCATGAAAGACTTCTTTTCATAGGACCTTAAATGTATGCCATTATAATAGTCCAATTGCTTTACAATCTCCAAGTAATCTATTCTATCTAGTACAGTTCTAGGCAATATAAATGGTGTATTCTCAAAACCATAAACCCTTATTATGGTAGCATCCGAGTAACAATACCAATCTCCCCAATTGTGTTCTACTGTCTCTGGGCCACCAAAGTCCTTTGACCTCATTAACCTCTTGATCTCATTTGACAAAGACTGGTCACATGGATGGTTGAACATCCTAAAAAAGGTCTTTACAAAATATTCTTCAAAATAAGGATAATTGGACCTAGAAAACCTGTTGTCCCAAATGGATGTCCATAACTGAACTAGTAATAGTTTGCCTTCTTGATCTAATTGTTGTATTTTCAACTCCTCTGGCCACATACCCTTTTCATATCCAAAATACAGGACCATATGCATCAAAACAGAGTAATGCTTAAGTGATATCCGAGAGGGGTCCTTCTTGGTTGTTGTGAGGGCTAAGTCAATCAATCAGTGAACTAGTGTTGCATAGTCAAAGTTTCTGGGGTTGTGGCTCTCAATTGACATGAGCCCAAGGACTTCAACCCCAAAAACCTACCCAATAGTAAAGTATGTGTATCTAAAATAATTCTCAAATAAATCCACACTGAATGGTGGCCCATCATCATCTACCATTGGTACCATATTCTCGTCCACTCTTGGTCTATATAAAGGCAGTCTCCATCCCTTATAGGTGGTGTCCAGCCTCCAATATTCATTTTTCAAATCCTCATAAACAATTTGATAGTCACATACGTCCTCAAAACCAAAAACCTACTCAATTGCAGTTTTGGACAAATGCACAAATGGTTTTCCTTACAAATCACAAATAGCCTTGAGGTTTGAATTGTAGTGTTTGGCCAAAATCTTGACCAGGTCTATGTTTACAAATACATTTGGGACAACAATTTTCCCTAAATTAATTCTCCATGGTTGCAAATAGGTTCATCTCTGGTTCTTCGGCAATAGTGAAAAAGGAACATTTGAATCCCCGAATATACATCCATATATCCCCCACATTATGGTATTTGTCTTCAAATTTGTTAACATTAGGGTTGAATTGAACTGCTCTCCTAGCCCTATCCCCTGAACTAGGAAATTGGTCAATTAAGTTTTGATTCAACTTCCTCTCCTCTACTTTTTCTTTCAACTCAATTGCCTATGATTATTTCAAAGGTTTCTCTTTTTATGTTTTATTCTTTTTTCCTTTAGTTTCACTAGTTTCCCCCTTTCTTCTCTTCCCTTTTGATATTGTAGGACTATCCATTTTGTGAATGATAGAGCACAATCTGAAAATAAATTTTAAAGTTAATAAAAGGCCTCAACTACTTACTTGTTACTGCTCGGATGCTCTGATTTGATCCCTTGTTCCCACTGCTAGCAATGCTTTACCAATTTTCTCTATTTGAAGCGTCTGCAATTATCCTTCTCAAAGAACTTTGACTGTGTGGCATTAATGTCATCTTTAACACTTGAAGCTCAATAAATTTCAAATTTTGAACAATCTGGTTGATGTGGCAAGTTCCTTTTATCAGCGTGACTTTATATGTTTACACATCGCCAAGAACTAAGTGATATGCTACCTATGGGGGGTGTCAATCGGTCAACTCATTTGGTTTAGTTTGATAACTACTAGTCTTGCCGATCCATTTGGTAACCTTTCATCTTGTCATGTTTCATTCATCAGGGAGACTTTCTCTGATCTCTCTTATCTCCTGGATCTCCTTTCCTTGCGGTCATCGTTGAGAGTCACAACGATCAAACATCATCGGTGGGATCATTGTTGTCAGGGTTACAAAGGAAGTATCTGGCTGATGGTTGTTTTCTTGCCGATGTACATTACCTCGGACATAAAGTTGTTTGTTATTTTCCTTCTATTGACATAACTCTCAAGGTCAGGTTGACCCTAAATATTTCTTCCTGATTTGGGCAAGTCTGGCTGATAGAACAAATCTCTTATTTTTCCTTTTTCGGGGGAACGGGTGAATCTCATACCGATATATTTCATCTTTTCAATTGTCGGGGTAACTCATCTAGTCGGCCTACCTTTTGTCTTTTCCTCTTGGCAGCATCTAGTCTTGCCGATCATTAGATTTTTTCCTTATGATTCACATCGGAGTGACTCGGGCAGATATTTTTTCATACAGTTTGATCGACATGTCTTTTATTATTGGGTTGACCTCTAATATGTATCTATGTCTTCGTAATTCATACCGACGTTGAATCCGTCTGTCAGACTCTTTCCGATGTCTTTTCACTCAATGTTTCTTGTCGGGTTGACTTATATAATCGATATAGCTTCTATGGTTTTACCTCAATGGTGTTAGTCTCTTCGATTCTTCACAACTCTCCTCATTGTTCATTTCAAGTTGAGTCATGCCGACATATTTACCCATATTGTCTATTGGTATGACTCTCATGATCGAGAAAATTCCTTAGGTTTCATGTCGACCTCATAACTCTTTTTGATGTTGTTCTCATAAGCTAGACTCACGTTGATAATCATCTTCTGTGGACGTATATTAGTATGACATGTGAAATTGGTCTAACCTCTTTGCATTTACTCTGAAGCAAGTTTTTACACTGATAACCTGTCTGTTCTTTTGTCGGTATGTCTTTCCCTGATAGAAGTGTAAGTTTATTTTCTATGAAGGAACTTCTCATCAGTATGAGATGAACATGTCTCCCCGATGAGTTCCTATGTTGCTATTTTGAGAGACCATAATGCGATCAATATGACCTCGACAGGGTCTTGTCGATTTACTTGTTTTAAAGCATTTTTTACAATGAAGTGTTGGGCTTATATATTATACAAATTGCTTGTATTTTAACAAATTTAGGTGTGTCTAAGTAGTACTACTGAGGTTAATGAGGACCAAGATCCCTGATAATGGATATCCTTGGCCTATATGAGAATCTTCACACAGGGAAATTACTTCATTTATCTAGGTGCTTGTAGTCCCCTTATGGCTATATGTTGGGCTCTACCCTTGTGGGAGCCCATTTTGCCCCACATATAGCATATTTGTTATTTATATCTGAACTTGCACTACTAATAACTCCATCTGATAAATAAACCATTCTTCTCAAACCAGTGTCATGGATCGAAGGATAATTTTCAGCAATGTAGGGAATGTTTTCAAGGCTGTTGGAATATAAGGAATTGATTGATGGTCAGAAAAATGGCTACTTGAAAGTTCTAAGGGAAACTTTAATTCCACCAGAATTAATGGTTCCAACATCCAATGGGTAAACTTTTGTGCATAGTTTACCCATGGTTAAGCCTTGACCAAAGGGACAAAACCCATGTGGGTTAGTGTGTTGAAGAAGCAAAGCCTTTAAGACTTTGTAAGAGTCTTAAATGGTTGAGATGATGGGTTGGGAGTTAATTTTGGATTAAGATTGTGCAAATGATTAGGCCAATTTAGAAGGGCTTAGAAGAATCTAGAAGGGGGTTAGTGAGCAAGTGGGCTTGGCAAGTGGGTGAGGATAAATAGGCTTTTTAATTAAATGTTTTATTTAATTAAAATAGGGAATGCAACTTGAAATTGTAGGAGAATGCAAGTGGATGGGGTTTTTAAATAAATATTTAATTTATTTAAATAAGGATTTGGTTTAAGGATTTTTAAATAAATGTTTAATTTATTTAAATGAGAGGAAAGGGGTATTAAATAAATTTATTAATTTAATTTATTTAATAATTGGACCATAGTCAGTAATTTAAATTTGAATCAATTTATGAAATTTATTTAATTAAATTAGGAGAATGGGTTTGAAATGAATTAATTAAATGTATATTTAATTAATATAAGAATATTAATGTATTAAACAAATATTAAATATTTATTTAATTAGTGGATAGATTTATGTGTCTACAGATACAAAATTAAATGTGAAATGACATGGTTATGCATATTTCACTATAGCAATTGCCAATAAATAGATTATACTTAATTTAATTTTCTCATTAGATTAATTTGTTTAATGAACATAAAACACCAAAAATATTACAATTACAATATTTTTTTAAATATTCAAAAGCAAAACAACAATCAAAACATAAGACAACCTTGGGTGAAAAAATTGCATATTTTAGGATGAGTTCTCGTGATCACTACTACTAGTATGATGTGCCCTAATATTCCATTACATATAACATAATAATTTGATGTAGGAGCATCATATTAGGATTAATGAACAATCCCATTCCCTGTTGTAAGTTTTAAAATTATATTTTTAGAATTTGTGTGAATTTAAAAGGAGAGGATGGAGAGTTAATGTACTTTATTTTTGGTTCTTAGATCAAGAAAGCAAGTAGGGTCTATAAGTTGTAGAGGATGGGGATTTTAGTCAAATGGCATGAGAATATGGGATGGATCCACATGTGGGAGAGTAGGAAGGTTTGATAATGAATTTGTACAAGATGAAACTAGAATGGAAAAAAGTTAGGACACTCTTTTCTTCAAGTTGTAGGTGAATAGCTAGAGCTCACTACATGGAAATAAGGTGAGAATTAAGTTTATTTTTCTCTTTATCATGAATTCAAGCAATAGATAGTTTAGAAATTTTGAAAGTGACAATACTTCCACTAAAATATGAATTAAGTAATTGACATTACATGGAGGAGTAGAGGATTATAAATGATAATATATGTTTTTTATTTGAATACAACAAAGTGGCCAAGGTGAAGGAGGAAACAATTAAAGACAAAGGATATCATTAGATTGTTTAAAAGGCTATTAGATAAATGAATAATCTAGTACATGCATGGATGAAAAAGAGAAGAGGTCATCTACAACATGAGAGTAGCTAAGATGAAAGGAAGACAAGGTGCACAAGAAAGAAGCTTGGATGGAGCTTATTTGTTTCTTGCACAAGTTAAGAAAGTATGTTGTGAAATGAGCCAAGGACGTCCATATGGATATGTGAAAGATGAATGACCAAGTCAAGGCTATTTTTAAAGGCAAAGATGATGGAACACCAAGTGAGCATATTGATGCTATCTAGAGGTAAGTTCAATCTACAATGGGTTAACATTAAGGGAAGATGAGGAGTGTGATTGTTCTAAAATGAGGGGAAGGCCAATCTAATACCAATGTATGCATTAACAACATAGTGATTGTAGAATCCTTATTTTTAGTTCAATGAAGAAATACGCATTTATTTAATGCTTTATTATGCTATATGAATTTGTTGTCTCTTTGTTTGTTTGTGAATCAGGTTTCATCCACCTACTAGTCTCTTATTTATTTGCATGTGTTGACAACTGCTTCTTTGTTATAGGTGTTTGAATGTGTATGTGTGTATATATGAAGTAGAGTGTTCAAGTTGAGTGAAGTCAGCCACAAAACTTGTTATGCTGGTTGTGGATTATAGAATTTGGCTTCAATAACTACAAGACTATCGACAACTAATACTCAATTATTTTGAAGGTTACATGCATTAGTTTCAACAACAAAAACTCCCTTAGACTCAATATGAGGGGTTTTATTTGTGTGTTTTGAGTAGAGGAATGACATCATAAAGGTATGGTGCTATCAAAATCATAGGAAGAAGTTTTTTACCTACTACTATTCTTTCCCATAAATGAGTATCTTGGTATGATAGAAGAATAGTTGAAGCGTGCTACAACTCCACCAATTTTGAGAGTTCCCCTCAGCCTAGGCAAATGTGTAGGTGGCCAAATCAATGCCTTTTTTTCATGTATCTTTATCTTATTATCAAGTACTACAAGATCATCTCAACCACCTTCTTTTTCATTTGTAAGGACCTCCATTTTACCTTCTTTTGTGATAACTTTAGCCATAAATTCTTTCAAACATTCAGAAAATCCTCTTGAATGAAGAACAACTTTGATTTATTATAATCAAAATCCATTTCTACAATAATGAATATCTAATCACCCATCCATGCAAATGAAACTATGAACAAAATTTCCATATATTTAAGTTGAGATATGTTCCTCCATGGTTTCCTTGAAATAAAAATTGCAAGAATAATACTATATTGTTGTATGTATGTATTTATATAAGTAGCTCACATATGGATATCCTTCATGTGCACTATGTTTTTGCAAAATTGTGAATTGTATATAGTGATAAACAAACTCAATTGACCACCTATATAAAATATATACCAAGCTTATGATATTTAGGTCAAAAGGGATTGCCTTGCAATACAAGAACATTTCTTTGACTTTTCCATTAGAGGTGTTTGGTGAAGATTTTTAATATAAAATTAACCTCTAAACTAGTTTTTATTTTTAATGTTACGCACTTTTAAATATCATTTCAAAGTGTTCCCCTTCAATTACGTTTCAATCACCTTCTTAGATTGAGAAAGATTAGAAAAAATGAGATTTGATGGTACCAATTGAAAGGTGTTGAGGCACAACTCTTTGTATTTAATTTGCAAGATTAAAGCATGAATGACAATAGATGGATGTTGGTTGCAAATATTAGATGCCTACCAAATCTTGGATCTTTAGTGGTGTGAATAAAAGATTGTAATATTTTCCAAGCTATAATTTAGGATATTTTAAACCATAACATCATGGATCAAGCAACATGAATTTGTAGTATTCAAGCAAGCAAATTTAATATAATATCTATCGCTTTCTTATAAAATGATCCCTTGAGGTCATGATGAGAAAATATAGTAAGTGAATATTATTAACCATCATTTTTAATCATTTAGATCCCCTGAGGGTAACGTTAGAACATATAATAGGGTGAATAATAATTTTTATAAATATAATTTTCAATATTGGTGATGTCCAAAGAATGTAACAATGGAGTAGAAAAATAATGGAGACATGTTGAAGTTTCAAAGAGTAATACACATACATGAGTAAAACCTCCTCCACAACAAAAGTACTACTTCAATGATTATTAAATATATGCTGCTACGGTAAGTTAAACATTAGAAAATATAAAAATTGCCCTAAATACCAAATACCAATATATATGTTGAAATCTAAATAAAACTTTGTATAAATACAAACTTTATGTGATATTTACCTCAAGACATCAAGGGTTTTTCATTTTCCAATCTTTAAGAAACCAAAGGGATTTCATTCTCTAATCTCTAAAATCCTAGGATTAAATCCTATAGCTAAACACAAGGCTTATGATATGATATACTTAATAATTTGATAGATGTTTCAAAGACATCCAAGCACTTCAATATATAGCACCAACAATGTACGAATTTTCATTTCCCTATTTTTTCACATGGTGTTTGAGATCCGCATTGCCCATTTTGCAGACAGTTGGAGTCTTTTAAACACCTCTTCTAGTTTTTCCTCAAGCTCAACAACTTTGAAATTATATTCATGATTTTTTTTGGCCTTTTTGGTTAGGGATTTTTTCCCTAGCATATAGTTATTTTGGGGGATTTCTCACATTCCCCATAAATTTAATCAGTTTTGGCAAGCTTTTAGGGTGGAGACTCTCTTCAACATTTGAAAAGATAGAAATTGTACTACTTATACTTATTGTATTGTTGACTATAATGTTTTTCATTTTTTTAAAGCTATTATTTGTTCTAATGTGTTATGATAGATCCAAGTACAAGCTAACAAGGTTGTTCTAGAGGTGGCTTGCCTTTAAGAATAGCTTAATCATTTGGGGAATTCCCCTTGTGCTATGACCAAAGTTCCTTTGTTCCCTTCCTCTTCTCAAGGTCATTCACCTTCTTGTAGGTGTCAAAGAGGTGGAAATCTCTCTACTCATAATAATCAAGATACTTAGCCCTAGGATTCCCCCTCAAATAGCAAAAGGGATCAAGGCCTTAGGAGTGTGTCATGTATTGGTGGCTCTCTTGGGTGGTCATCTAGAGATAGTTTTCCAAATGGTTTTGATTCTAACAAGGTTCCTTAGTTGGCGTTGGCTATTTCTTTGACCCATGATGAAGATAAAAAAAGAAGATGAGAAAAAAAAAAGATGAGGGGTGGGAACCCCCGACATCACTTTGAGCTTCATTGATGTATGGGTAGGCCAGGTGACTAGGACCAATCGCTTCGAACTGTTGCTATTACTCTTGCAACTTAGCAATCTTTATGTTTATGTAATATATTTTTTTTATAAGACTATCTCATTGGACTTTTAAAATGTTATTTTATACCTATGTAATATATTTTGTTTATTAGGCCTTTATCTTGTTTAACTCTTAAAATATGATTATATATCCACCCATCTTTATTTTGTGGTAATACCTAAAATTTTGGTCAAACATGTCCATTTCATCTTTGTTTTAGTCTATCTTAAACCCTGATAGTGCATTAAAACCTAAACCTTGGCCTTGCAATTTATCTTTTATTCCTTAGCCTTGCATTATGTTTTAAAAGTGACCAACAATAGAAGATTCCTGATTTTTAGTTATGACTTTATGCCATTAGAGTCCCGTCGGTCACCAACCCCTTCTCTTAGCAACTTGCTCGTTCAATTTTTTTTTGTCCCTAAGTTCATGTTTTAATTTTTCCCATTTTCTAAAGGATTAGATCAACAACTAGCAAGGCTCCAAATCCCTTTGACATGTCAAAGCTAATAGGCCTCTAGGAGCATGCAGGTTGTTTGATGCATGATGAGCCCATTGGAGAGTTTGAGGCATGTCAACGCGTTGTGGAGTAGTTTGATTGGAGCATAGCTTTGGGGCATCAAAGCTATTAGAACCTAATCATGCCTCCAACATTCCACAATGAGGATGTGTGTCAAGGTGGGCCTAAGATGGTGGCTTGGCTTAACAAAGGATATAAGGTGCTTGATCTTTTAATCTTGGTTATCCATTCTTATGTAATTATTGTGGATTGACATTGTGTATTCAAAGGAAACAAATGGTTACAAATATGAAAAATCTTTCACATGTAACTGGAATTAATGGTGAAATGACCGCAGTAGCTGAGGTAGTAACCATTGCAGGTTAATAAGAGAATCTGCAAGACCGTTTCAAGTCACATAAATGCTACATAGATAAGGGATTTATAAATTAATCTCTAGGAAAACTTGTAGAGCTAATTAGGGTTTTTTGTGCATAATATAGAGCAGAGCTTGTTTCCAATAGTTGATAAGTTGAACTCCTTGCTCAATACTATATCTCTGATTATAATTGCATGTTTCAACTAAATTTCGAGTTGAAGGGATGAGTTCAGTAGTATTTGAAGTAAGTTCAATTGAGCCCTAACTATGAACGAGTAAATTGTAGCCAACCAAGATGAGTAGGAGAGCTCCAAAGAAGATGGATGATGACTTGATCAAGTAGTTGCAGGGTAAAAGGGCTCCTCACCAATTTTATGGGCCACAAGGTCCAAAGTATAGATTGTTAAATTCTCTTCAAGGTGTGAGGGATGTTAGGATCCTAGAGTCAGGATGGGATCTATTTTAGAACTGGTTTCAGAAGAGGGGATCAAAGATTCCTATGAGGAGCGGTTGGGAACATGGTCTTGGAAATCTCATGGTCCCCAATGTGTTCATAGATGTCAATTTCATGAGAATTCTCATGCAAATATATGATGTTGGGAAGAAATCAAGTATTATTGTAGGTGGTCGGCACATGTTAAAACTTAACAAGTATACCATTGTAGATTGTTTTGGTTTGAGTAGAGTCAATTTGCTAAATTGATTTGAAGGAGTTGGAGCAAAGTTATAAGGTTCATGATGTGCTCTACAGAACCAAGTTGATCCAAAAAATTCAGGTGGAAGGGTAGGGATAAGAAACCTATCCCAATTTCACAATTTGAGAAAGAGCCCTTCTCAATTGATACATTTGAAGACTATTTTATAAGACGTCATAATCTATAACAAATTTTTGGAGAAGATGAGAGAGATAGAATGCATGTTGATATGATGTGTGTTGTTGTAGATATTCAGGATGTGATGAAGAATAGATAATTTGATTTTTCTCAGTATTTGGAAGATTAGATTCATTTGACTTTTTTTAAAGGCAGAGCCAATTTGGATAAGTTTGACTTCAAATTGTAGTCACTTATTTGTCATTTGATCCTACGGAGTGGAGGGAGGCTTTGGGATCATGCCTTGTTGTTGAAGACTCAAGATGGACAAGGTAGAGATTTGCTTGTCTAATATTGGGCATATATTTTGGATATGCAATGTGACAAGTCCAATTTATTGATTTTTAGAGAGCACTTTCTTCAGAAAGTGTTGAGCTATTTTGCATTGTCAAAGGAAAGGATCGCAAAAGTGTTCATGGATTTCATCAAACCTGCAAGCAGGAGTGACCTTGGAATTTCACATAATTGGGGAGATTGGTTTCTCCTTTCAAAAACTCATAGCATTCAGATTTTATGGATCACCAGTGCAACCTTGTGTTCCTAAGATATGTGTCTTAGAGAATTGCTTATCTAGAAGCTATTTGGAAGTTGAGTGAGATGTACCTCCTAACTTTTAGGAAAGCACATAAGTCCCCTCTCTTCCCAACACAATGCATGTTTGCAAACTTCAATGTTGGAAATAAAGATGTATTGGAGTAATTATATTTTGCATTGAAACTAGACAAGATGAGGCAATAGGAACAAAGAAATTATGATCCAAAAGGTTTGGTTAAGTCCTTAGGACTTAGTAGCAATCATGAAGAGTTGGTGACTCCGGACATCATCAAGAATTATACCTCAATTGAAGAAGTCCAAGAGAGAAGAAATAAGCAGCACAAGGTTCAAAGAGATGAGGCCATTAGAAGAGAAAGAGAACCAAATTTTCCTAGTTTCTTTAATGATGAGTAGGATTATTTTGTGAAGATTGAAAAGTTGTTTCTCAGTGCTCAATCCTTGTTGGACATGGAGTTGATTAAGAAAGGAAAGCAACCTGTTGTGTCTGATGAGCCTCATGCCAAGAAAGTAAGGGTTGAGGTGCAATCTCAAAAGGAAGTAGGTATAAAGATTATGGAGAATTCTGAGTTGTGAGATGCCTTAGTAGTGACCTTAGAATAAGGATTCATGTCTCTTATTGATTACCCTCAATCTCCTCCATCTGAGACAATAAGAGAAATTGTGTCTATGGTAACTCCTAGTAGGACCATGGAGAATCTCAAAATTGGAGATGATCCTACTGGAGACATAAGAGCCTTAACTTGCAACCAGTTCATCTTTGATGATGAATTTTCCAAAACATAAGAGTTCAAAGATTTTGTGGTGACTAGGAGGAGGGAAGAGTATCAAAAAAGAGTTGTAGAGGAAAGAAATATGAGGACACCATTTGAGTGGGCAAAAATTGGTGAAGAGGTAATAAAGGAATTTGGTTTTAATGTTGATAATATTACCCCTGATCATGGCAAGCAGATGGTGAAGGATGTTAGTGTTTTTTTATTGCCAGGATGAGACATTGCCACTGGTCTAGCTATCCATACTGTTAGGAAGGAGTATAAGAGTATATAATATATATGAGGAAGTAGAGCAAGAATACATATTAGAAAGAGAATTTGGAGAGTGCGGTGACATCTAAGAGGAAATTCTCATTAGAGGTAGTAACTGGATTTGTAGGTCATAGACTATCAAAGACCAACCAAATGATTGATGATGCATACAAGGGCTACTATGTCTTTGTGAATGCAAAATTAAGGTATGATCAAGATATGGAAGCTTTAGGTCCTATTAGAGAGAAATGGTTGAACATGACCCAACTTTAGGTGAACATGGTGATGATGTCCAGGCATGATAAGGAGAAACTACAAGAGTTGAAATAGACCTTGGATAACGTTAGGATCTTAGAGGGGGTAGTGGCATCTTCAATGAAGTTGAAGGTCCAATTAGAGAGAAAAATAAAGATAATTGAGCAGATGGAGTGCAAATTTTTTCCAAATATCAAGGATGATAAGGGGAGTCCAAAGTCTTTGGACCAATGGAAGTCAGAAGTAAGCTAACTATTGGCCAAGGAAGTAAGCATAGTCGATGCATATGACAAGCTCAGTGTTGTCAAGTTGAGTCAATTGCTTGATGAGTTATTGGCTTTTGAGATTATATGTGAAGATTATTATTAAAATGAATTAAGGGTAGTGCTTGATTCAATATACCATACTTACTTGGAGAGGTTGAAGATGATGTTGGAGTACACTTGGCCAGAAGATGAAACGTTTGCCAAGTGCGATGAAAAGTATGGATCAGATTAATTTTGAATTCAAGGTCAACATCTCATTTTAAGTGATTTTCAAGATTCTTCCCCGTTGATAAGAATTTATTACAATTTTGTAACTAAAGTTTGAAGATTCCCTCTCTCCGACTTCCTTTTCTATTATGATATCCTATTTCTTAGGATGATAGATATAAATTGACATTCAATATAAAGGTCATGCACGAACAATGGGCTTGAAGCTTGTTTTGCACCCTTGTTCTTATAATAGGGAAATCAGAACCATTATATACTTCTTCGACATTGTTTTGGAATTTTGATCTCTAGGAGGTTTTGGAGTAGTATTGTACTAGGTATTTGTAGAAGAGACAAACATATCATTTTGTCACTATAAAATATTTTTCATATCTTATAATGAAAATGGAGTTGAAGGCTATTTGGTACAATTGTCTCCTGTTGTGATGCTTGATCTCTTTTGAAATCTTTGAGTAAGGATTGAATATTTCATTTATGTAATGCAGTAAGTGTTTTGAATGTGGTTCTATTTCAAGGAAATAGTTAAAGTACTTGGGTTAAAAGACTGAGAGATTAAGTGTTATATTGAGATTTTCAAGTATAATTATTTCCAAATGGCATTAGGTGGTTTGGTTTAATGTATTAAATCAATTAGCCTAAAAGATTGAAAGTTTATTGTGTAAAGGTGGTAAGTGATTGTGCTCTGGCTTGACTCTATGGCCCTATAAGGCATTGGTTTGATATGTCTTTTTTTTTTATCAGTAAAATGTAGTATTATATTAATATTGTACACCTAAAATTGTCCTAGTCTAATTAAATAAATATTTTATTTGTGATTATGAGCTCTGCTAGGGTTGAGGTTGCATATTACTTTTTTCAGACCGCATTTACTATGGAACTTTTGCGTTTATTATGGCTTCGACCAACTTTAGCCGAGCAGTTGATGCTGGTAGTGGAGTTGCTGTGACGGATCCTCATGGCGACCTAGAACAAGCACCCTCACAAATTTGTTCTGAAAGTATTTCACAAGGTATGTCCTTGCCTGATGTTGTGCTTCATATTCAAGATTTTGATAATTCCTGTGAGTGGCTTGAAAAATGCACTTTGATAGGCTATTTTGTGGGTAGGATCCCTCTTGAAAGCATGCTTCATGACTGGGTCACCAAAGCCTCCAGTCTCCTCATGGAGTCTGACTTGATGGTGTCAAAATCCTCACCAAGGGCTTCTTTTTGTTTCTCTTTTTGAACCCTTCCCATGTTGAGGCTCTCCTCTCTCATGGGCCATGGACCTTTCGGTCTTCCCTTCTGGTTTTTTAGTGCTAGTCTTAAGACTTTTATGTCTCAGATGACAAAATGTTGCGAGTCTCAGTCTGGGTTGAGTTCCCTGGTCTTCCTTTGCCTTGTTGGCCTTTCATGAAAACTATTGCTTAGTCTGTTGGCAAAGTTATTTGCCTTGATCCAGACCAATTTTTTAATGCTTGCCCTCAAAAGAGGGTCTGCGTTGAGGTCGACCTTTCACACGACCTGAAAGAAACTGTTGATATTCAAGTGGGAGGAAATACCTTCACTTAGAAGGTATTTTATTTGAACCTTCCCAATACTTATTATCGGTGTCAGTTGGCAAAACACAAAATTGGGGATTGTCCCTTGGCTATTCCGAAAATAAAAGCCCCGGTTGAGGAGACTGACTCTCAACCTGTGGAGGGAGCTAAGAAGGATGAATGGACCACTATAGTTTGCAAAGGAAAAAACCCTGTGGCTTCAACCCAAAAGCCACCCGTCGGTTCAATTTCCCAACTGATGGCGGAGCCTCCTACATAGACACCATCTGCCCAATCGGTCTCTACGACGTCCGCTTCAGTTTCAAACCCTGACCAGCGGGGGAAGGATTCTTCTAAGGTGTCATTCAAACCCCTTGGGATCACACTCCTTTGGCAACGTCTGTGATTTCTACTCCACACTCTCTGCGTCATTCTCGCAGCCCTTCTAGGCATGTTGAGATTGTAGATGGTGGTTTAGAAAAATGACGAGTTATTTCCGGTTGGGACTCTTTTCCCAGTCTCAATTTAGATTTTTTGCGCAATAGATTCTCCTCTCTTGGGGACGAGGATGATATGCAATATTTTTTATGAATTACATTTCATGGAATGTTCAAGGTCTCGCAGACCTCACCAAAAATTATTATGTTTCAGATGTTTGTCAACGTGTTGTAGGCTTGGATGTTCTTTGCCTTCAGGAAGTTAAAATTGTTGGTTTCATGCTCACTGCTACATGTCATGTTATTTGGTTGGATAGCCTTGTTTTTGCTTCCCAACATGAAGTTGGTCGAGGTGGAGTTGCTACTCTCATTTCACGTCGTTGGCTCTCTGTAGTTATTTATCACGGTTTTGATCCCATGCAACACGTTGTATGGGTTTTGTTGTCAATTGATAATCATTTTGTTGGGATTCTTAATGTTTATGCTCCCAATGATGTGGTTGATAGATCACACCTATGGTGCTAGATTGCTAACAATCTACCACCTGCAACTAGGGTCATGTGTGGGGACTTCAATATGGTTGAGGTGGCGACCAATAAGGACAAAATTTGCCTTTTTGATGGACAACTGGTGAGAGGGAGGCCTCGTACTATATGCATAATAAGTTGGGTCTTTTCGACCCCACCACAAACCGTCACTGCCTTGGTGGGGTCTGGCACACTTGGTCTAATGTCAGAGTTGGCTCTGACAGAATATTTAAAAGGCTTGATCGTGCTATGATAACTGCGCAATCTTTTTTTCTTTTTCTGAAGATCAAGATCTTCTCGTCACTCCTCTCGTTGATATGACATTGTCCGATCACTTCCCCATAAATTTTAGCATTGAATGGCAGCTAGCTAGGCAACGTCCTTCCAAGATGCAGTTCTACCTCAACACGTCTCTCCTGCATCATCAAGCCACGATGGCCCATATTCAAAGGGTTTGGAATTTAGAACCAAGGCCTCATCATCACACTGGTTGGATTTCATGGTGGAATGATGCCATTACCCGCTCTGTGAGGTTTATGCACATTTATGGTAGACAACTTTTCATGTACCACAGGCGGTCGTATGACGTGACCACCAAATATCTTTGTGTTGCCACAAAAGCTCTGGCCTCGAATCCTTTTGATTCTAACCTGCAACTTTGATTAGCCCAACTTTGTCATTAGAAACAAGTTGTAGATAGCTATTCTACCAGAGGAGCTCAAACCAAAGCCAGGTTACATTGGCTCAAGGTGGGCAATAGGGCCTCCAAAGAATTTTTCCTGGCTCTGCGCACCCATCATACCTCTATAGGGATTAAGAAAATAAAAGAAGGGCATGTTGTTCTCTTCTAGCTACCTGATATTCTACAAGATTTTGTCTGTCATTATGAGAAGGTGTTCATAATGCAGGGAGACTCTTCGGCCAGAGCCTAAGCTTTGCAAGATTGCTTAGCTATTGTTCCCAAATGGCTTTCCAAGTCTTAGTAGACCTTTTGTGATCTCTTACTGACCATTGATGATCTCAAGCAAGCCATTTTTTCTATGGTGGATGATAAAGCCCTTGGGAGTGATGGTTTCCCCTGCGAGTTATACAAAGCCCTCTAGCCTTGTGTTGGTCCTGACCTTCATAAGGTCTACCTTGAAGCTTTTCACTCCCAGTCCCAAGGAGCGATGCTTTACCGGGGTAACATCAAATTTATCCCTAAGGTTGGGGACTTGGAGGAAATTTACAATTGGAGGCATATTACCTTTCTCAATGTCTCATATAAGATCATTACCAAAGCCTTGGCTCTCAAGATTCGTCATCTCTTGCCTCTGATTGTTCCTTCAGAGAAGACTAGATTTATCAAGTCCAGGTTTATTTTGAATAATATTATTGTTGTTTGGGAAGGGATGGACTGGGCCAAACACTCCAAGCAATAGGAAATATTCCTTAAGATTGACTTCGCTAAGGTGTATGATCGCATTGAGTGGCCATTTATTTTGGCTATGCTCAAAACTCTTGGCTTGGGCCCCAGATTCATTCAATCTATCCAGATGTTATTTAGTGATGCCTCAAACTGTATCACCATTAATGGTCATCAGTCTGAGGCTTTTGGCCTTTTCAAATCCATTTGCCAAGGATATCCTCCGGCTCCTGCTTTATATGTTCTTGCGGTAGAGGGGTTTGGATACTTACTTGCTAATGCTATCTCTGTTGGGTGTGTCTGTGGTAGCTCCCTGCCTAAGTCACCTTCTCAACTTGTCAATGGCCATTTTGTGAATGACTCCTTCCTCACTCTCATCGATGATGAAGACAATATACAGGCCGCTCTTCAATGTTTGGACACCTTTTGCTTAGCTTCTAGCTCAACCATTCAATGGCACAAGATGCAATGTTATAGGCAATCTTTTGTTCCTGCCCTACCTTGGATTCTTCAATATGATTGGAAATTGCTTCATCATGGCGAAATTTTTTGCTTTCTGGGCATTCATTTTTCCTTTCAAGCTTTGCCTGTGGATCTTTGGATGTTGTTTTAGCCAGGATTGAGAAAAAGTTGGCCTATTGGATTACCAAGCCTCTCTCTCTGGTTGGTAAATTTCAAATTTGTTCAAAGGTTTTGGCTGCCACCCATGTCTATTACTCTTCATGTTGGGCTCCTTTAAAGGATTCTTACATGAAGTTGGAAAGAATTTTGCGGGCTTTTCTTTGGGCCTCTAGGTCCGACCATCAAGGTTTCCATAGAGTCGCTTGGGAGTATTATTGTCTTCCCGAGGAGTCTGGAGGGATCGGCCTTATTTCTACCTAGAAACAAGGGCTTTCCTTATGTGCTAAATGGATAATCAGAGCCTTATCTGGCGACGAGGCTTGGAAAATCCTTCTTTGGTATTGTATTTCTTCAGGATTTCCTGCCAATAGGCCGGCTTGGAAGGGGATTGGTTTTCAAACCTTGCTCATTATGAAAGTCCCTATTCAGATCCAGGCTACTTTTGTTGTTAAAAGCATGTGGCGTACTTTGGAAGCTATCAAGCCTTGGCTTTGATGGGTGGGTGATGGTTTTCGTGATGGCATCTCATGAATCAACACAACCTCTGGTGGTCACCTCTTTTCTAGGTGCAAGGGTTACCACTAGCCAAAATCCAGGGTGTTAGTGCTCTGCATTTTCACAAACGCGACATTCAAATACCTAAGTATTTTTTTTCGAGAGATTCCATGAGTCTTCGATCATGGGATGATGTCCAGGTCCAATTTCATCTGTCTCGACCAAATCGACAGATTTATGACCTTCTGGTTTTGGCCTTACCCTCACATTTGTTACGTAAGCTTGGCATTCAGTTTGTCAGATCTTGGTAGAAAGATTGGAAGTGGTATCCTTGGACTCCTTTCACCAACTACAAACCCAAAATGGGTTATCTCTGGTTGGTTCCCCATTTGCCTATGGTCCATATTCTCAACCAGCGGTGGCACTTGTAGTCTTCTCAGAATTTCTGGAGACTCGGGTTTCTTGTTGTCTGGTTCGCCGCTACTGAACCCAAGATTGCACACTTTGCTTGGTGTGTGTTTTTTCAAGGGATGCCTTTGGGTTATAGACTTAAGCATTTGGAGGTTCCTGATCCCCGGTTCCCTTTTTGTGGTTGCCCAGAAACTTTTATGCACATTTTTTGGTTCTATAGAAGAGCTCAACAGTACTGGAGCTGGATCCATGATTTCTTTCGACCTTTTCGGCCTAAGCCCTTTTCTTGGCATATGGCTCTTCTGGGTGATTTGCCTAGAATCCCCTTAAAGTTTTCCCAGATATGGCATTCTTTTAGAATGGATATCCTATTTACTCTTTGGAAAGATAGAAATGTAGTTCTTTTTAGTCACAATTCTTTGGATATTAATGTCTCGCTTTATGCTAAATCCGGCATTTGTAATAATATATTAATGCAGATTCAAGTACAAGTTGAAAAAGTGGCTCTTGAGGTGGGCCACTTATAGGAGCTCCTCCAGCACTAGGGCAACACCTTTTGTGCAGTTGCCAGAGTGTCATCAAATTCTATCCCTATCGACCGCACTCCATCCCGTGGCCACAATTCCTCTGCTCAACACTCTCAGACCCCGCGGTCCTAGGCTCCTCGTCGCTCCTCTTGTGGGAGAGACGATGCGTGGAGGTGTCGCTTGTCTTCTCCTCCCCGTCATGGCTCTGCCTCAAGGTGGCCTTCTGCTACTCCTGTGACTTTGGCTCCTGCTGCTAGTGATGGCTCTGGGTGGCCTATTGCCACCACCTCCAAGTTTCCCCACCTGGCTCTGGCGATTTGCCTCCCAGGCGAGAGGAAGGAGAAGAAGACAAAGACCCTGAAGATGGGTCGTCTATGTCGAGCAAGAAAGATGATCCAGATCCTCCTCCCTTGACTGCCTCTGCTTTGGTTGCTTGAGGAAGTGTTTTAATGAATAGATTTGTTTTTTGACTTTGGCATCTTGTCATGTGACTCTCGGGGGGTGATCTTGTATCCCCCATTTTTTTTTTGTGAATATGTACTTTAATATTTATAATTAATAGAGAAGGCCTATTCATCAAAAAAAAAAAATTATTTGTTTAATTATTTTATCCTAAGCCTTCTATTAATTAAATAGTTGTTTATTTATTTAATTAAATCATTTATTCTCTTCTAGCCTTTCCTATTTTAAATAAATATTTTTTATTTATTTAAATTATTATTTCCCTAAATTAAATAAATATTTTATTTATTTAATTGGCCCCACTTCTTCTATTAATTTAATAGATATTTATTTATTTAATTATTTCATTAGCTTTTTCCCTCCATGACACTTGTCATTCATCTCTTGATTTTATCCTAACCACCTCTCTAATATTTTCCCATTTTCTATACCTATCCTTTAATCCTAGCCGACCATTTTTCCTTTCACCTCTTAATCATATCCCTCTATTTCCTAAGGTGTTCTCTAACAAAAGGATTCCTTCATCCTTTCCAAACCCTAATGAATGCATCTATTCAACCATCATGTGATTAATCGATCGAGCGTCTACACAACCACAATCTGTTATTTGTTGAGATCTTGTGCACAATACAAAATTTGAGAGCAGCCATATCAAACAAGATCAATGGAGATCAAACCCTACTAAGAATGTGAATGGTATAATCTTTCAAAATTTTGATGTTTTGCATGTTTTAGGTTCTTTATTGGTGTATGGTATATTTTAATTGTAGAACTAGGGTTTTATGTGGTTGGATCTTTGTTGGTTTTATAATAGTTTGACATCCCATTTTCACTGTATACAAATATTATAAAATTTTATACAATATTAATTCCAGTATAGCAAGAGTGGAAATAGTCACAACCACATGGGTCAACCAATATCCCACACCTAACCACCCATAGAGAAACTACTACTAACCACTACAACCCCCCCACCCCAAAATTTGGCAACCTGCTAATTACAAACTATTACCAACATAAACGTTCAAACTAACAGAAATTTTCATCAAAATCTTACAAAAAACACAAACATTTCAGAGTTTCATTTTCTTTCTACCCGGTCCATTAACTCAGAAATCTTCTTGATCAAATTTGACCTTATTTAACTTGCCCTCTCCATCCGGTTTTCCACTTCCCTTTCTCGGATGTAGTCCTTCAAATTCTCCCACTCAATATTTGCTTCCTTTGTCCTAGCATAATGATCCACTCCAGCATTCCACAACACAAATGACCTCACCTCCACATCGCTCCCCTTTGGCATAATACCTTCACCAAAGAGGTGTCTCAAACCCCTTCCCACCACCACCCTCACCAATAAAGAAGTCAGACCACAAAGGGAATGGTCTGGGACACAGGCTTTAGCAACTCAAATCACTTCCTCCTTTGTCCCAAACATCAAGCCCCAAGCAATCACCATGGAGATTATATCTGCATTTGTCTTGTATCAAAATTTTGATTGAAGATATTTTCCCCCAACAATACCTCCATTATCTATAGAAAGGAACTTGAAAATACCCCCCAATCTCTTCTCAATCAGCTTCCCAAAGAAAGCAAACTATTGTTTGATGGAATGGAGAGAGAAATTCGCTTCCATAGTAGCTTGTTGTTCACATCTCAAGCTTCTTCTCATCACCATCTAAATCCTGCTACACACCGTGCCACCTTGGAAAAGTAAAAAACTACTCTTATGTTGGTTTAATCTCCTCCACCCGACCTCATATCAAGTTAGAGTAATTGTCATAAATGGGTACCCTCATCCTTGATCTCCAAATCCATTGTATTATTTTTAAATTGCACCACACATGCCACCTCTCCCTTTGTGATTAATCCTTTGCCACACAGTAAAACTAGAGAGAAAACCAACAACAGGCATAATAAAGACCCATAATAGCGCGAAGAGTGACAAGGTATGATACTCCTGAATAATGCTAAATATTAAAGGCAATACGTCACTTGCCAACTCAACAACACATCATTTGACTGTTGGGGACCTATCAACATTTGAACTGAGCCACCACCTTACTTCATGACAATTTAATTCACACCCTTTATTTGACATTGTGTTTGCATTTGGGTTTCATTCTCTGTGAATATGTGGAATCTTAAAGTCTTGATTTTTTTAAAAAAATTTAACACCTAATAATATTAATAATTTTATTGATTTTCCAATGGGAGACTCCTTTAGCAATAGCCTCTATTAGAATTTTTTGAGTCACCTTCCAAATGCATCTTTAAAACTAAAAGTTTCTTTGCAAGTGATACCACGAGCTAAGTGTTCAGCTTTTTTATTACAATTGAGGTTAGAATACTAATTCACAACTTAGGGATTTTTATCCACACTAAGCAACCCTTCATGAACTAGAAGCTAGATTTAATTATCAACCCAAGGATGTGAACTTAAAATGAGACAACATCGTATATGCACTATGGAAGCCTTTTAAGTTGTTATTTCATTTGTGTATAGAAAATAAACTCAGAATAATAAACTGGATTGAAAACATGACAATGCTAAAAATAAAACTAACTACACAACAATGGCTACAGGAAGACAGGTTATTTGCAACAATAGTGGCTGGAGGATTACTGTTCTAAAACAAGTGAAATTAAATATGCTTAAAAAAAAACCTATCATAACCAACTCGCTAATAAAAGTAAAGTAGAATTAATAAAAATCTAAACTACTGCAAATCTAAACTATGATGGAATCACAACTCCTCAAGTGACCCTTGCTTGAGTTGCTTCAATCTGTCATTAGCATTGCATCTTCAATAGACAAACTTCAATGCTCAAATAATATTCTTATTGTAAATAAAATATTACATGGACATGTATCATACTTTTTTATTGAACATAGACACCATTAACAAGACTCAACATTAATTGGATACTCTCTCTACGCTAATTATTCTCAACACTACTCTACTAACAACTCAACAAAATCTCAGATTTATGCTTGAGGCTTGAGAGTTGGAGTAATTACAAACTCAACAAATTATTATAAATTTAATTTCTCCTATGACAGCAAGGATATGACTTATTCTATTCATGATGGATAATAAAGACTAAACTAACAAGAGTTGAGACAGTTCTAATCAACTTCAAACTCTACAACTATAAAATACAGTCATGGATGAACATGTGTACAAAACATGTTAAAATTATTTATGAATCATCAAATATTGTTTCCACAAGATTCTCCAATGTTCCTTGACTTTAATAACTCCAAATACATGAACTCATGAAGAGGTAGAAGAGTCCAAGTTGAATTAGAACTCAATCCTTAACTGCTGCCTAGAAATCTGCTAGTTTGTCTCAGTCAAATTCTAGTGAATACTATTCATTAACTATTGTGAATCAGATCCGATAGTTTAAAGGGTTTTTAGATCTCCTTTTAAGCTTTCTAGATCATTTTGAAAATCTGAATTTTGTTAAAAAATGAGATATCCCCATTTTACTGAAGCTGGTCTTGTGACTTTTTCTGCACTTTCAGTCAACTGTCACATCTGTCAATTGCCAACTTTCTCCTCCTTTTTTCTTGTTGTATGAACGAATCAAACCACTCAAAAAAAACATTTTAATCCTTCTTAAGTACTTTAAATTCAATAATAACCATTTATTATAATATTTTACCTTTATTTAGCATTAACTAGCTAGACGCCTATGATAGGGTTGACTGGTCTTTTCTCTTGAAGGTTCTCATGTCTTTTGGTTTCTCACCCAGAGTTTTGGATCTCATCACCCAACTTATCACCTCTGCTTCTTTTTTTGTCATTATCAATGGTTCACCTTCTCATTTTTTCTAAGCTTCTAGAGGTCTTAGGCAAGGGGATCCTATTTCCCCCATCCTCTTCATTATTATGGCAGAATGTTTTGGAAGGAGTATGGAAAATTTGGTTTTGCAAGGCTCCTTTAAGGGTCTCCACCCTTCCTCTGCGGATCTTGTTTGTTCTCATCAATAATTTGTCGATGATACTATTATCATGGGGGAATCTAGCATTTCTAAAGCTAAAATTTTGAAGAGTACTCTTTGTAAGTTTGCCTCTGCGTCGGGTTAGCTTATCAATTGGACTAAAAGTCAAGTTTTTTTCATCAATACCCTGAAGAGAAGACAACAGAGAATCAGTAGAATCCTGGAGTGTAAGATTGTTGATCTTCTTGTAAACTACCTTGGTCTCCCTATGGGCATTGCTCCTCCTGACTCCTTCTGGAGTTCTCTAGTGGACAAATTCCAGAAAAAGTTAGCTAGATGGAAAGGAGCCCTCCTAAGTCAGGTTGGAAAGCTCCAACTTCTTAAAGCATATCTTCTAAGTATAGTGATATATGCTCTTAGCCTTTTCAGAATTCCAGTTAAGTATGCTGATGCTATCGTGAAAATCCAAAGAAGATTCCTTTGGTCTGGGGTTGAGGACAAGAAAAGAATGTCCTTGGTGGCTTGGGACCAGGTTTGCAAACCGAAGAGCCATGGCGATCTGGGCCTGAGGAGGATCCGAACCCTAAATGAATCTCTTCTATCCAAACAAGTTTGGAGAATGTTTCATCTTGTTACCAAATGGTGTAAAATTTGGCGAAGTAAGGACTCTCTTCAATCCTCTTCCCTTTCTTCTTTTATCAATTCGGATATTAGTATTAATTGTTCCCACATATGGAATTATGCCTCTAAATGTAAAGAAAGTATAGCTAAAGGAGTGATCAGGAAAGTTGGAAATGGTAGGAAAGTTAAATTTTGGGAGGATCCCTGTCTTTTTGATAAACCTTTGATAGAAATAAATGAATGGGCCCCCTATGCTCCCTCTTGTATAAGATCTTTTGGCTCCTTAGTTGGTGAGTACTGGACTGGTAACAAATGGCAGAATATTGAAAGCATCCACCCAAGCCTCTCTAAGCTCAAGTTCCATTTGTCTATGGTTTGGTTGAACAAAGAGGTTGACTCCCTGATCTGGAAACATGATCCCAAAGGTACCCTTACTGTTTCCTCTATGTATAGTGTTTTGTCCACCGATCCTTTAGGTAATCCCTTCTAGTCTAAAGTCTGGATTAGAGGCCTTACCCCCAAGATCAATGTCTTCTTCTGGACCATCCTCCATAATAAAATCTTGACCCTTGACAACCTGAAATTCAGAGGCTTTGCTATCCCTAATAGATGTGCTTTATGCCTTCAGGAGGAAGAGTTTGTGGACCACCTTGCCATTCACTGTCCCTTCTCAGCCTCAATCTAGGAAATATTTCTCAATAGTTTTAGCATTGCCTGGGTGTTTCCCAACACCATCACAGATCTGTTTTCCTCCTGGAACATAAAATGGACTAATTCTTTTTTGAGATCTTTGTGGCAGTTCTTGCTTCCTCACATCCTATGGGGACTATGGAAAGAAAGAAATAATCGAATCTTCAGGGATGTTTCCCTCAATCAGGATATTATGTTCCAGAAAATCCAATGGGCGATTCAGGAAAATATAGAGATCATTGAGGGTCCTTGTTTTTCGAAAAATTCACTGGAAGTAATTATTTTGTCATAGTTGGGTGAATATTTTGTCACCAGTGTACTAATGACAAAACATAGAATTCACACAACACTGTGCTAAGAAATTAATCTCTCCTCTCATCAAGAGGAGGTTCCCGATGAAAATTATCCTCTAATTAACAAGAAATTAAATTTGTGGGTTGGTGTTGGGCATATAACTCTCTTTTTTCAAAGTTTATGTATTCTCCCTTCACCTAGTTACAATTTCTCTACCTCTTCAGATACTTAAAGAAAAGAACTATTAATCTAACAAACTACACAAAGAGTTACTTTTAAGCAGCACAAAGTCTCCTTTAAAGGTAACACTAATTCACATTGATCGTTACAAATTAAACAATTAGAAACTTAGCTTAAAGCTCAAGTGTAGATTTCTAATCCATTAAACTACAAATAACCACAGCAATACAAAGCTTACTACAAGTTACTTAATTTATCAGCAGATTTCTCAAGTATGCTAAGAGCACAAAGTCTATTGGCAAGATTTGAGAGCTCTCTAACCACGTAGCAATATCTTAAAGATCAAAGAAGTAAAGGTAATATGTATTCAATGTACATAGGAACATTAAATAATATAAACAACTTTCTTGATACAACACAAAGTTTGCAATCAACAAAACTGTTTTCTTTATTTGTTTGATTGAATTTTCACCACAAAATCCCAAAGTCTTAATTGGGATAAAAATCCAATAGAGTTTTTCTAAGCATGAAAAAGATAAAAATATTTACAAAAAGGTCCTCCTTATATAGGAAAAGAAGTTGAGAAAAAGGTGGGCACAGTTGACTTATTCAACCGCACAATCCCATTTTACTACAACTACTACATAAAGAAAACATGCAGTTGCACAAAAATTTACAACATATATTGGTGCAGCTACATGAAGAAAGAGTGCCAAAAGAGGGTACTTCATTCTTGATTCTCTTCTTCATTGGATTTATGGAAAACTTTGAATTTAGCAAGGATGGCTTTGACCTTTTCTTCGTTCGGCGTCAAGGTAGAACTTGTGATGATCTAGACGCGGGACATGGCATCTTGAATCTTCACCTGTTTCTTTTTAACATCCTTCAACATGGATGCGAGGACTTCAAAGCTGGCCTAAATTTCTAATAGTTTATCAAAGATATCAAGCAAGAAATCTTGTCCCGTGCATTGGTCCATCAAGGAAAGGAATTCCTATGTGACAACTTCAGTAGTGACGAGATTTTGATCACTATCATATAAATAGCAAGGGAGATCACCAACTTTAGAAAAAATAAGGTCAACCTCATCATCACCTTCTTTCTTCTCCCAGTCCAGCTCTACAATCATTAACTTCATTGTCTCTTGTTTATGAGACAATAATGACAAGATCTGAATGTACTTCTCCCTTGTGGGAATTACCTTGTTCTCAACCAGGACATCTATCCTGAAATCCTCCATTTTGCTCCACAAGATAGTGCTTTTCACAACTTCCTCAATTTCCTGTGATAAAGAGGTTTTAAGTCTTTGCATCCGACTCTGAATCACTTCATAATCAGACAATAGTTCCATTGTTGAGCTCAAAAGATGAGAGCCTTCTGACCTTAGCCGCGAGATCCATTCGTCCATGACCCGACCTTTAGCTCCTACCTGTTCAATCTTTTTGAGAGCTTTGGTGTCTATTGATGACCCTATAGGTTCAACCTCTTGAGAAGATTGTGTTACCTTTAGAAGGAAGTTGGTCAGCTATTCACACTTCTACTTCAAGACATTTTTCTCATCCCTCTCTTGAACCAATCTTCTCAATAAAGAATTAAGGGTTGTCTGAGAATCTAATTTCACGCTCTCATGTGTTTCCACCCCGAGCTCTACAATTTGCATGGTATAATCTTCTGATTGTATGTTACCTTTGTCCTTGTCTGACGCCGGCACCATAACTTCAGCATATTTTCTCTTGGAAGCAGGATCTACTACTACCCGAGATACTGTCTTCGACTTTTTGATTCCCTTAGGTTTTGGAGGAACTAAAAGTTCAAAGTCAAACTCATCAGGGGATATCACTTGTTTTTTTTCTCTTAGGAGCCACTACTTCCATCCAAGGAGGAAGTTCTGGATTGGCTGATGGAGTGGTAGCTCCTTACTGACTTGGAGTTGAGGCTTCAGAAGCAGGCTGACTGGAACTTGGAGCAGTTATGAGTGTTACTGAGGGTGTTGATATTGACGCATCTAGTGGAACATTTGTTGCTGCTACCTCTTCAGTTATAGATGGAAGAGTTGAGGATGTCGTGAATGTAACTTTAGCACTCACCAATGGGGGAATTGTTGTGGTGGTGGTAGTATTAATGAGTAAATCTATTGAAACTTGTTCTGCAAGTGCATCTTGCAAGGTCTCATTAAAATCCATCATGGTAGATTCAAAAGTAGATGAAGGGATGTCATCTAAATTAGAGAAGTTGGTTATTGAGAAGAATTGACTAGCGGTCTTGGATTGGGTCATATCCATGCTTAGGTCTCCATCTTCTTGAAAATCTTCATCCTCTTCATCAGAATCAGATTTGACAGAGTGAATGACTACTTGTGAAGTGGTTGTGGTATCTACTTCAACTAAATGTGGTACTTCCTCTATCTATACTTCCTCTTGTTGAGGACTTTCACCTTCTTTGCCCCTTTAACTGTAAATTTGATTTTGGGCCCTTTACCCTTCGATTGTACCACAGGAGCTGAGGATAGTGCTTGTGAGTCTGCCCTGCTCTTGGTTCTTGTTTCAGTTGTCATTGTCTTTCCCAATGGACCATCACTATTGTCATCATCTCCTAAACTAATGGGAAGCTGCTTCATCCTGATATTCTTCTTTAGCAACCAAGCATTGGTGTTTTCTAAGATGGGAGAGATCCTTTGCGTAATGGACTTGCTTTCCTTCTTTGACCATTGCACAAGTGGAAGTGGGAAATCGGCAATCTTCTTCTCATAATAAATAGGATCCACTATGTCATTTGTGTCTTCCATAGTCATTGGGATCTTAGCTAGATCCAGATTTTCAATTTGTTCTAGAGTAAGGCGGTTGAAATCCATCCTTCTTATATCCTCCTCATTCTGACAATCTGCCCAAACATCCTCAAACCTATAAACATGAGTGTATGTCCTTTTGAGTTTGCTCTTTATACCCCAAAAATCAAAATCGGTTCAGGCCTTGAATCTTCTCATGGTATTCCACTGCATTTCCTCCTCCATATTTTTGGCTTTGGGATTGGTTAGCACGGAATACCTGCCAATTGACTCTGGGAATTTCAGCCCAGTTTTATGTGCTTGTGATTGTTTCTCATGCACATTAATTAGTTGTCTGCACAGCTCCATGAGGATGATTTTATCTGAAGGAAACCTTGGAAGGATGAAGGGCTCACCTGAGAAACATCCAATTCAGATATAGGTGAATGTGGGAAATTGTAGAAATACACACCTGAAATAAGACACCCTATTGTAAGCAGCCTCTGATATTCTCCTCTTCTGCAGGCCTTTATAAAAAATGCACTTCCATACAGCAAAGAAGGTGTCATTAACCCTTCTGTAATGATTACCTTGATTTTTGATAGTTAGCTGATCATAGTACTCCCAAACGGGCACTACTCTTTTGTCACCCTTGGTTGACAAGCCTGGATATTGCCTCATAGAAGCAGTTGTGTAAACCAAGTATGAGGTCATATAAAAATTCAGTGTTACCTTGACCTCTTTCAATTGGGCGCAAAGCTCATCACTGATTTGTTCTCCCCAATCAATTCTTGCAACTCCCTTTTTGGTTATATTCATGTAGTAAATAATCCAGCTTTGGAAATAATGAGTCTTTTAATCCTCTCACTCTGGATAACATGGTGACCGTGTCATTATATTCCTCATTAAAATCACTCCTGTGGAAAGACTTAGGCCATCATGAGGTGAGGGAAGATCTAGTAGTAGAGAGATAAATAGTGTTGATCACCTTTTTGCATTTATCCTCATGTTTCTCGTAGTACTCTTGAGCACTCTCTTGAGAAATATCAGCTACTTCTTCAGCTGATGAGCCTTTGAAAATACTATTAAAGAATATATTGTCTAGGGTCATGATGACATTCTGATCATCATCTTTTACTTGCCTTGTGCTTGGATCAAAGTGATCAGCTACTGCCAATACAAATTCAGGATCGTGAGCTGCAACTGGGAAAGATGCATACTTATGTAGCTCAGATTTGATTAAACTGGTCAGGTGTGCAAGAGCCTTCTGAACCCGGTCAAAAAATTCTTGCATGTCAACATGCCCAATTTCGGTTTCCTTGATCTCCTTAATATTTGAGTCCACTGAACTCTCAGGGTACATATTCAAGTACATGTCGTACTTGTATTTCATCTTTTTTGATGATGCTTTACTCGGAGAAGGTTGTCCTGAGGACGACTCGGGCTTGTTGTGAGAGAGCTTTGACATTCATACACAACAACTACATTCAACACTGATGATTAGTCATTCATCATTATCAAAAATCATTATTTCTCAAACGGATCAAAAAATGGGACTTAGAACAAGCTTAGGAGTAAAACTACCAAAAACAGCAGGTCAGGGAAAAAAATCCGAACTGCTCTTTTGAAAACAAAAAATTGTACATCGAACTTTAAAGTCCGAAGTGCAATCTGGGAAAAAAAAACTTGCACAACGGACTTTAAAGTCCGATGTGTAGACTCCGGGGAAATCAATAACACATCAGACTTTAAAGTCCAATGTGTAGGGGAAATTAAAACAAACACATCGGACTTTAAAGTCCGATGTGTAATTTCAAAAAGATTAAAGGCACATCAGACTTTAAAGTTTGATGTGTAGGGGGAAATTAAAACAAGCACATCGGACTTTAAAGTCCGATGTGCACCCTGGGAAAGATTAAGGAGCACATCGGACTTTTGCTTGCTTAAGGGGAAAACATCTGGTTGACATGTCGGGTGTTAAAACCCGACATGTCAACCTACTCCCCTCTGCATACCGGATTTTAAAGTTTGATATGTGGAGGTTAAGATCCTACATATCGGACTTTAAAACCCGATATGTGGAGATACTTTTCTCCAACCACACACCGGACTTTAAAGTTCTATGTGTGGTTGTAGAAAAGAACTTCAGAAGGCAAGAAGGGAGGAGGAATCAGATTTTAAAGTTCAATTTCTCCTCTGACACATACAAAGCAAAACAACAAAAACAAAAAGAAGAACAAAAACCCTACCTCTTTCGCTTTGCCGATGAAAAAGATCCAACAATCGAGCAAGGGAAATTCGAATCACAATGAGCAAAGTAGAGGAGGGCATGTGGAAGAAGAAAACAGAGCATAATGAAAATTAAAATGCATAATATTAACTTAAAAAGCAATTTTTGAAAACCCTAATTAGCAATAAATGCTAATTAATATAACTCACAGTTGTATGTCAGGTTTTAAAGTCTGGCATGCAAGCCAGGGACACAAATCACCTGCAGTTCAGACTTTAAAGTCCAAACTGTAGACAAAGACAACCTGCAATTCAGACTTTAAAGTCTGATTTGCAAGCAAAAAAGCTACAAATACATACCAGACTTTAAAGTCCGAAGTGTATTGATAACAAGGAACCCTATAGTTCGGACTTTAAAGTCTGAACTACAGGAAAAACTACAAAGCTAAGAAACAAGGAAAACAATAAAAATGAAAGGAAAAGAATGAAACGAACTAACTAACCGAGTTGATTAAGCTCTCCCGAAGACCATAAGGTACGAAACGGACCAGTTTCGTAGGGTTGCCTCATGATTTTGGCCATGTTGAAATCGAGGACAACAGGAATGTTTCCCTCAATCAGGATATTGTGTTCCAGAAAATCCAATGAGCAATTCAGGAAAATATAGAGATCATTGAGGGTCCTTGTTTTTCGAACAATTCACTGGAAGCAAAAATTTTAAGGGTGTGGAACATGAAGAGTACCGACAGTCCAAACTTTAATCATAATAAAAGGATTGAAGCCAAATGGAAAACCCACCCCCTCATGGCTGGTTCAAAGTTAATTTTGACGGTGCTGCCAAGGTAACCCGAGTCCTTCAGGCTGTGGAGTTGTTCTAAGAGATGATAAAGGAATGTGCAAGGAAATGGTTGTTGTCCCTATTGGAATTCAAACTAATCATAAAGCCGAAGCTATGGCTGCTCTCCAAGGTATCCTCCTAGCAAAAAAATGGAATTGTCCCTACGTATGGATTGAAGGGGACTCAAACAATATTATAAATTGTCTTAAGGGGGTCTCAAAACCTTCATGGTTGATCAACAACATTATTATCTCTGCTAGAGACCTTATTAGTACCTTTAAAAAAAGTTGCATTTCCCACATTTACCGAGAGGCCAATGGCTCTACTGACTAGGCTGCCACTGCAGTAGTTAACAAGGAAGCAATTACCACATGGACGAGAGAACAAGGACTCCCCAAAGATGTCAGGAAAATCATTTGCTATGATCATTATAGAAGTACTCCTAAGATACTTGATGGACAGGATAATTATGAAAAGAACTGACTTGAGTACTTTGAGTCATTATAATAATGAGAAACTCATTTATTATATTACCAATGCCATAAGTTCCCATTCTTTCTAGGTGACTTTGATAGTTCTGAAAAGCTCACCAGCTAATCTGCTCTGCAAGCTTCAAAATTTGGTATTGAACAACGACAATATGGGTGGTAACAGGAGGCGATATGAACCAAGTAGTTGTAAAGAATGGAAACAGAAGGAGGAGGTTTGGGGTATTCTGCAGAAGGGTGGCTTCTCGAAATCCATGGAGAGACTCTACGGTCAAGATGGCATGGTCACAAGTTTTTTCTATAAAAATTGGAAAAAGGGCATGCTGAAAATGGGAGACCAAACTGTAGAAATCGATGAAGATTTAATTGCTCAAGCTACAGGCCTCACAAGAGAAGGGTGCAACTTCCACAGAGATAGGAAAGTCAGTAGGGAAGCTATTGAAAGATACTCAGACACTGAGAAAGAGAAAAAATGACTGGTAAAGTTGAGCAAAACCTACTACCCGCCCAGGGCTTTTGCCAAACCCTGGCAGGAAGTCCTCTTTGTTTTAATGCGATACATCACTCTAGATGGTAGGTTCACTAAAGTTTATGGTTATCACTTTGTTCTACTGAATCACTTTAGGCACAATGATAAGGTTAACTTCCCTTATTTTATGCTTTATTCAATGAATGTGTCCCTCAAGGCCTACAAAGAGAACCCACGGGTGATACGGCCATGCACCAAGGCCTTATGGTTCTAATCTATGACTATCTTAAGGCCAACCAAATTTCTTGGATGCAGCCCTCTACGGATTTTGAGGATGAGGGGTCTGACCTTGCCTTCTCAGAGGAAGAGGAGTCTGAAAGTGACCCTTTGACTGATACTGATGACAACCTAGATGTCTCAGATTATGAAAGTGGGAAGAAGAGGAAATACATCAAAACCAGACCCTCGTCCTCTAAGGGCGAAAAGCCTAAAGGTAGACCCCTGATTAGCATTTCTTTGGAAGAGGAGACTTCAGACAACTCTGAGGAGGAGTATCCTCAAGGGTGGTTGAAGAAGAATACAAAAGCTCACACCCAGGCCAGGAAAATGCACAAGAAGAAAGAGGAGACTGTTAAGGAACCAGAAGCCCACAAGCAGGTAAGGGACCTGGAAGATGATCAGAATCTTGAAAAAGAGACCATGGAAGAGGCGCTTAGGGCTATTGACACAACCATCTAGCACACCCCTAAAGAGGAAAAGGCAACCCCTGGAAAAGTTGACCCCCCCTCTAACCCTCCCGCCGAGGGTTTGCAAGGTTTCATGGAAACTATGGAGTGGCTCATCAATGGTTACAAGAAAGCTATGGACGAAAATAAAAAACTCTGTAACAGAATCTTGATCCTGGAAACCATCAATACAAGGGAAGGGAAGACCATGGCCAACTTCATAGAGGACCTAAAAAGCACCATTGCCAAAGTTGAAGACATAAGAGATGCTTTCAACCCCAGGTTCAAAAAAATTGAGAAGGATTTGCTGGAAAGAAAGAATCTTGTTGACACTAACGACCACACTCTCACGGAAACTGTTAGCAAAATTGGTAAAATTGAGGAGTGTCTGAAGAACATTGTTGAACAGAGCCTTAGCATCCTGAAGATTTCAGCCAACAACACCAACACTCTCATCAGCAAACTGGATGATGAAAAGGAAATCCTGGACATTGACCCAGAAATGGAAGGAACAGGGGAAGCTCAAGGCCCTAGAACCCGCACCAGAGGCAAAAAGAAGGACAAAAAACCTAACAAGGATCTGGAAGACCTTAAAGCTGTCGGGGCTACTTATGACGAGCTGGTGACAAAGGCGAAGGACTTGTTGAAGAAAATTTATGTGTAGCGCCTTCTTAGTTTCTTTGTTGTTGTTAGTTTTGTTTTCCTTTCGGTTCACTGGCTTTTTGCCAGTCTTTTTGTATGCGGTTCTTAAGCACTGATCTTTTTGGTGTCTTATCTTAATATCTTTTGTTAAAGGTTTTGAGTCCTGAAAACCTATTTTTTTAATTAATCAAAACTAGCTAGACATACATATGCATATCAAACACCATTAATCCTAGTTAATGCTTCAAAAAACCAAGGTAATGTTTGGAAATGAATTGGAAGGACATTATGAACATGAGGTAAAATATCATAAAACATGAAATAATATGGTCAATTTATAGGCTCATCATTCCCCCCAACTAAAATCCCTGTCCTCAAGCAAGAGTAAGACATTGGTTATGCATGAAACTCTTTGACTGTCATATCCTTTGTTGTTTTCAAGATTGTCATTGCCTTTTCTTCTCTTTATATTTGCTTCTATAGAGATCTGAAAATATTATTTCCAATCTTTACTAGTTATAATCATTCCTTGATCTTGTTCCATCATCTTTTCTATTGTGTATGGTCAATTTGTAAAAACTTTCTTTGTTGCTGCCACTACTATGTTTCATTCTCACCATTGTCTTCTTGTCGGCTTCATTCCTCTTTGTATCATGATTTATTCTTCTTTTGATATCTTCATATGATAGTCATATTTCATTGTTATTCCATTGTTTATTTCTGCCCCAAAACATTTTAAAATCTACATCACTACTGCAATTTGTACTTTTTTATTCCTTTCAACGGTCTCAAGAGTCTCATTCTTGTTTGGTATAGCTACCCCCAAATACTCTTCTCTTTTGTCACTTTGAGGCAATAATGGAAAAGGCAAAGCAATTGAAAAGAATGTCAAATGAAGAAAATATAGTCATGAATCTAGAAGGTAAGTATGGATATATAGAACTATGGCAAGATCATTTTTTTATGGTGTAGGACAGCAATACAAGACATAGATGTTTCCCCCTAGCTAAAAGATCATTTGTCCTCAAATTAAAATGAATGGATGAGGGTTGAAAAATAAATAAGTTATGAAGCATGTAACTAGAGAAATGATAATTTGACAAACACATTGTAATGCATAGATAGTCAATTAACTAAAATTGATAAATATTAAAACTAAATAGAAATCATAAATGTAAGTACCTTTAGTGATGTGAAAAGATGCAAATGTGGTGAGGCATTGAAAGTACAGGTCCCAAAATAGTTGAATGCACAGGTCCCTTTGATAACTCAATGATGAAACACTAGTACCAAACCGGTACTGAGAGGGGGGGTTGAATCAGTATAGACACAAATACAGTCCAAAACCAATTTGACAGCAAACACTCACAATGACTGATAAACAGAGATACCGATAAAACAGAGTGCAACCGGTAGCATCCAGAATAACTCAAACAGTCATGAACCAGTCACTTACTAAGCTTTTCTCTTAGCTCAATACCACATTATCATAATATTCTCATGCATGAACTAGTAGACCTAACCATCAAATCTTCACAACAGTGAGTTCAATATGTTTTATAGACAGGCATAAAACATAGAAACTTCATGTGCATAACAGATAAAACAAAGCATCACAAGACAAAAGCATTTCACATGACACACATATTTTTCACGTGGAAACCCAACTGGGAAAAACCATGGTGGGGATGAATACCCACAAGCTACTTTTTGAACTCTTTGGAAGTCCGCTCTGTTAGGAGCCTTGTCCGGTTAAGAACATTACAATAGGTTCTGGTAGGAACCGATCCTGTTAGGGATCACCCGGTTAAGGGATACTCGGTTAAGGGTTAAACCCGGTAGGGTCACCTTGTTAGAGGATTTTAAGAACTCAATAGCTGAAAGGATCTCTTAAGCTTCTCTAGCTTCTTAGAACTTATTAGCTTCGAGTTACTCGGTTAAGGGATTTACAGCAAGCCGGTTAAGACCACCCGATTTAAGAGATTTTGAATCAAGCCAGTTAAGGCTACCCTGTTAGGGGATTTTGCAACTGTTGAAGTGGTTAGAGATCAATAGGTATTACAATGATCTATTAACAATACTTAATACTAATACAGATCCGTTTAGGCTCCTCTTTTCCTTCTGCACATACACTTTGCAGGTATCTCTTTTCTCCTATGGTCTGGCAAGAATCTTGTATCACTTTTGTTGGATACACACTCACAACTTTTTGCCAACAACTTTAGACAGAAACCTAACATCGACCTTATAGGGAACATACAGGTCGGTAGCAAAAACCCTAAACCCTAAACCTGTTAGGTTGAGCAATTCAAACGGTTTGATCGTGACCGTTGAAACATACTGCATTGAATGCACCAGTCTTGAGTCAATCTCAAGACATTCTCCATCGTCCATTATCCACCATTTTCATGGCGACTGATAACCCATCATGCGTTATTACTATTTGATAGACTTTGTACATTCCCGAGGTAGATAGGAATAGTCTTCTTCATGCAAGATCCTTCACGCGCACAGAGCTTACGTGGCAACATGATCTGTCCTCCATCATACTACTAACTCATCACACAAAGATCACCGATTGAGTCATAGAGACTTGAGATACTCCAACCGGAAACCCTGAAGTGGAAGTTGCCTTACCAACTGGTAGTCATACAGTGCTTCCATGTGTCGGTTCCCATAACTGCATGCCGGTTCACTTTGAACAAATATGCCGCTTCACTTTGGCATATACCAGTTCACACATATGCCAGTATTTCTTTCTTCACTTATCTCATGTGTTGGTTCACACTATGTCTCATATTGACATCAATGATAACATACAATATCATTATGTCTTCATGCCAGTTTACATAAGGCTCATGCCGGTTCACATAATGCCAACAATCTCCTCCTTTGGCATTGATGGCAATATACAAAAGATATCTTCTCTGCTTCACATCTTCTCCCCATTTGCTGCAAATGTCTTTTTGCTTCACTTCTTCTCCCCATTTGCTGCAAATATCTTTTCGCTTCACTTCTTCTCCCCCTTTGACAACAATGCCAAAGTGGAGGTACAATCACCACTGTTTCCTTATGCTGCTCCCCTTGAGGAGTAGCATCCTTAAACACACCAATCAACCAAATATTTGTCTATCCAGTACCTGACTAATGTGGAACAACCACTTTTAGTTCACCTCTTGAAGGGGCAATACCCCTAATTCACCTCTCAAATGCACAAATGTTGTCTTTGGGAGAGGCTTGGTGAATATGTCTGCTAACTGCTCCTTACTGGAAACATGCTCCAGTGCAATCTCTTTATTCTGAACCTTTTCCCTCAAGAAATGATACTTAAGCTCAAAATGCTTGGTTCTAGAATGTAAAACCGGATTCTTTGATATATTGATAGCACTTGTGTTATCATAGAATATACTTACCGGTTCAGGTACAGGGATCTTGAATCCTTCCAGTACATGCTTCATCTAGATTGTCTGAGTACAGTTCATGAAAGCTGCAACATATTCCGCTTCCACTGTAGACTGAGAGATGCAACTCTGCTTTTTACTCATCCATGAGACCAGTCTACCACTGAGAAAGAATGCACCACCGGTTATGCTCTTCCGGTCATCCACATTACCGACCCAATCAGCATTTGTGAATACTTTCAGATTGAAATTATTGATGTATGGGTACCACAATCCATAGTCAATTGTTCCCTTCAGATACCTAAGAATCCGCTTGACTGCACTCAAGTGAGATTCTCTTGGACTCTTCTGGAACCTTGCAGTGATGCCAACTGCATGTGCAATATCTGGTCTGCTATGCACTACATAGTGCAACTTACCAATCATTGATCAGTATTCCTTCTCATCAACCAATGCGGAATCATCTTCCTTTGTCAATTTGCAATTGGTCACCATCGGTGTACCAACTGGTTTGCTATCTTCCATGCCAAAAGTTTTCAACACCTCTTTGACATATTTGGACTGAGTGATGAAGATTCCATCTTTCATCTGCTGGATCTGCAGTCCAATGAAGAACTTAATCTCCCCTATGAGTGACATTTCAAACTCTTTCTTCATCTCATCAGCAAACTCATGACTCATCTTGTCATCTCCACCAAAGATGATGTCATCAACAAAGACTTCACAGATCAAGATCTGATCTTCTTTAGACTTCAAGTAGATATTACTATCTTCACTTGTTCTCTCAAATCCAATCTTCACAAGATGGGAATGTAGGCACTCATACCATGCCCTAGGTGCTTGCTTTAGATGATATAATGCTTTGTGTAGCCTACATACCATGTCACTATCTTCAGATAGGGCAAACCCATCTAGTTGCTCAATATATACCTCCTCTTCAAGTACACCATTTAGGAATGCAGATTTTATGTCCATTTGATACACCTTGAATCTCTTAAAAGCTGCATATGCAAGAAGCATACGAACTCCTTCCAATCTGGCTACAGGAGCAAAAGTTTCCCCATAGTCTTCACCTTCTTCTTGAGCATATCCTTTGCATACCAGTCTGGCTTTGTTCCTAATCATTGTGCCATCCTCATTCAACTTATTTCTGAACACCCATTTGGTGCCAATGACATTCTTATGCTCTGGTCTGGGTACCAAGGACCATGTACCATTTTTCTCTATCTAGTCAAGTTCTTCTTCCATTGCCTTGATCCAATCTTCATCATTATAAGCCTCTTTGAATGATTTAGGCTCAAATTCAGAGATCATGCATAAGTTTTCTCTGATCTTTCTTCTGGTAAGGATTCCTGCATCCTTATCACCTATGATCTGCTTGGGATCATGATTCAACTTGACATACCAAGGAATGGTCTTAATTGGTTCTTCTTGTTTTTCTTCTTCATCCTTATCTTCATCAGTATCAACATTCACTGATTCAGGAACACTGTTATTAGTGCTCACTTGACTAACAACCAGTTCCCAAAAGGTTGCAACCGGTTCATTTACAACTTGCTCACTATCGGTTTTCTCAGTCTTCTCAGAGGATTCATTAGCTCTTACATTGATGCTTTCCATAATTCTCTGAGTCCTATTGTTGTAGCACTTGAAAGCTTTACTCATGGTGGAATATCCTAGAAATATTCCTTCATCACATTTAGCTTCAAATTTGCCCTGATGTTCACTCCTCTTGATGTAACATTTGGTACCAAAGACCTTAAAATAATTTACCACAGGGGTCTTACTAGTCCAATACTCATAAGGAGTTTTGTCCTTGCCTTTTTTGATGAGTACCCGGTTCATAGTGTAAACTGCAGTGCTCACCGCTTCTCTCCAAAAGGTGTGAGCAACCTTTCCTTGGATCAACATAGTTCTAGCTGCTTTAACCATAGTCTGGTTATTCCTCTCTGCTAGACCATTTTGTTGTGAAGTTCGGGGGGCAGACAGCTATCTCTTGATGCCAAATTCTTCATAGTACTTATTGAATTCACTGGAAGTGAATTCCCCTCCTTGATCAGTTCTGAGACACTTGATCCTTTTACCGCTTTCCTTTTCCACTAATGCTCTGAAAGCTTTGAATTTCCCAAAAGCTTCAGACTTGTCTTTCAAGAATGTGACCCACATCATTCTTGAGCAATCATCAGTGAGAATCATGAAGTACCTATCACCATGCACACTTCTAGTTTTCATAGGACCACATAAATCAGTATGCACAAGATCAAGCAAGTTGTCAGCAATGAAAGATTTACCTTTAAAAGTTGAGGAAGACATTTTCCCCAATTGACATTCTCTACACAAGGTATTATCCGGTTTGCTCAGCACTGGCAACCCTCTAACTGCCTTGATCTTACTAGCCTTCACAATGTTGTCAAAGTTCACATGGCAGAATCTCCTATGCCATATCCAGCTATCATCAAGCTTAGCCATAAGACATGTACTTATATTAGCATTTAGATGAAATAGGTTGCCTTTAGTTTACATGCCGGTGGCTACCAATTTACCATCTTTACCTTTGATTCTGCAAACTCCATTCTTCAATTGCAGAGCAAGTCCACTATTATTTAACTGGGCAACACTTAGAAGGTTGTGTCTGAGACCATCAACCCAATACACATTGTCAACACTACTCTTTCCATTCAAGGAGATGGACCCTCTGCCTTTGACCATGCATGGTGCATCATTGCCAAAGAGAACCACACCACCATCATACTCTTCTAATGATAGAAACTTGCTCCGGTCACCAGTCATATGGTGAGAGTAGCCACTGTCAATGATCCACTCATTGGAATCATCAAATCGGGAGACAAGAGCCTTCTTGTCTATCACATCTTCCTTTACAACAACGAACACAATGTCTTCATTTTCTTCATCTTCGGATTCCTCATCTGTGACACCTTCATCAACTGCCACAAAACAATTTCTCCGGTTTCCTCCTTTGAATTTCTTGAACCTTTCCAGTTTGTCCTTGTTGTCACTATTAGGACAGTTCATAGCAATATGTCTTATCCAGTTGTAGGAGAAACATTTCAAAGGTAGTTTACCTTTGTATTTACCAGTTCCTTTTGGGAATCTCCTGGCCATAAGAGCTTCAAATTCCATCAGAAACTCTTCATCCTTCATCTCTCTATTCTGACTAGGTTCCCCATTAGTGCTAGCCTCTTTTCCTTTTCTAGATGGTATAGCAGAAGCTTTAAAAGCTGATTCTGACTTTTGAACACTACCATCAAAGCTATTTAGCTCATAGGCTGTCAACTTGGCTATGATGGAGTCCAAGGATGCCTTAGACTTGTCTATTGATCTCAGCTCCTGAATAGCAACAACCCTTATTGCATAGACCAACAATAGGGATCTCAGGACTTTACTTACCACAGTGGAATCTTCTATTTTGCCACCTGCACTCTTTATTTCTCCAACAACTATTTTGATTCTTATTCCATACTGTTGAATGGTCTCTCCTTCAACCATTCTCATGTCTTCAAACTTTCCTCTCAAGCTCTCTTCCTTAGCCTGTTTTACATGCTCATCACCACCATAGATATTTTCAAGAGAATCCCATACTTCTTTGGGATTTGCCTTGTCCTGAACATCAATAAACTCAATGTCAGATAGACTACTAATGAGGGCTTCCATGACTTGCCCGTTTTCTTGTATCTCTCTCTTTTGGTCATCGGTGAGAGTACCGATAGGAACAACATATACATTTTCAACATAACTCCAGTATTGAACACCCATACTTTTGATGAATATCTTCATCCTGTCTTTCCATATACCAAAGTTTTCCCTGTTGAACTTTGGACCTTCCCTCTTCATCATTTGGCTAGGATCTTTTCCTCAAGCGGTTAAGCTTACAACACAGAGGACCTGGAGTGCTCTGATACCAATTGATAACTCAATGATGAACCACTAGTACCAAACCGGTACTAAGAGGGGGGGGTGAATCAGTACAGACACAATTACAGTCCAAAACTGGTTTGACAACAAACACTCACAATGACTGATAAACAGAGATACCGGTAAAACAGAGTGCAACCGGTAGCATCCAGAATAACTCAAACAGTCATGAACCGGTCACTTACTAAGCTTTTCTCTTAGCTCAATACCACATTATCATAATATTCTCATGCATGAACTAGTAGACCTAACCATCAAATCTTCACAACAGTGAGTTCAATATGTTTTATAGACAGGCATAAAACATAGAAACTTCATGTGCATAACAAATAAAACAAAGCATCACAAGACAAAATCATTTCACATGACACACATATTTTTCACGTGGAAACCCAACTGGGAAAAACCACGGTGGGGATGAATACCCACAAGCTACTTTTTGAACTCTTTAGAAGTCCACTCTGTTAAGAGCCTTGTCCGGTTAAGAACATTACAATAGGATCTGGTAGGAACCGATCTTGTTAGGGATCACCCGGTTAAGGGTTAAACCCGGTAGGGTCACCTTGTTAGAGGATTTTAAGAACTCAATAGCTGAAAGGATCTCCTAAGCTTCTCTAGCTTCTCAGAACTCATTAGCTTCGAGTTACCCGGTTAAGGGATTTACAGCAAGCCCGTTAAGACCACCCGATTTAAGGGATTTTGAATCAAGCCAGTTAAGGCTACCCTGTTAGGGGATTTTGCAACTGTTGAAGTGGTTAGAGATCAACAGGTATTACAATGATCTGTTAACAGTACTTAATACTAATACAGATCCGTTTAGGCTCCTCTTTTCCTTCTGCACATACACTTTGCAGGTATCTCTTTTCTCCTATGGTCTGGCAAGAATCTTGTATCACTTTTGTTGGATACATTCTCACAACTTTTTGCCAACAACTTTAGACAGAAACCTAACATCGACCTTATAGGGAACATACAGGTCGGTAGCAAAAACCCTAAACCCTAAACCTGTTAGGTTGAGCAATTCAAACGGTTTGATCCTGACCGTTGAAACATACTGCATTGAATGCACCAGTCTTGAGTCGATCTCAAGACATTCTCCATCGTCCATTATCCATCATTTTCAGGGCGCCTGATAACCCATCACGCGTTATTACTATTTGACAGACTTTGCACATTCCCGAGGTAGATAGGAATAGTCTTCTTCATGCAAGATCCTTCACGCGCATAGAGCTTACGTGGCAACACGATCTGTCCTCCATCATACTACTAACTCATCACACAAAGATCACCGATTGAGTCACACAAACTTGAGATACTCCAATCGGAAACCCCAAAGTGGAAGCTGCCTTACCAACTGGTAGTCATACAGTGCTTCCATGTGCTGGTTCCCATAACTACATGCCGGTTCACTTTGAAAAAATGTGTCGCTTCACTTTGGCATATACCGGTTCACACATATGCCGGTATTTCTTTCTTCACTTATCTCATGTGGCAGTTCTCACTATGTCTCATATTGACATCAATGACAACATACAATATCATTATGTCTTCATGCCAGTTTACATAAGGCTCATGTCAATTCACATAATGCCAACACCTTTAAGAGTGATGCATATTTAACATTAATAATTGTTGTAGGTTTCTTGGAAGTTTGTGCAAGTTGACTATTTAGTCACTCTGCAGTTGCTGCAAATAACAAAAATATTCCAAACTTCTCGAGTAGTTACCACACCTCCATCCAATGACTTCAATACAACTTTATATGTTGTCCATTTATCAACAAATAGAAACTTAACAAATAGTTGCAGTGACTTTTGAAATACATTAAGACACTCACTTACAACTGCATTATGACAATATATAATTCTATTTTGAAGTGGATAAGAGGGTTGAAACAATTTTTATTTAGTTGCAATTGCATTTTCAACTTCATATTTGGGTGCAAACAAAACTTGTGATGCTTTCTTTACCTCTTTCTCAGCTAGATGCCTAATGGGACATCCTCGTGAAAGCACAAATTTAGAACCCTCCTTGGTGCTTTTGTGTTCATGGGCTGCCTCTTTGTCCTCTTCTTGATTTGTAAACACCAATTTGTGAGACTGATTTGACAAAAATATAGAAAATTCTGCACTTTTCTCTTGTTGCTCATGATTTTTCTCTATAAAAGATACTAGTTTAGCATCTAAAGTTAAGCAAAACACCTCCAAGTCATCCCAAAATTGATCTTCAATATATTCTTTACTTTTATATATGAGAGGATTGATTTTTACTTTATGGTAGCTTTCTTGAGGATTCTCAGGAACATAAGGATTCTCTTTTTGAAGAATGAATTCTGATTTGACATCAATACTTGAACAAAAGTCTTCCATGATGCTTGCAAAAATTTATTCATTAATATCCAGCTTACACATCATGTTATTATGCTCCATGAATCCAAAATTTGTGTTGCTCTATTTTTTATTATGGTACTTCACAAGCTTTCTCATAATCTTAAGTGCTTGACATGAAAACTAGAATTCTTGAAAAATAACTTAGAGACTCTCACAACTTGACCCATCCCTGACAACGACGCCAAAAAAGTTGAGTTTTTTAATTGCAATCGAGGTTAGAATACTAATTCACAACTCGGGGATTTTTATCCACACTAAGCAACCCCTCATGAACTAGAAGCTACATTTAATTATCAACCCAAGGACGTGAACTTGAAATGATACAACATTGTATATGCACTATGGAAGCCATTAAAGTTGTTATTTCAGTTGTGTATAACAATTAAACTCGGAATAATAAAATGAATTGAAAACATGACAATGCTTAAAATAAAACTAACTACACAACAATGGATACAGGAAGACTGGTTATTTGCAACAGCATTGGCTGTAGGATTACTGTTCTAAAACTAGTGAAATTAAATATGCTTAAAACAAAACCTATCATAACCAACTCACTAATAAAAGTAAAACATAATTAATAAAAATCTAAACTACTACAAATCTAAACTATGATGGAATCATAGTTCCTCAAGTGGCCCTTGCTTGAGTTGCTTCAATTTGTCATTAGCATTCCATCTCCAATAGACAATCTTCAATTCTCAAATAATATTCTTATTTCAAATCAAATATTACATGGAAATGTATCAGACTTGCTGATTGAACATAGACACCATTAACAAGACTCAACATTAACTGGATACTCTTTCTACACTAACTATTCTCAACACTACTCTACTCACAACTCAACAAAAACTAGATTTATGTTTGAGGCTTGAGAGTTGGAGTAATTACAAACTCAACAACTTATTACAAATGTAATTTATCCTATGACAACAAGGATATGAAATATTATATTCATGACTAATAATAAAGACTAAACTAACAAGAGTTGAGAGTGTCCTAATCAACTTCAAACTCTACAACTATAAAATACAGTCATGGTTGAACATGTGTACAAAAAATATTAAAATTATTTATGAATCATCAAATATTGTTTCCAAAAGCTTCTACAATGATCCTTGAATTTAATAACTCCAAATACACAAACTCATGAAGAGGTAGAAGAGTTCAAGTTGAATTAGAACTCAATCCTTAACGGTTGCCTGGAAATCTGCTAGTTTGTCTCAGTCAAATTATAGTGATTGCTGCTCATTAACTATTGTGAATCAGCTCCAACGGTTTAAAGGGTTTTTAAATCTCCTTTTAATATTTCTAGATCATTTTAAAAATTTGAATTTCATTAAGAAACAAGTGAGATATGCCCATTTTACTGAAACTGGTCTTTTGACTTTTTCTGCACTTTCAGTCAACTGCTACATCTGTCAATTGCCAACTTGCCCCTCATTTCTTCTACTTGTATGAATGGCTCAAACCACTCAAAAATAACATGTTAATCATTCATAAGTACTTTACATTCAATAATAACCTTTATTTATAATATTTTACCTTTATTTAGCATTAACTAGCTAGACATACATATGCGTATCAAAAACCATTAATCTTAGTTAATGCTTCACAAAACCAAGGTAATGTTTGGAAATGACTTGGAAGGACATTATGAACATGAGGTAAAATATCATAAAACATGTAATAATATGGTCAATTTATAGGCTCATCACTAGGTAGCTTGCGCCTCCACCTCATTGTTTGTTCCATCCTACAAATGCTTGGCTTCCTTTGCCAAAACTACTCCATCCTCATTTCTCACAATGCAACCTGTACCCGAAATTCCAAGGTTACCCTGAGAAGCTCCATCAAAGTTGATCTTGATCCAACCCGAATCCAATTTTTTCTCAAACCACACCAAATTTTTCATCATGGGTAGGATGAATCCTATTAGGCCCATTAATGGGCCTTTCATTTGATGTGTCTTAGAGATTAGAGTTTAAAGCATTTTATTTCTAAAATCCAAAAAATATCTCATTTCCTTTTAGTTATTTTGTTTCTAGTTTGTAGGGAGTAGGATTTGATGCTCTAGTTTCTTAAATTTAATCAAATCAAATGCAATCTATTCTTGAAGTATGTATAAAATTTGGATTTAAAATATGAGAGAAAGTTTATTTAAAAGCAATATCAATGCTAAAAGGTTTGAAGCTAGAGATTTGTTGTCACAAAAGTTGAACTCGCTTGATGATCACGTATTCTCATCAACCTTGTGCATCATGGAAACAACAACCCAAGTGTGGGACTTGTAGAAGTTGGAGAAGGCCATCTTCCTCTTCAATCCAAATGCAGAGTGTTGGACCAACCCAAAACATGAAAGTCTAATCTACTGATCTGATAAGGAAAAGGGAGAAAGAGGAAAGGGATACTGAAAGAGGGGAAAAGGGGTTTTCACCTAGATTGAAACTATGATCTTCCTGCCTATGACTACATGGAACATCAACAGAAACTACCTAAAACATACATAGATTTCTATCCTGATTAGCTTCCTAGGCATGAGTGAAGGTTGGAATTTGTAAGAGAACAGGAGGAACTAATCCTGTTCACAGATGACATCTACAAGGGATCAACACAATCACTTATACTCAAGAAAACAAAAGAGAATGCATTCAGATTATAAGGTAAAGAAATTACACATATTATGAGAATTGAAAGGAGGCAAAACAAGCTAGTTCTATTAATGTAGAGGCAAGGAAAAAATTACAATTGCAGAGAGAGATAAGAATTCTGCAGAAAAAGAAAAAAAAAAAAAAAAAGAAAGATCCCTGTAACGGGGTTACAAAATTGCTTATATAGTTTAGGCATAACTCAGATGGAGTTGGGATTAAGAAACCCTAACCCTAATCAAGGTCAGGTTACAAAAAAAATTAGAGTGGAGGAGAAGATCAGGTTGACAAGCTGATTTGATGGCATGTTGAATCTCCTCTGCAAGTGGTCATTATCTCTGAAAGAGGCAAAAAGGGTTGCAAGATAAGACATCTCTGCAATAGATGCATCATGGCGGCACAACAGAGGAAAGGAAGTCTCCAAAATATACTAAATGGCCATGGATGACATCTAAAATGACCTACAAAAGTCACCTCTAGAGTAATGGCGAGAAAATCCGATAGTTGGATTAAAAATCTGATCCGATTTGGGGCACCAACTGAACAAAATGAGGAGCTCAACCATCGGGTCAACAACCACCTCCTGCAGAAGAATTGAATTCCAACGGCCACTCAGAAAATTGAAATTTAGTCGTTGATTGAGAGATCTCGTGCACAAATAGACACGTGAGATCTCACCACATAAGCATCCAAAAGAGCCCAATGGAGGATTAAAACATGGTCGTCTGATCAAAGATTAAGTGATCATCAACGACAGAGATTGCATTGGAGGAAAAGGTCACGCCCACCACATCCATCGCCATGTTTCTCCGTAAGCTCCCTTGGAACCTTGAAAATTCATCTCGGGATGATAGGGTGTACCTTCGCCCTGCATTATGGTTACCCCACATAGCCAAACTACACCTTTGAAAATCGTTGCAAGGTGGTGGGATGACCTTCGTTTTCTTTGTTCTTACCTCGCAGGGCCCACATGGCTCCCCAAAATTTCTCGTGGGATAGTGAGGGACAACCTCCCCTTTGTTGTTCTTATCCTGCAAGGCCCCCTTTGCACCTTGAGATGGCATGTGATATGGTGGGGAAGCCATTCTCCCTTATCCTTGTTTACCCCGCAGGGTCCTTTGTGCGCCTTAACCTTTCTTATGGGGTAGTGGGGAAGAGACTTCCTCACTGTTCCCCTGCTATCTCGCATGCAACCTTGCCCTTCCCTTTTGCCTGTGCAGGGTCGATGATATTATAGGATGGATCCACCATCCCACTATCCCACAACATCATCTGCTGACCTTAGAAAATTTTGCGGGGTAGCGGGGGCCCTTAACCTAAGAGGAAACTCCCATCGACCAGTAAGAGGAAATAAAGGGGAACCGGCTTGCGAACGACAGGGATCCCTCCAGCCGATATCCTTAAGTGAGTTGACCGATCAACCCGGTCAACATAAAAATAGAATTGGAGCCCGAAAAGAAAGGGTTCCTCTACATGCTGCCAATATAGTGCACATAACCCATGGGTTATGCAGGTGCGCATAACATGCAGGTTATGCAAAAAACTTTGACTTTCTTAGATTGGATTTGCAGCTAAGTTAATAGAAAAAGGTTGACATTTTGGCGACTCAGAGGTGGCCCTAAGCTTTCTTAGGGAAAGACTAGATGTCTAAAGAGTATCCATTGGGCAATGAGTCAAAAGGGAAAATAGAGAAGGAACTCCTCACTGAATCCTACAAAAAAATTTTAAAAGTGCCATTTTGGGGGAATGACCTGTGCTCAAGCACTTCATGGAAAAATTAAAAAAAAAATTACTAAAGGTTACAATATTGAAACTTAGAGACAATGAAATCCTTTTCCTCTGTAAAAAATGATCTTCATGAAGGAGTTGATGTCCCTCAGTTCATGGTTGCAGTCACCAGCTAACTACAACAATTGAAGTATCATGCATGCATATATCAGAATATACATGCTGCAAATGTGGTAAAAAGAAAACTCACCATTTACCTTGTTGTTGCAGGGGATCCACACAAAATAGGTCTATGAAGCACATGGAAGTGCATCAAATACATGCTCAGCAACAAAGGGAAGATGCATAAAGGGCATGTCAGAATTAGATTTAACATTGCTATTATAGTTGTCCTACTCTTGGTATGAGCTGAAACCAAAGGAAAGAGCCTCAAACTTACATGAAGATAACAAGTACACCATACCCCTGTCTTGATCTTCATAAGGAAGCATCTCAGGCACATCAAGGTGGAAACTTTGAAACTCAGGTATATTGTCAAGTTGAGCAACCGGAAGAATATCTGCATGGTCAACATGTTGCTTCTCAACATCTTCAAACTTGGTAGGTTGGTCCCAAGTAAAACATTCAAGCTCAGGAACCCTCTCCCTCATGTCAAAAGAAACATCTTCACACTGAATGAAAGCCTCATATTCAACATTATCATGATTAGGGATAGGGGAGAACCAAGATATATCATAATCACATGTGATAATATTAAGCTCATCAGCACATGTCTCGGGCTCATAAGACATCTCACAAGAAGATCTAAAATATTCAGATTGTCTCTCTATTTTTATTCTTCTCTATTCAGATTAGCATCCTCCTGCATGCCTCTATCTTCCTTTGTGATACTAGGGATAGGGGTGTCCTCATCATGGATGCAAAAGGTGCAAAGGCCCAGACTATTGACCTCATCAGTTAGGTCAAACTAAAAAGCATTTCCCATTCATCCAATAAGCGATCTGAAACCTCCTCCAACTGAGTTGTAGGCTCCCTAATAAATACATCCTGATTCTCCTCAAGGAAGGAGCAATTCATCTCTATAGGGCTTGGGATGTAGGGCTCAATATGGTTTAAGGCAAAAGGCTCTGCCCTGATGGTCACCTTGGTACCATCCCTTATTCTAAAAAACATATGAAACCAATCAGAGGATAGGTAGCCACCTATCCTAGTAGTGAATTCCCTTGACAAACAAATGGCAAAGTGAGCAGGGAGATTAATAACTGAAATATCTTTCAGTATACTACAACCAGGGCAAGCATGAAAAGTCAAATTTAAATCCTTTATGACCCCCACTACCTGAATTGTTCTGCCATCAAGCTTCACAACTCCCTTGACACAGGCTCATATTTGATGCCTAGGCGGTCAACCACTATCTTGGGCATAATTGAGCTACTAGCCCCACTATCTATCATGCAATTATGAACAAGGCTATTCCCTATGATTAAAGAGAGATAGAAAGGGGGAGCTTACTAATTTAATCTGAATTCTCTACCTCCACATGTTGCACCAAGCTTGTAGGCATTGAAGAACTACAACCTTGATTGGTATCCATTGCAACATTGATTTCCATCAAGGCCCTTTGAAGTTGGTCTCTCTGAGATGGGATGGCAAGAGAATCCCATATAGATACATTGAAGTTGGCCCTTTTTATCTATTCGATGATATTAAATGAAGCAGAGGCCTTAGCAGAGACCTTAGTAGCAACAATATCAAGCTTTGATATTATAGGAGCCTTAGGTGGCTCTTCCTTCTTGATATTTTGTGTCAAGTCTTGTTCTTTGTTTGGGGTTGTCACCCTGTCTAATGTTTTTGGCATTGAATATTGCATGGCAGCCCATGAGGTTTGGGTTGTTGTGGTAGAAGTTGCATCACTACCCAAAGCCTTCTTTTTTACCTTGTATTGTTGGCCACATTATCACTGGTTGTCTGATTTACTCCACAAAATCAGCCTCCTGCCAATTTATGAAAGTGGAATCTGTCTGCAGATGATTAGACCAATCAACGAATTGTTTCTGCCCTAATGCTATTGGCTCACCCTATGCCATTAAAGCCTAAGAGAATTATCTATTTTGGCATGTGACCTGATTATGTGGCCGATTGCATTGATTGCACCATTCTTGCTCTTGAGCAAGATCATTTTGTGTTGGCACTATAGCCTTTGAGGTGCTTGCAATAGTTGGATTCAAGCTATTGAAGAGCCTAGCATTTGTCCATTAGTTTTTTCCTTAAAAGTTGGATCTTTGATGCTGATAGTTTTGGTTTTGTGGTTGATAGGGCTTATTGTCCTGGGACGACTACCTCTTGACTGAAACTAATTCATTTCCGAACCCTTGCAATTGCTGGCACATTTTTTGCATTGAAGCCTCCATAGAAGCCCTGAGCTCTTAAATCTAAGAAGGTGGAGGAGGTGCAGGTGTGAGTAAATGACTTGTTGATGCCATTGGAATAGGAGCCAAAACAGGTTGTTGGGTAGGATCCTATGATAATAAGGGAATTGGAGGCCTAGGAGACAACTTTCCTGCCTATATTAAACAATTTTCTACCCTTATGGTAGTATCATATGCCCCTGGAAGGTTATCTCCTCCCATAGATTGAATCATAGCAGCAATATCACTATTTAAAGCCTTAAGAAAATATAGAAAAACATGGTTTGATGAAGGCTTTACTAATGATGAGATCTTGTCCCATGTCTTTTGAAATCTATAGTTAAAATCACCCATGAACTCACGGGGTGCTCTTTTGATTGTAGTTAGCTGCTCCATAAGTGACAGATGGTCACTTTTGTCCTCAAATGTTTGCATAATTTCTCCCTTAACTCATCCAAATGGTGAAAGGAGTTAGGAGCTAGTCCTTTGTACCACTGAAGGGCCTTTCCCTTGAAAGAGGAGGCAAGAAGCCTCATTGCAACATTATCTTCAGTGACATCAAACACAGTGCAGATGCTTGACACATCTTGGATGTGTTCCTTCAGGGAGGTAGATATCTCTCTAGTAAAAAAGGGTAAAACCTTCAGGGTTGCTACTGGAATATTATCTTTTTGAGTTAGGACTAAGGGGTTGCCACGATTAAAGGTGACAAAGGTGTGTGCTTTAGGAACTGCCATGGAAAATAGTGGTCTATTGATATGAATGGAAAGGCCTTTGGGATGTGATAATCTTATAATAGGAGGGGTAGAATGAGACCTTAGGGGTGTAGATGCTTCTTCTTGAGTTCCCCTTGTAGGTGACAAAGAAATCCTACCTCTAGTTCTTATATAACCTGAATAACAAAGCTGAATGAATTGAAAAATACCTCTAGATGATGATCTGGTTTGTCTTCTTGGAATAAAGCTGCAACCGCTATCATCAAGAGTCTGAATTTGTCCTTAAGAGTCCCTAAGTGCTTGATTGATTTCCTCCAAAGGCAAGGATGCTAAGAGTAGCATTGAATGCTTAACATGAATGTTGAACTAACTATCCCACCAGGCATGCCAAAAACTCTTGTCACAAAAATTGAACCCACTTAATGATCATGTATTCTTATCAATCTTGTGCAACATGGAAACAACCTCCCAAGTGTGGGACTTACATAAGTGAGGTTGAGTCTCCGGAGAAGGTCGACTTCCTCTTCAATCCAAATTCAGAGTGTTGGACCAACCTAACACATGAAAATCTAATCTACTGATCTGACAAGGAAAAGGGAGAAAGAGGAAAGGGATATTGACAGTGGGAGAAATTCATTTTCACCCAAATTGAAACTATGATCTGCCTACCTATGATTGCGCAACACATCAATAGAAACTACCTAAAACATGTATAAATTTCTATCCTAATTAGCTCCCTATGAATGAGTGAAGGTTGGAATTTGTAAGACAGCGGGAGGAAATAATTTGGTTCAAATATGACATCTACAAGGGATCAACACAATCACTTATACTCAAGAAAACAAAAGAGAATGCATTTAGATAATGAGGTAAAAGAAAAACTGCAACAACAACATTCAGATAATTTTCACTGTGCATCAACAACATACTGCAACTTGATGCTCCCCCTATGGAATACATCCACTTCTACACCAACCCTTGTAAAATTCTGCAAGTGATTCAGGGACTGATGCAGTCAACATCATGTTCAACTAACTTCATGAAGAGGGACAACCCCTAACCGACTTCTACGATACTCAAAAGTAGTCTTAGGCATAGGTTTGGTAAAAATATTTGCAAGCTGCTCCTTGGTAGAAACATGCTCTAAGATAACATCTTTGCTCTGAACTTTTTCCCTCAAGAAATGATACTTCAATTCAATGTGCTTGGTTCATGCGTCCAAAACAGGATTCTTGGAAATATTAATGGCACTTGTGTTATCACATAAAATCTTTATAGGTTCTGAAATCTTCATCTTAAAACCTTCCAAAATGTGCCTCATCCAAATAGCCTGTGTGCAATTCATATAAGTTGCAACATACTCAGCTTTAGCAGTAGATTGTGAAGTACAACTCTATTTTTTACTACTCCATGAAACAAGCCTTCCTCCAAGAAAAAATGCTCCACCAGTTGTGCTTTTCTGGTCATCAACATTTCCTACCCAATCAACATCTGTGCATGCCTTCAAATCAAATTTTCCTCCATATGGATACCATAATCCATAGTCAACGGTACCTTTTAGGTATCTAAATATTCTCTTGGTTGCTATCAGGTGTGTCTCCTTAGGATTCTTGTAGAATATAGCAACTATGCCAACTACATGGGCTATGTTCGGTCTGTTGTGAACAACATAGTGCAATTTGCCAATTATCGACCTGTATTCCTTCTCATCAACAGACTTAGATTCATCTTCCTTGGACAACTTGCAACCCGTAACCATTGGTGTCCCAATTGGTTTACAGTCACTCATGCCAAGTATCTTCAAAACCTCTTTCACATACTTAGATTGTGTAATGAAAATACCATTCTTCATTTGTTGTATCTGCAAGCCTATGAAATTTTTTATTTCCCCTACTAAAGACATTTCAAACTCATTTTTCATTTCCTCTGCAAAATTGTTTCCCATGACATCATTACCTCCAAATATAATATCATCAGCAAATACTTCACTAACCAATATTTCATCTCCTTCAGACTTGAGATATATGTTACTATCATCACTAGTTCTCAGAAAGCCTATCTTCATTAGATGTGTAGTCACATAAATCTATCCAATTTAATTAAATGAATATTTCCTATTTATTTGATTGAAAATACACTAGCCATCAGTTAATTAAATTAACATTTAATTAATTCATCTTCAAACATTCTCCTATTAATTAAATAAATTATATTTTAATTCATTCATTCAACCAAATCCACACCCAATTAAATGAATAAATCTTATTTATTCAATTTAATCCCCCTATTCCTCTTTTAAATAAATTAAATAAAACATTTATTTAAATCATTTATCCCCCCCACTTGCATTTTCCTACAAATGCAACTTGCACACATTTATTGAAATAAATGAATTTTATTTTAATTAAAATCCTATTTTCCCTCACCCACCAAATCCACTTGCAAATCTAATCCCCTTCTACATTCTTCTAACCCCTTCCTAATTAACCTAATCCATTCCCTAATTATTGTCACATTCCTAAGCAACTTGGAGTCACTTCTCAAAGACTTCAAAGTCTTTGAAAAGCATTTAATGCTTTGTGTGTTCAACAATCTAACCTCCAAAGTCTTCCAAAACCACTAATGGCTCTTACATGACCATTTATGGCTCTTGCATAACCATTTATGGTTATTTCAACTTGCACTCATGTGTCTCCTCAAACATTTATTGCTTTGACCATGGTTATCCCTTTTGCCTTTTGCACAAGAATTTATCCATTGGATAAAAGCTTTATTCTTTGAATAAAGAATTTATTCATTCAACCTAGCCTTGACCTTAACTTCCAAGATAACCCTTAGGTCATTTCAAGCATTTAATGCTTATTCCCTCTCCTCTCAACCTATCTCACATTGACACTTGTCATCCTGGGATTGGGTTGAAAGCCCTCACATGGATCTCAAACCATTCAATCCTGACCCTTGTTGAGATTACTCAATCTCAACCATCCATTGCTCCATTTTTCCTATAAATAGAGCCCATTTCTTCATAATCCAGATCCTGAAAACTTGTATGCATTTAACCTATAGGCATTTTAGAGAGCATTTAGCATAGCAATCTAATATCTTGTTATTTTGGTTAAAATCAATCATTTTCAATAGCATCTAGTATTTTAGCTTTTCATTTTACATTGGGAGCAAAATACTCAAATCTCAATCCTCCATAAGCATCCATAGTGCAAAAAGCTGCTGAGAGCTACACTATTTTGGAACTTGGAGAGGAGAGGAACAAAGGAGAAGGAGCCAAGAGCATGTTAGGAGGTATTTGGAGATACCTTGTCATATTTGCTTCTTTATTTAAATATTCTTTCATGTTCTTAGTATCTCTTTTGATATGCCTGTTTAGATTAGCTTTTGGTTAACTAACACTAACGATCTCTTGTGTCTTGTGTTGTTTGTCATTTGCTAACCTTGTCCATTTTGTAGAGCATCATTTGGTGAACCCGACGTGAATCCAAACACCCAAAAAAATCATTTATTTTTGTCCAATAACATGTTTGAATGTTGAAATTGTCACACAAGTTGCGCTTTAGCACTATTGATCATGTTATAGCGCTATTGAAACTTGTTGTTCTAGCGCTATTGTTCTTAAAATAGCGCTATTGTATCAAGTTTAGCGCTATTGATATTGTTTGAGCACTTTTGACCATGTTTTGGCGCTATTGATCCTGTTTGGGCGCTTTTGCCTTCTCTGTCTTTTATTCCTTTTAGCATGTTTGTGTTAAATAGCGCGTCTGTTCAAACACAGACTAGTGCTATTGTAACAGAACGTTGTAAAAAAAACCTTGTAACCGAAAAAGTGAAAATTTCTAGGCTTGTGGAAGCCCCCCTTAGATATGGATTTTACTAACTGGTTACTGTTTGTGCAGGTTTAAAAACTCACCTCTTTAAAATCAAAAACTTTATTTTGGTGTTTTAAGAATTGAACAAACAAAACATTCCCTTGCTTTCCAGTTAGGATCACTTGTTTTTGGTGCATTAAAACTGAACAAAACAAAATTTGTTTTCTTGCAAGTTAGGAAACACACTTTGTTTGGTGCTTAAAATCAACACTTCAATTTTCTTGCATCAAACCTAAAGAATTTACAATCCACACTTCAATTTTTGGTGCACATAAAATACACAATCAACTTGATTAAAACTTTTGCAAAGCGATTTTTCTTCATATGTGCTTCAATTTCAGTTGACCGGGATTTTCAAAATTCTAGTTTACTCAAACCTTTGCATTTGAAGTTAAAAGGAACACCATGAATGTTGGAGCAACATCTCCAAATAGTTAGATCACATTGCAATGGCAAGTTAAAAAGAACAAGTGTTTTCATGCTTGACACACTTGTGCAAAAAATTTGGTCGAGTGGTCCTACTTCTAACACACACTATCCTCTCCCTTGGCTTTCATGGTCCTAGGTGCAAGAGAAAAGTGTTAGTAACACTCAAAATTTTTATCTTTTTAAGAGAGGCCTGCCAAGAGACACATCACTCTTGGGAACCACCTCATGCGGTAAATCCTTCGAGCCGCTATAAAAATCAGGTGAGAGCGAAAGTTGTAGCCTTGGGTATAGCTATTCCTACAGTGTAACTGGCCGAAAGGACAAATGGGCCCCACCACTAGTTACAAGGCTCTTAAGTGAGTCACTGCAGAATGAACTTATGTCCAAAAACATCGAACATGACTAAACACCTTTAAGTAGTAGCCCACCCGTTCTATTGATTGAGGATATTTGCGATATAATTTAGTGCAAGAGCATAGATGGTTTTGCTCCCAAGATACTCACCATACATATTTCCTTGAGTAGAAACATAGCTTTTTGAAAATTCACTTGTGGCTTCATAAAAGTGGTGACTCCCCCATCATAGGGATCATCTATTTGTTATGCTCGTGCAAGACTTAGTATATCACATCCTTACCTGCCACGGTGGGATTCATAAGGTATGTAGTACCAAAGTCGAAGAAATATCAAGATGTGGGATAAATTTATCACAATTGGCCATTTGACCTTAGGGATAAAAAGTGTTTGAAGTGTTTTTCGTTTTCGTCAAGACCAAGTGCAAATTGAGCCGACTTCAAGCTTTGGAAATACACCTTAAAAATACATCTAAAGGAAGGGTCATATAAAAGTCCAAGCATTGGGTTGATCTAGACCCATACTCATTTGTGCCTTTGAGGCAACATTCTGGTATTTGTGTGCTTGCTTTGTTTTCTTGTCAAAGAAACATCAAAAGAAAAATCAATTCCAAAAACAAAGTACTCATCCAACCAAACATCTTTCAAGGCAACCACAAAATATCAAAAACAAAGTGCAAACAACAAAGAATCAAACTTTATGACCATTCTTCACATCTTGTGAAAGAAGAAACGTCATCAGAATATCAACTTGAAAAGAAGACCATTGAGCTCAAAGGCTTTGATCAAAAGGAGGAAATTCTTCTATCTAAATAGACATATCTTTGTCTCCCATAGAATTTTTCTGCGTCACATGTGTCTCTACCTTCAAGGCAAAACAAACGAATTTGATTCAGAATCACTGAAACGCAGAGCTTTTATGCAATATAGAGCTTTGAGTTATCACAAAAACCAAGGAGGTAAGATTAATCCCAACTTTTTCCCAAACATCTGTATCACATACAACATAGCTCACAAAATACCACCAACACCTGAAAGGGAAGAGGTAGAGTTTGTCCCATTTATGACACAAAGCTTTTATTGAAGTTAAAAAAATTCTCATCCATTATCTCACTCATACATCATCACTTCATCATCAATCCGTTCCAACTCTCAAAACATTAAGAGGTTCTTATCCCAAGTTCTCTTTTTAGATATTGCTTGAATCAAACACATCACATCCCTTTTTAGATTGTTTCTACATCTAGGATAAGCTCATCCTAAGAGACACATCTACGCAGGTTAAAACTAGTTAATGAGTGAATCCTCTCATTACTAGGTAGTTAAATCTGTAACACATCTCAGATTTCTCTAAACCTTATCACATCCAACCTTATCAAAAGAAAACAAGCAATTCAAAGAAGGAATTTTGGTTACATCCACCTTTAAGTGCTAGAGATCCACACACAAAACACTTCACCAAGCATCAATCTTTCATTTCATCAAAAACTCATCATCATTTTCACACAACTTCAACAAAAGCTTGTAAACAAAATGGCCCAAACCTGATCACAATCAAGGCAACGAGATATAGAAATGGAAGAAGAAGAAGAGGAAAATCTCAATGAATTTCAAGAAGCACTTGGAGGAAATGCAAATGATGAAATCCCAAGTACTCCCACTCCTGCAACAATAGAAAGGGCCCAGCATAACCCTCTCTTTAACAGACTTTTTGACGAAATACTCAGGAGCAATGCAAATGCTCACTTTTTAAAGCTCGCTCAAGAAGGAGCAAAACTCCCCTCTGACTTTGATCTTGCCCAATTAAGACAAGCATCAGAATGACAAAGTCGCCATGAAGAGGAAAGAGGTAGAGATCCCATCAGATATAACATTCCTTGAGGTAACCCACCACCTCCTCCTCCAAATGAAATGGAGATGTTGTGGCAACAAGTCGAGAATCTCGCCCAACAACTTCATAGTGGTGTCAAAACTAACCAATTCTCACTCAATGACATATGTCCCTATCCTTTTGATAGGCATCTTTATATGCCACCCTTTCCACGAGGATTTGAAACACCCAAATTCAAAAAATATAGAGGAAAGGGAGATCCTCATGATCATGTCAGAGAATTTCATTCTGCTTGCCTCGAAGTGGCATATGAAGACACATACCTAATGCGCCTTTTTCCCCAAAGCTTGGGTAGAACAACCACATCATGGTTTGCCCGACTACCAGGTGGCATTAGAACATTTGAAGAACTCATCCAGAAGTTCCTAGCTCATTACTCTCATAACATTGAACGCGACATCACCATGGCTGATCTGTGTAACACTAAACAAAAACCAGGTGAGCTATTCTCAATATTCCTGCAATGATGGCGTCAAATGTCTAGCAGACATTCTCTTCAGTTACTAGAATGAGAACTAGTGGAAATATTCATTTCCAACTTAAACAAAGAAATGGAATTTCACCTGGATGTCAAAGACACAAATTCTTTTAATGATATGATCACCAAGGGTTTGAAATGTGAACGGGCCCTCATCAAGAAAGGACTTATCAAAATCTATAATGAACCAAAGGATAGTCCTCGCCCACGCTTCAATAGTGATAAACCAAGCTTCTGGAACAAAAACAAGAATATCATCAACGATGGGGTTGTGGATGCTAGGACTATAAAAAGTGCACAACATTTGGTTCGGTTTGCAGGACAGAATCCTCCACCTCAGAATAACACAAATGTTCCTTCCAATCAAGGTCGCATCACATCTCACGATGAACCTAGACCTCGTCAGCAAAAACAAAAATGAACATACACTCCCTTAGGGGAACCCATTGAAACGGTATTGCAACAACTCATTTCTCAAAATTTGGTCACTTTACCTAAAACATCAAACTATGAGCCTTAGGTCAAACCCGCATGGTGGCAAGATACTGAACACTATGATTTCCACCAAGGGAGAGGACACAAGATAAGTAATTGTCACTGATTGAAAGATCTTATTCAGGATCTTATTGACCGAGGTGAAATTGAAGTTGAAGGACATGACCCAAAAACAACAAACAATGATCATCTGATGTTCAAAAATCCACTTCCATCAAAAGATCAAAGGGGTCCTTCCACTTCCAGGTGAGGCACTGATACCACGGATTATATGCAAGCTGCATATAATTACATTGTAAATCACCTGTATGATGTCAGTAAACAAGTTGCAACTATAACCATCAAAAATCCTAACTCCAATTGCAATGTTGTTACATGTCACGGTAAGGTTACCATAAAGGCAGCTCCACAAGGCACCACCTCCATCCCAAAGCAGTACAATCTTGTGGAACAATTAGACAAAACGCCTGCACTTATATCCATTTTAGAGCTATTGCGCCTATCGCCATCTCATAAAACAATCTTGGATCAAGCACTCCAAGAGGCGTCAATCCCTGCAAACCTAAATACAGACCAATTTCAAGCCATGGTTGGAAGTCTAAAGCACCTTGTCTCACTTTTTCTGAAAGTGACATCTCTTCCTTCCAGCAACCTCATAACACTTCGCTACACATTGAAGGCTTTATCAACTAGCATAGGATCAAGCGAGTCTTGATCGATAATGGAGCAGGCCTGAATATTTGTACCCTACAGTTGGTCACAGCATTGGGATATGCCATAGAATCAGTGGATCCTCACAAGAAGATCACAATCAAAGCCTATGACGATGCAGAGCGTTCATCCAAAGGAGCGGTGGTACTACCAATCCGAGTGGGCCCTGTGGTAAAACACATCATCTGTCAGGTTCTGGACCTTCCTCTGCCATACAATTTATTGTTAGGAAGACCTTGGATACATGCCATGCAAGCCGTTCCATCTACCTACCATCAATGTATCAAGTTCCCACATAACAGTGTAGAGATCACGATCCTGGGCGATGCAAATCCCTTTGCATATTGCCATAATATCAGCCATCAACCAGAGATTACTGTTCCTAATAATAGAGAAGCCATTTCCTCCACATCATATATAAGTCTCGCCTCTCTTACCAGTTCGAACACCACTATACCAAAGCAAGAAAAGCTTAAAATGAAAATAGCAGAGGAAGGTCCTGGGGAATACAACTTGAGTCAACTCTTTTGTGCGGGACAAATGCCCACTTCACCTAGAACACATGGTAAACCATAGCAGTTACTCCAGCAACCACTAATCACACCAGCATGTGCTTTGATGCCTTTCATCCTTGGAAAGAGTCAAGAAGAAGAAACCCAAGATGAGGACTTAGCGGAATGGATCTATAAAGATCCCATCACCACTGATATACCACAAGTTAAGCTTCCTATAGATCAGTATGACAAAGGTCTCCTCATTATGCAAAGAATGGGGTATGATGGTTAGAGTGCTTTGGGATATTGCAAACAAGGACGACATGAACCTCTACTACCAGAATTAAAGCCCAAAGGTAATACAAGCCTAGGCTTTGAAAAAGAGATCTTTCCTAAACTCAAATTCAAAGGAAAACCCAACAAACCATTATGTCAGCCTACTGCAAAAAGGACACCTTTCATTATCAAAGCAGCATCAAACACCACCACAACTGCCCCATCGAGGCTCAAAATCCCAACACCACCATCTACAATGCCAATCATCCCACCAATCAAACTAGTAATCCCATCCGCAGCAACCATCACATCAATAGTACCATTAGCAGCAGCAATTGTATCAGAACCCGCAGTAGCATCTATGGCACCAGCAGTACCAGCAAAAGCAACTGAGTCAACACTACCGATATTCCCTGTATTGGATTCCTTAATCCCCATCGACCTTCCTACAACACCGATCACTACAAAGGTACATCACCCAATCACACCTGCAGTATTTAACTCAAAGGACATCCCAGTATGGTATAGTAATCAGATGCTGGAAAGTGACTCAGAGACTGACTCACATGAGTGGGAATTTGATTATGTCCAGCTTAATACTTCAGATGAGGAAGACACATCACTACCTCCACCACGCAAAGACGTCCCTGTTTACGGAGAAGCACAGATAAAGACCACTTGGGTTCCTAAACTAGAAACACCTTCCACAGACCCTATGTCTCATCCTACGCCTGATTCTGACAGGGAGAGTGCCATTAACAACCTTCACCACAACGTCTTAACCCTCTCCGATACATCTAACACACTTAACCTAATCGATAAAGTAATGCCCATTATTCACCCTGAACTCATCAAATGGAACCAACCAAATCCCCCATGTCTTGAATTCTTCCAAAACGATGAGGCCACCATTGACTTTTTGGAATTAAGGGATAACCTACCAAGCGGGGATCACAAAGTTGGATTCGCCATAGAACTAAATAGCGCAGGATACTTCGGGGCAGATGCCAAACCTTTCAGCTGAAAAAATATAACAATACAACATGGATCTTCTAGTGAAAACCACACCATGGCACTGTTTGATCCAACAAAAGTAAAATGAAAGAGCATATCCAACGGTGAAAACCTCTTTGAGGTGCCTGAGGATGAAGGGTTTGACATGCTCCCTGCTAGTACACAACAGGAACGATCAATGATTCTCATCGAGGAAACCAAAGAATACAATGTGGGGACTCCTAAAAATCCTCACCTCATACATCTGGCATCTCTTCTCACTCTGGAAGAACAGCCTAAATTTATGGAGTTCTTTCAAAAGCGTCAAATCAACTTTGCATGGTCATATGCAGACATGCCTGGGCTTGATCCTGAATTAGTCATGCATCACCTCACCGTAGCAGAAGGAGCCAAACCTGTCAAGTAGAAGCTTCGTAAGATGTATCCTCAAATTGCAGTACTACTCAAAATAGAACTCAAGAAACTCCTAGATGTTGGTTTCATTAGACCAATTGATTATGCAGAATGGATCTCCAACATTGTGCCTATCGGCAAACCAAAAGGGGGCATCTGCATTTGTCTTGACTTTAGAGATTTGAATAAGGCATGTCCTAAGGATGACTTCCCCCTACCAAATATCGACATCATAGTGGATCTGACAGCGGGACATGCCATGCTTTGACTCATGGATGGCTTTTCAGGATACAATCAGATAAAGATCGCACCAGAAGATCAACATAAAACAGCCTTCACATGTCCATGGGGCACATATTGCTGGAATATAATGCCTTTCGGTCTCAAGAATGCAGGAGCAACCTATCAAGGAGCAATGACCACCATCTTCCATGACATGATGCATACTATGATGGAAGATTATGTTGATGACTTACTAGCAAAATCACTCACCAGAGAAGGGCATCTCAACATATTAGATAAAATCTTTGATAGACTGGAACAATACCATGTTCGACTCAACCCAAAGAAATGTGTCTTTGGAGTAACCTCTGGGAAGCTTCTAGGATACATTGTCTCAAGCAAAGGTATTGAGGTCGACCCAGCAAAATTAAAAGCAATCATGGACATGCCACCACCAAAGAATATCAGTCAGCTAAGGATATTACAAGGGCGGCTTCAATCCATCCAAAGATTCATTGCACAATTGGCTAATAAGTGTCACCCATTCACACACCTGCTACACAAAAACATCCGCTTTCAATGGGATGCTAGATGCCAGCAAGCATTCCAGATGCTTAAAGACTATCTCATGAGTACACCATTATTGATCCCACCAGATCCAAGTAGACCGTTATTACTCTATATCTCAGCAACAAGTACAACATTGGGTGTACTACTGGCACAACATAATGCAGAAGGGAAAGAGTGTGTTGTTTACTACATTTCTCGAACATTGGTTGGCTATGAACTCAATTACACACCTATTGAGCGAGTTTGCTTAGTAGTAATCTTAGCAGCCACTAAACTGAGGCACTATCTGTTAACACACAAGGTACAACTCATTGCAAAGATTGATCCACTCAAGTATTTACTCAGCAAAGCAGCATTGACAGGCCACTTGGCCAAATGGGTGATGATTCTAAGTAAATTTGATATCAAGTATGTGGACCGTAAGGCTATCAAAGGCCAAGTTATTGTGAATCAGTTGGTCGATGCACCACTCATAGGCGATCATCCTCTCATTTCCAATTTTCCAGATGAAGAGATATTCATGATCACAATAGCACAACCATGGAAACTATACTTTGATGGTTCGTATACTAGGCATGGCTCGAGGGCAGGCATTCTGTTTATCACACCTCAAGGTGGCAGCATCCCGAAGTCTTATAGGCTCACATTTCCATGCACCAACAACATAGCAAAGTATGAGGCCTTGATCACAGGACTCAAGCTAGCCGTACAATGGAAATTACAAGAACTACAAATATATGGCGATTCCCAACTGGTCATTCGACAAGCAACAGATGAATATCAGACCAAGGATGATAAACTCATGCCATATAAGCAAATGGTGGACAATCTAAAGGCATCATTTACTACAATTGCCTTTGAGCAGATACCAAGAGATTAGAATCGAGTTGCTGATGCCATGGCTACCATCGCATCTCTCCTAGATCTTCCACAGAATTCAACATGCTACAAGTTCTTGGTAGAACGGCTTTGGATCCCCGCTTATGATATCCCCGAATTCGAGATGATATGTCGCCTTGTCGGTTCTGAATCCCCATGGTACAGTGAATTATACACCCATCTCCGCAATCACACCCTTCCTCCCAACCAATCGAATAACCAACGTAAAACCTTCATTCGCCAAACTGCTCGATATACCATTATTGTCGAAACCCTATACCGACGCAGTCTTGATGATACTCTCCTTCAATGTCTGGAACAAGATGAGATAACAAAGGCCTTGGAAGAGATACATGAAGGAATTTGTGGGACTCACTCAAGTGGTCCGTCACTAGCCAAGAAACTCGTACGCAATGGATACTATTGGCCATCTATGGAAAAAGATTCCTACTACTTTGTCAGAAAATGCAAGAAATGTCAAGTTCATGGAGACCTGATACATGCACTGGCATAAGAATTACAACCAATCACGACACCATGGCCTTTTTGTCAATGGGGTCTTGACCTTGTGGGTAAGATTCATCCATCTTCATCCAACGGCCACAAATTCATTATTACCGCCACTGAATACTTCACAAAGTGGATCGAAGTTGTTCCACTTACCCAAGTCACCGACAAGCAGATCACCTCATTCATCCTCAATTACATCATCTATCGGTATGGTGTACCCATGTCCATCATCATAGATAACAGTCTTCCTTTCAAAAATCAGGATGTCCGTGAACTTTGTGAGAAATTTCATATCCAACACCGCTTTTCCACTCCCTATTACCCACAAGGCAATGGTCAGGCCAAAGCATCAAACAAAAACATATTGAGAATCCTAAAGAAGACAGTCAATGATGCCGGTCGTGATTGGCACGTTCAATTGAATCCAGCACTAAAGGCATATCGAACTAGCATTCGAACCCCTACAAGCGCAACTCCATACTCATTGGTCTATGGTGCAGAGGCTATTTTACCTATTGAGGTCGAGATCCCATCACTACAGGTTTCCTTACACAATCTCATTGATGATGAAGCCTACAAAGTATCTCGTCTTCAGGACTTAGAGCTACTTGATGAAAAGCGGCAAGCTACATACAATCACCTCAAAGCCTATCAGTAGCGCATGAGCAGAAGTTATAATCATCGAGTTAGGCCTTGTACATTTGAGGTAGGTGATCTTGTTCTTCGAGAAAATCCTTGTAACCAACCCAACCGAGATCATCAAGGAAAGTTTGAATCAAATTGGCTGGGTCCATATGTTGTCACTGCTGTATTTGGGTCTGGGGCATATCAGTTGGCTACTTCAGAAGGAGAACCGATCGTAGATCCAATCAACAGCATGCACCTCAAATGGTTTTATACCTAATTTGTACAGAGCATCAGGCTCCCCTACATACCATAAAAATAATCCAAAAACATTCAGATAAATGTCTTGAAGAAAATACAAAACGTCAAAAGAATAAAGAAAAATCATGCATCCAAATGGTGAACAAACACTCCGGTGGCACCTTGGGTAAGTGTGATGGTGAAAACCTGGCAAATAGGTGTCACTCATAAAGACTATGGCTCCATTATCTTTCAGGCTCGTTGCAATCACATTCATACATACACACATCCATCCATCCAAACCATGGCTTTTTATTTGATCTGTAATCAAAGAAAGTACTTCATGCATCTTGCATCCTGCTTTTTCATAGTCATGTCTAACTTGGGGGCAATGCCCTCAATCTAGTTGATGGAAGTGGATTCTACATTACTTTTGATTCATTCGGTTCATCATTCAAAACTGTCTCACAAAATCCAAAAACATTCAAAAAATCACAAAATCCAAAAAACAATGGAAAACATCGGAAATCACACAAAAACATGGCAACACCTTGTACATACTCATCCACACAGATACCAAGCAAACATTGAACAAAATAATTGCACAAATGATCACTTATCAAAATTGACCAAAACAATCAACATCAACAATCAAACTGTCTTCAAAAAGGATGCATCCTTCCTTACCAAAACAAAGACAAAAATGACGTTTTCTTTGATAAGAAAATTATGTTAAGCTATCAAATACTTGGTTGATTTGTGAGTAATTCATTCGTTTATCTGTATCAGGATCTTTCAGCATTATTTGTGTATCGTCGACGCATTATTCTGACGAAGTACTGGGGCATGTACTAATGGTGTCTACATGGGAAGTTCACTAAGCTACATGATCTTATGCAAAATGCAGTCATAGATCACTACGGCTTGCTGACTACAGCGTATACCTCGACCATATGAGCATGAACCATTACCAAGGATCCATATTCTTTATTCTTTATGTATATACTATTTATTTGCCGGTACAATGCTCTTTCTTTGGTTCCTCCTACCTCATCCAAACTGGATAAAGGTTTTATCTCTTATTACGGTATGCACTTGTCTCAGGATATGATCAGCCTAAGATCAAGGAGGACGATCCAAGTCATACATGAAAGGAGATAAACCTTGTCTGTTCTGCAAGCAATACTCTGGTCAACTTGACCCATTATATCAAGTTGCTTGTATTAACTTGCTATATCAAAATCCATGAAAGGAATACTCGGGTCATCTTGAACCATTATGTCAAGTTGCTTGTATTTTCTTACAACATTTTAAAGCTCAATGATGAAAATAGAGCACTATTGATCATCATTTCATCTCATCTGTATATATTGCATTTTGTTGCATTCCACCCATCCATACATTCATAATAGATGCATATCATGCATACATAGTAATGACAATGCATACTCTATTTTCCTCTTCTTCCATAGGAATGAGTCATAGGTCCTCCATTTCTTCTATCTAACATCGAACCCCCCCCACCCTCCCCATCTCGATAATCAACATCACATACCCTTCATCGTTTCCCATCAACTCAATCAAGCAACGTTCATCACCATCCATCTCTAACATGAGGGACCGCGCTTCCCATCCTTAGTCATCCACACAATCAAGCAAGTTACTCTGTCTGCACAGGTACATCAACTCACACACCTAGAATATCAATAGATACTTTGATCAAGTATCTTCGAGTCTGAATAGGTAATCGATCATGGTAATCCTAGACTACATCGGGCATTTATCATAATGACCTAGTCTCAACGGGGCTGCTATGATTAACCACAATCATCCATCACCTGCACACACTATCAATTGATCAACCAATCAAACACAATCTAACGGACAATTACATCAATTGTCTAAGTCTCAATGAGTATTTTTGCTTCATATATCTTGACTTCATTAGGCAATTGCATCAACTGTCTAAATCTCATCAGGTCACTTTGATTCACTTACTCAGACTTTATCTTGTCCAAGCAAACAACTGGCATCAACTGTCATGCTTTGACTCACCCGGGGCAATTAAACCAATTGCACCAGATTGTTCAACCATTTTGATCAATTATATAGCATCAATCCAAAGCACAACCACCACATTTTCACTGTATCTCCTGCATGACCTAAAGGTACTCACTGGCTTGATGTTTCTCCATTTTATCTCCGATTTCTTCTATTTTTCATCCATATTGCTAACTTCTTCTCTTCTACCACCCTGCCAATTTTCATTCTTTTTCGAGAGACCGCCCGATTTTTTGAAATTTTTCGACCCATCTCTCGAGGGGGCATACCACCCATTAAATCTACATTTTATGGGGCATTTCTTCACACCTATTTTTCTTTCTTTGAAACGACGCAATAAACCACACCATCTCAAAGAGGGGCAAATGTAGTCACATAAATTTGTCCAATTTAATTAAATGAATATTTCCTATTTATTTGATTGAAAATCCACTAGCCATCAGTTAATTAAATTAATATTTAATTAATTCATCTTCAAACATTCTCCTATTAATTAAATAAATTATTCAATTTATTATAATTCATTCATTCAACCAAATCCACACCCAATTAAATGAATAAATCTTATTTATTCAATTTAATCCCCCTATTCCTCTTTTAAATAAATTAAATAAAACATTTATTTAAATCATTTATCCCCCCCCACTTGCATTTTCCTACAAATGCAACTTGCACACATTTATTGAAATAAATGAATTTTATTTTAATTAAAATCCTATTTTCCCTCACCCACCAAATCCACTTGCAAATCTAATCCCCTTCTACATTCTTCTAACCCCTTCCTAATTAACCTAATCCATTCCCTAATTATTGTCACATTCCTAAGCAACTTGGAGTCACTTCTCAAAGACTTCAAAGTCTTTGAAAAGCATTTAATGCTTTGTGTGTTCAACAATCTAACCTCCAAAGTCTTCCAAAACCACTAATGGCTCTTACATGACCATTTATGGCTCTTACATAACAATTTATGGTTATTTCAACTTGCACTCATGTGTAGCATTTATTGCTTTGACCATGGTTATCCCTTTTGCCTTTTGCACAAGAGTTTATCCATTGGATAAAAGCTTTATTCTTTGAATAAAGAATTTATTCATTCAACCTAACCTTGACCTTAACTTCCAAGATAACCCTCAAGTCATGTCAAACATTTAATGCTTATTCCCTCTCCTCTCAACCTATCTCACATTGACACTTGTCATCCTGGGATTGGGTTGAAAGCCCTCACATGGATCTCAAACCATTCAATCCTGACCCTTGTTGAGATTACTCAATCTCAACCATCCATTGCTCCATTTTTCCTATAAATAGAGCCCATTTCTTCATAATCCGGATCCTGAAAACTTGTATGCATTTAACCTATAGGCATTTTAGAGAGCATTTAGCATAGCAATCTAATATCTTGTTATTTTGGTTAAAATCAATCATTTTCAATAGCATCTAGTATTTTAGCTTTTCATTTTACATTTGGAGCAAAATACTCAAATCTCAATCCTCCATAAGCATCCATAGTGCAAAAAGCTATTGAGAGCTACACTATTTTGGAACTTGGAAAGGAGAGGAACAAAGGAGAAGGAGCCAAGAGCATGTTAGGAGGTATTTGGAGATGCCTCGTCATATTTGCTTCTTTAGTTAAATATTCTTTCATGTTCTTAGTATCTCTTTTGATATGCCTGTTTAGATTAGCTTTTGGTTAACTAACACTAACGATCTCTTGTGTCTTGTGTTGTTTGTCATTTGCTAACCTTGTCCATTTTGCAGAGCATCAAGATGTGTATGAAGCCTTTCATACCATGCTCTAGGTGCCTACTTTAATCCTTATAAAGCCTTATGCAATTTGCATACCATGTCTTTCTCATCACCCAAAGAATAACCATCTGGTTGCTCTATATATACCTCTTCTTCCAATATCCCATTCAAAAATGCAGACTTAACATTCATCTGATATACCTTAAACTTTTTATGGGCTGCAAATGCAAGTAAAGTTATGACACCTTCTAGTCTTGCTACTGGTGCAAAAGTTTCACCATAATCTTCTCCTTCTTCTTGCGCATAACCCTTGCAGACTGATCTTGCCTTATTGCGAACTACAACACCATATTCATTCAACTTGTTCTTGTATACCCATTTAGTACCTATAACATTCTTATTTACCGGTCAAGGTACTAGGGTCCAAGTGTTGTTTTTCTCAATTTGATCCAATTCCTCTTTCATAGCTTTAGCCCAATGATCATCACCAAATGCCTCTTTAGCAGTTCTTGGTTCAATGGTGGAGATCATGCAAGAATTCTCTTTGATTCTTTGTCTAGTTAGCACATCTTCTCAGGATTGTGATTTAGTCTCACATATCTAGAAATAACATGATCATTATCTTCGGGTTCAACTTCTTCATTGTCATCATCTTCTTCAGAATTTATCTGTTCTGGCTGAACTGGTGTATCAAAATTTGCTTTTCCAGTTTTAGATTTCATAGTTTCTGATTCCAAAAACAAAATGCAAGGATCTTCATCCTTTTTCTCTGAACGAGTTCCTTCCAAGACTTCAGGAAATTCATCCACTTGAACATTAGCACTCTCAACAATTCTCTATGTCTGGTTGTTAAAACATTTGTAGGCCTTACTCTTGGTGGAATAGACAAGAAATATGCCTTCATCACTCTTAGATTCAAATTTGCTAATGTAATCACCTCTCTTAATAAAACATTTGCTTCCAAATATCTTAAAATAGCTAACATCAGGTGATCTTCCATACCAATATTCATAAGGAGTCTTTTCCTTACCTCTCTTTACCAGAACCCAGTTCATTGTGTAGACAGTTGTGCTGATAGCTTCTCTCCAAAAGGTTCTTGCTACACCTCCTTGTATCAACATTATCCTAGTAGCTTCAACAACTAACCGGTTGTTCCTTTCTATGATACCATTCTCTTCACAATACCTAGTGAATTCCTCATAAGTAAATTCACCGCCTTGATCTGTCCTCAAACATTTTATCTTCTTACCGCTCTGTTTCTTAGCTAAGGCCCTGAATTCCTTGAACTTACCAAAAGCTTCAGTCTTATCCTTCAAGAATGTGACCCACGTCATCCTTGAGCAATCATCAATGAGAATCATAAAATATTTGTCACCTTGAATGCTTTTTGTTCTTATTGGTCCACATAGATTTGTATGAACCAAATCTAACAAGTGCTCTCTTGAAAAGGATTTGCGTTTGAAAGTTGAAGAAGTCATCTTTCCTAACTGACATTCTTTGTAAAGAGCATTAACCGGTTTGTCTAACTGAGGCAAACCTCTCACTGTCTTGGACTTACTTACTTTAACAATGTTATCAAAGTTTATATGACAAAATCTCCTATGCCAAAGCCAACTATCATCTATTTTTGCAATAAAATAGTTGCTAACTTTAGAATTAAGATGAAACAGGTTACCTTTAGTTTGTTTCCCGGTTGCAATCAATTCACCTTTGTTGTCAAAGATTTTGCACATACCATTTTTAAACTCCAGTGGGTATCCTTTGTCATTGAGTTGTGCCACACTCAAAAGATTGTGCTTTAGTCCTTCAACCCAGTAGACATCATCTGCACTGCTGTTCCCATTAAGAGAAATAACCTCTTTACCTTTAACCATGCAGGGTGAGTCATTGTCAAAGCTAACAACACCACCATCAAATTCTTTCAAGGAAAGAAATATTCTCCAATCACCGGTCATATGATGTGAACAACCACTATCAATGATCCAATCATCAGAGTTATCCATCCTAGATACTAATGCCTTCTGGTTTGATATCTCTTCCTTAATAGCTATAAACATAATATCTTCACTAGCATCACCATCAGATTCTTCATCAGTGAATGCCATTATCAATAGCAATAAGACAATCTCTTTTGCCTTTACCCTTATACTTATTGAATTTATCTCTCTTGTGGTCATTTTCACCATTAGAACAATTAGCCGCTATGTGACCAATCTTGTTTTATGCAAAACATTTTAAAGGTAATTTACCTTTGATGCTCTGCAAAAAGGAGATTGTTAGGACAATGTAAAGTTGAACACAAACAACAAGCAACAAAACTAGGCATTAGTGTTAGAAATCACAATTTAAACAATAGCCTAATCAAGCATATCAAGAGAGACACAACACATAAGATAGAAAGCTTAATGAATCTAAGAAATGCAACAAGACATCTCCAAATGCCTTCCACCATGCTTGCAGCTTCTCCTCCCTTGTTCCTTTCCTCTCCAAGTTCCCAATTGAGTGTAGCTCTCAGTAGCTTTTTGCACTATTTTTTGGATGTCTTATGGAGATTCAAGATTATAAATAAGATCTCATGAAAATGCAAACATGAACAAGCTAAAAAATGAGATATTATCTAATATAGTGTTAATTTTAGTCCAAAAGAATAAATGTAAATGATTATGCTAAATGCTCTCTAAAATTCACTATAAGTTAGATGCATACAAGTTTTGAGGATCTAGATTATGAAGAAATGAACTCTATTTATAGGTAAAATGGAGTAATCGAGGGTTGAGATTGATTAATCTCATCAAGGGTCAGGATTGAGAGGTTTATGATCCATGTGAGGTCTTTCAACCCAATCCCAGGATGACAAATGTCAACAAGAGATAGGTTGAGAGGAGAGGGAATGACATTACTTGAAGGTTAACTTGGGAGGTAACGTTTATGCTGAGTTGAGTGAATAAATTCATTATTCAAGGAATAATGTTTATCCAATGGATAAACTCTTATGCAAGAGTTAGTGAGGATAACCATGGTCAAAGCAATAAATGCTTGAAGATACCCATGGGTTAAATGAGGGTTGAGTTAGAGGTAAAGTCTCTAACCATTGGAGCAAGTGGATTTTACCATAAATGGTTATGTAAGAGACATTAATGGTCATGTAAGAGCCATTAGTGGTTTGGAAGACTTTAGGGGTTAGCTTGTTGACCAAATAAAGCATTAAATATTTTTCAAAGACTTTGGAGTCTTTGAGAAGTGACTTCAAGTTGCTTAGGAATATGACAATATTTAGGGGATGGATTAGGCTAATTAGGAATGATTAGAAAGTGGTTAGAAGGGTCTAGAAGGAGATTTAGGATTGCAAGTGGGTTTGGTGGGTGAGGGAAAATAGGATTTAAATTAAAATAAAATTAATTTATTTCAACTTGTGGTTGCAACTTGCATTTGTAGGAGAATGCAAGTGGGGGGAGTTTAATGATTTTAATTAAATGTTTTAATTATTTATTTAAAAGAGGAAAGGGGTTGAAATTAAATAAATATGTTTATTCATTTAATTGATTTAGAGGCGTGGTTTAATGAATTAATTAAAATAAATTAAATAATTTATTTAATTAATAAGAGAATTTTTTAAGATGAATTAATTAAATGTTAATTTAATTAACTATTGGCTAGTGGGTTTATTAATCAAATAAATAGTAAATATTCATTTAATTAAATGGACAGATTTATGTGACTACAACCTTTGTATTTACCAGTGCCTCTAGGCAACCACTTTGCCAATAATGCTTCAAGCTCCACTAAACTGTCTTCATCATCAGCATCTCTGTTGGATCTAGATTCATAACCATGACTAGTATCTCTACTTTTTCTCACAGATGGGTTAGAAACAAAAGCTCTAAATGCATACTCATATTTCTATACACTACCATCATAACCATTTAATTCAAAAGCAATAAGCTTGCCAATAATGGAGTCAAGAGTTACCTTAGTTTTGTCAATGGACTTCAACTCCTAAATAGCTGCAACTCGAATAGCATAGACCAATAGCGGGGTTCTTAGTACCTTACTGATTACTGTGGCATCTTCCACTTTCCCTCCTGCACTCTTAATTTCACCGACTATCTCTTTTATCCTTTGACCATACTGCTGGATATTCTCACCTTCAGACATCCTCATGTCATCAAACTTTCCTCTTAGACTCTCTTCTTTAGCAATCTTAACATGTTCATCACCGCTATAAATCTCTTCAAGTTTTTTCCATAGTTCATATGCAGTTTCAAGACCATGAACATCTACATATTCAACGTCAGACATGGAATTGATAATAGCCTCCAATGCTTGATAATTTTCTTGTTGTTCTTTCTTCTGATCATCAGTCAGAATTACAATAGGTGCAATATACCTAGTAGCTACATGATCCCAATATCGACTTCCCAGTCTCTTGATGTAAATTTTCATTATGTCGCTTCATTTCCTATAGTTTTCTCTATTGAAATTCGGACTTTCCTTCTTCATCATGATCTAGCAGATATTTTCCTCAAGTTGTTAGGCTTAGACCTTAGAGGACCTGAGATGCTCTGATACCAATTGATGGTATGATGAAAGAATAAGTATTTGGTAGATTACTGAGAGGGGCGGGTGAATCAGTAAATAGAAAAACTGATACAAACTTCCCTAAATTCAAACTCAAACATACAAAGTAAACTTATAAATGAAATACCACTGTCAAGATTAATACTCATAAGAATACCGATTGACTGTTACAGCTACTTAATAGTAAACAACATTTAACTTGTAAACATCCAAATGTTTTATCATATGTCAATGCTTCATTTCTCAATGCTTTTGATTATCATGCCTTATCAAAAATAGTTAAATAGTTAATCAAATCAACAATAAGATCATAACCACAAAAACATTCACCACATGACACTAGTATATATACGTGGAAAACCCAAATAGGTAAAAACCATGGTGAGATGGGACTCACAAGATAATAACTAAACTCTTCTAAAGTTTGCCCTATTAGGAGCCAAGCTTGTTAAAGCTTTTACAAAAGTCCTGTTAAGAACTTATCCTATTAGGAATCACCCAGTTAAGGGATTGACTACAAATGCCTTGTTAGAAGAAAATGTCTTCTAAGGAGTAACCTCAATAGAGGATTTGAAAATCCAATCTAATGGACCACCTTGTTAGAGGATAAGTAACCAAGCTTGTTAGAGCTTACCCGGGTAGGGGATTTCAATTATGCTGTAATTGTTAGAAAACAACAAGAGTTTCTTAATCTGTTTGAATAGCACTACATTTGCTTGATCAGATCCATTTAAGCTTCTATCTCCCTTTACTTAAATTGTAGACTCATTCTCTGGTTTGGTAACCACACACTCAATTGATTTCTACCAACTTTTGCCAACACTAAACAAAACAACTTCATTGACCTTAAATACAAATCAATTAGGTTGGTAACACAACAAAAATCTAATCCTCATCGAGATTACAAACAAGTCGGTACAAGCATGACCGTTGGATTTCATAGAAATCTCTACACATCAATCAAGAAAACCTCAACCACTCCTTGATTACCACTACGTCAAGCTCAATAACTCATCACACGCTTTTCATTAGATGTAATACACTTTGCTCATTCCCTAGACAAACAATCACGCCAAAACATTTTGAACTTATCTTCATACAGTGACCTTACGTGTCACCATCATTACCGCTCAACATCAGATCATAAACCAACATAACCAATTCAACAACCTTAATCAGTTAGGGTTTAACAAAAACAACTAGTAGGGTTTACCGGTTACGTAACATAGAAAGGGTTTAACCTTTTACTTCGATTATCGGTTCAACTCACAAACTTACATACCAATTTACAATATCCTTCACAAAGCTCTTCCTACCGGTTATAAGACAATATCAACAATATCAACAATATCATTACCGGTTCAATTGACATCAATGACAATATAACATATCATTAATGCAATCTTCATACAAATGCCAACAGAGTGCAGAGTTGAAGGTCTGAGGATGGGTAGAGTGCAATGTCGAGGGATAGGTGACTGACTGAGTGAAGAGTCGAAGGTGTAAGAAGGAAACCGGTGTTGTGTAGAGGAGACACAACTGGTGTATATTGAGTGTGATGCATATTGAGATATGATCAAGCTATCAGTAGCTAATTCAACAAATCATCCATTTGTTGCTTTCTAACAACTGCAACTTAAATCCCTTAACTAGGAGGACTTTAACAGGTCCCTATTATAAAATCCCTTAACCGGGTGACATCTTAACTGATATTCTAATTTCTCTAACCAAGCTACCTTTAACAGGGTAAAGGCACTAACCGGCCTTGTTCAAAACCCCTTAATCGGGTGGCACCTAATAATGTCTTTGTAATCTCCTAATAGGGATGGCTCTTCACCAGGCATACTCCAGAAGAGTACAAATTTTGTGAGTTCCTACTCACATCGTGGTTTTCTCCCTATTGGGTTTCCACGAGATAACTCCTTGGTGTCACTGTCAACTTTTCATGCTTGCATATTTTACTTCAATGATTAAGTATATTGTTGGATCTTAGATGAATGCAGATTTAAGATAAAAGTTAAATTGTGAAAATTTGATTAAGTGTTGATTCACCCCTCCCCTCTCAGCATCGATTGGGACTAACATGATTGATAAGACAATTTGATTAGTTGATTACATATGTTTGACAAGATAGTTTTATCCTTTGCGAACTTCATGCAAAGTGTTTGTTGGATATATGCTAGGGTGTTTGATTCTTGTGAGACATTTTATTGCAAGTTTTTTTATTGTTTTTTTAATTTTTAGTTCTTTTTCAAGATCTTTTTCGATGTTTTTTGGTTTTTTCATGATCGTATTTGAATTTTTTGGGTATTTTTTGTTGTTTTTGGTATTTGTTCAAGATATATCTGAATTTTATGAATTTTTCACAACTTTATCTGATTTTTATGATTTTTCTTAGGAGTTTTTCGATTTTTAGGATTTTTTCAAGGCTTTTTCTGATTTTTAAGATTTTTTCAGGACTTTTTCTTTTTTTAAAGATTTTTTCAAGACTTTATACAAGCAAGATGTCCTTGTTTACCCCTAGTGTCTAGCAAGGCAAGGAATATTATGAATGGATGAAAGATGGAGGTAGCTTATTATGGAATCATAGGTGAGTTGGTTTCCAAGGACCATCTCGCGATGGATAACATGCTTCTTGGCTAATGTATGGCAATGACTTGTGGTCCACATGAAGGGACGTGTCAAGAGCTTTTTGAAACCATGTTTTTGCATTTTTCTTTTTGTCCTTAGTTTTGATCAAGATCAAGGATGGAAAAAGGGTATATGGATTAAGATAGGGATATGGATAGGAGAAGCAAGATTATAGATAGTGATGGATGATGGAAGAAAGGAATAGATAGGAGAAGGGATATGGACTAAAAGGTATTGATAAGGTGAAGAAGAGAGGATGCCTAATGCTTATGAATATCCTTAGCTTTGTCAAGATCAAAGATAGAAAAATAAGATGGATGCATATAGGGTGATGGATATTGGAAGAAGGATAGTGGAAGATGTGGTAGGAAGAATAGAGTGGATGAAAGTTACCCCCATGTATAGAGGTATCCATTTGCAAAAAAGGTGATATGTGAGATCGTCACAACATCTAGTGTCACTCGAATAAGTGTTATTGAACATTTCAAAGATAAAGACCCAACCCACACTTAGAACATCTGGAAAATTCAACCAAACATATCTAGCGACTAGGAAGCATATTCAAAAGGGAAGAAGAATCCCAAACTGAATCAAAGTACTTAATCTTTGATTACCCATGTGTGTGAAAATGGGTTTATTTCGGCTTATATGATCATTGTAATATTTAAAATCCGACATGGCTAACTACATGAGTTATCCTAACTTCAAAAGCATCCTGGATAGAGCCTCGCTGCCAGTAGATGTCTATAGCCCCGACAAGGTTATTGTTGTAATCTCGCGAATATTCCTCCATTTCCAGCCAGGCGTCAATAGCCTTGATGGAGTTACTTGCATGTTCCCATAGCCAAGCATTTTGATATTGCATTTCATTACATTTTTGTTTTTCCTACCTTTTTTTTGGATCTTTTGATATTGCTTTTTCTCTTGTCATTGATTTTTTTGTGCATTGGCTTGTAAGAAATGAAGCTCATAGAAGTTTGAGAATTACAATGGCATTGAAGCTGGATTTTAGATTTTTCACTAGCTACGTCTTCACCTAAGAAACCACAATGACTTAGGGCAATTGATTAAGTGTGTGAGATATAGTAATCAACAAATGTTAGTATCAAGATACAAAAAGTGATTCTCTCACTGGATTGAGTATGCATCCCAACAAAAAGATAGTGTCAAAGAGGAACAACCTCGTATCCTAAATGATTTCATGAATATATATCTAGGAAATTGGATAGACATAAGATTGAGTGTGGGAGAGCATGTGAAAAAATAACACAAACGCCTATTTCATAGATGAAGGATTTATGCAAAGGATTGAATGAGAGGGATGAAAGGATGGGAAATAAGTGTTGGATAATAGATAGGATGCTGGAATATTTGTGTAGGGATAGATGGAAATGTATTCAAGATCAATGTTGGCACACACCTTGAGGGGTAGAGTGATGGAGGACAAGTGGACTTTGGATCTTGAGATTTTGTTGAAGTGGATGTGAATTTCGGGACATAAGGACTTAAAATTAATGATGGACGTGATGGAAGAATAGATTTGGAAAGTGGGAGATGCATGGATGGACGATTGAGGGAAACTTTTGGAATAGAAAGTCTAGAAGCCAATTTCGATTTTTCTTTGGATTGCAATGCTTTTATGGGAATCCACATTGATTTTGATTTTTCTTCTGTTTCTGGTTCTTTGGGACACATTACTTCTAAGAGTGATTTAGGAATCCACATATTTTTGGATTTTTCTTTTCTCATAATGGGCCTTTGTAGCTTTTTGGATATTTCTTTCTTCTTTTGGATCAGAATTAACTTTGATTTGATATATCTTTTAGATTGGACATGTTGATCTTTTGATGCATGTGGATTTTTGGACTTGTCGAATTTATTCTTGACATCCAAATTGCTTCCAAAGGGAATGGAATTCATGGATAGATAGGAATGATACAAAGGTCTTTTGGATGGGTTGATGAAGGTAGATGGTTGGAAGGTGCTCAGACATGTGTGATTTTGATGGTCTCGATTGGATTGTGAGCTAGGGATCATATGAATAGTAGATAGAGAGATGTAGGGTCCTAATATGGATGGAAGGGAGGAAGGCTTTGATTTCAGGATAAAAGGATCCAAAATGGATTTGAAGAGTGAAGGAGGATGGTTATGTTAGGATTTAGAAAAAGCCATGTGGAATTTAGAAGAAGATATGGAAGAAATAACAGGATCATGAAGTAGATCGGATCGAGATTCATGAACCACTTGGATAGATGCAACAAGATCTAGTGGAATATTAGGACCATGAGAGGGATATGAAGGAATGATGAGATCTTTAGGTGGATATGGAGGAATGTGACATAGAGGTGAACAAAATCTCTGATCTTGAATTAAAAAAGGAGCACTGGAGTTTGTGCTTTGCTCTTGATTTTAAATTGGATCATTAGAGTTTGCACTTTGCTCTTGATTTTGAATTGGATCACTGGAGGAGATGGAAGGGATATTATGATCTTGATTAGGAGGTGGATGTTGAATGGGACTTGGAAAGACACTTTTATCTAGAGATGGAAGGTGATCTTCTTGGATGGAATAAAAAAGAATGAGGGGATCATCATAAGATTCTTGATAAGTGGGATCTTGATCAAACATTGGGTAGGATGGAAGGGTTTGTTCTTGACGTTGATTTATTTTAGGATTCATTTCTTCTGACTTTGGATTATCCTCTTGACACAAGGTAGGAGTTTGGAAATGCATGGGAGACTCTTGGAAGGTCTCAACACTTTGGCCTGATGGGAAATGATTTTGAATGGGACTCTCTATAATAGGAATATATGGTGTGATTGGGTCTTGAATTTCTGAAGCATGGAAGGGACTTGCAACATGAATTGTATTAGCTTGGAAAATTATTGTGGATAGCCTTTAGGAGGTTGCATTAAAAGATAAAGATGGTGTGGACTTCTCTTGTGTGACTTTAGGGTATGAGGAAATGGCAGAAGATATGGAGGCTACTTGAGGTGCAAAGTCTTGATGAGAAGAGCCAATGCTAGACATGGGTAGATGATCATGTTCTGAGATAGTCTCTTATGCATGGACTAGTATTTGAGGCAAATCATCAAAATTTTCAGGTTGGCATTTTTGTTGTTTAGATGATCGTGTTTGTGAAATTGTTCTAGTTTTTGTGTGTTGCAAGGTAGTTGTCGATTGACCTTGTTGCATGATAGGTGACACATTGACCATGTTCGATCGATGTCCAAAGGGTGACATATTTGTAAATACATTTGCATTCATTTGGGACACCCTTGGTGGTGTATTTGAAGACATGAGAGGATATTCACAGACATGTGATGTGATCAAAGACAAAATTGATTGTGTAATTGGTTGTGAGTGGTTGACTTGTTTGCACAATTTGTAATGCTGAGAGTTGTGTTGTTTGTTGTATTGGCTGTTGGACTTGCATTGTTGGATGTGTTTGTTGTTGATATTGGTTTCTAATGTTTATTTGTGTGAGAATAGCTGGTATGTTTGATTGCATAATAAGAGCTCACACATTAACTAGCTCTAAGTTTGTATTGGGACCTCTAAATTTTTGAAATAGTTTGGACATCTAGGATCTACTCTCTTCACTTTTTTTAACCTTTTGTTCCAAGATAGATCTATTTCTCGAGCTAGTTTATCTTCAAGTGATGGAGAAATAGGTATGGCACTTGTTTGTTCTTGATAAGTTTGATGCATGTTTTGGGACATGTATATGTTGGATTGAGATGATTGATCATTAGGTTGTAGTGACATGGTCCCATGAAAGTTGGAATTTTGATAAGGGTAATGTTGTCTCCTAGAAGTTTGAGAGCTTGTTTCAATAATTGCACTACATGCCATTTTTGGGGGGATTTTTGAAGTTTAGGGATGAAATGCAATGCAACCAAGGGGTGAAACTGCAACCCTATTTTATTGGATTCCGAGAATTTTAAAGATGACAAATGCAACCTATGTTTTTGATTTTTTTTTTGACAAATTGGATTAAGGAATGACAAGATGCAATCCTAAAGAATAACAATGCAACCTATGTTTTTGTTGTTTTTGACAAATTGGATCAAGGAATGACAAGATGCAATCCTAAATAATAACAATGAAAAATAGAGATAATGATTTGACCCTATGCCTTATGAGGATGAAGACTATGCAAAAACTAAAACTGGGGTTATGACGATTGTGCTAGGACAAAGTGAATAATGATGACAAGGGAAAGACTATGCATACACTATTAGGACTTAATTAAGACTAAAGCAATAATAACATGGACTTCTTAAGGGCAAAATGAGAACCAAGAATGAACCATGAAGACATGAACTATTTAATTGTGCAAGATAAAGATTAAGATGAACTATGCAACCTATGAGACTTAGGATCACAAAGAGAAGTGTTTTTTTTTTCATTTTTCAAAAGTGTGACTATTGTTTGGTTTTTTATTTGATCAGCTTGTTGAGGGGATATTGTTTTGGTGATAAATTTTCTGACTTTTGAGAACACTTGTTTGTGAAAAAGTACGACCAATGTATTTTGTTCAGACAAACTTTGAAAAACATAGTTTCGTAAGGAAGGGCCCGAATTAGCCCATATCAGTAGTGACTCTATACTAGTTTGGAACATACGATACACAAACAATCATGGTAGACATTGTTAGACAACTCAGATAACCAATGAACAATTTGAGAGGGGGGGGGATCAATTGTTAACAAACTATAAAACTTTAAGAATTAAAACCTTATTACCATAATACATAAACCAAATACCAGAATAGCAGATATAACAATTAAGCACAAATATAATCCAAAGAACATTTACCAACCATCCAGAAAAGATAACACCAAGATTTGTACATGAAAAACCCAGTAAAGGGGAAAACCACTGTGGGAAGCCTACCCACAGTCAGATAATACCTTTGCAGTAGCTATGTGATTACATAAAGATGGGCCTACACATGTAGGAAGCCCAACAACCTAGAGCACACTACTCATCACAAAAGGAGCCTGACTGACTACAAAATAAATCTAGACTACAATCCAGAAAGAAGAATGAACTGCAAGAATAACATCTCCTATGCCTGAATATAGTTTTGGTTAAGCTCAGTACCAGAGGTCTTAAACCTCTTTCACTAACCCAATTTGATCACCTATGATCAACCAAAACCTTTGCATATGATTACAACCTTATTCACACATAGATAACCCTATATCCCAAAAACCCACAGAAATGCCTATACACCCATGATCTACAAAGAGATCTTACATCATATTTATACCAACCTAGGACCTAAACAATTAGGTCTGCCACCTAAAAGATAATACAATAAATTCATAACATAAAACCATAATCTAATGATCAACCAAGTCGACCTAAGACCGAAACAACATAATCCAATGAATAGATCCAACCAAAAACGCATTGGGGTCATCCACCAACACGTTACATAAACCGGTCCATAACCTAGCTGAATAAGATAGCATTAGGTCCAGACCCAAATCCAATACCACTGATCAATAGGAACACAAACAAGATAACCAATAGCATCCTGGAAGCCATCTAGAATTCGTGCCAACACCACTTATCGTGTGCATCAAAAGATCTTTAACAAAGCTCTGCCAGTAGAACCCTTATCGGTGACCAAAAGGCTTACTACAACAAATGATAGCTCCTAAGTCATCAAATCCCAAACCAACTGATCGTGATACACATCTGAATAGCATGAATAATGGATCCAAACCAATTCCACAAACTGAAGCATA